>NC_069507.1:104431788-104797413 GCF_027579735.1 Bombina bombina
TCCTCCTATCCGGGCAGAAGAGTAGATCCGGACCGGCAACCATCTTCTTCCAAGCGGTCACAAGCGGCTCCATGTTGAAGACCTCCGGCGCGGATCCATCCTCTTCTTGCAACGTCCTAAGTCCGAATGAAGGTTCCTTTAAATGACGTCATCCAAGATGGCGTCCCTCAAATTCCGATTGGCTGATAGGATTCTATCAGCCAATCGGAATTAATGTAGGGAAAATCTGATTGGCTGATTGAATCAGCCAATCAGATTGAGCTCGCATCCTATTGGCTGTTCCGATCAGCCAATAGAATGCGAGCTCAATCTGATTGGCTGATTGGATCAGCCGATCAGATTGAACTTGAATCTGATTGGCTGATTCCATCAGCCAATCAGATTTTTCCTACCTTAATTCTGATTGGCTGATAGAATCCTATCAGCCAATCGGAATTCGAGGGACGCCATCTTGGATGACGTCATTTAAAGGAACCTTCATTCGGACTTAGGACGTCGTAAGAAGAGGATGGATCCGCGCCGGAGGTCTTCAACATGGAGCCGCTTGTCACCACTTTGAAGAAGATGGTTGCCGGTCCGGATCTACTCTTCTGCCCGGATAGGAGGAAGACTTTAGAGCCTCTTCTGGACCTCTTCAGCCGTCGCTTGATAGAAGACTTCAGCCGGATGATGGATCGCCAGCCGCCGCTTGGGCTTGGATGAAGACTTTGGAGCCTGGAGCAATCGGGGATACCTGGCATGGTGAAGACAAGGTAGGAAGATCTTCAGGGGCTTAGTGTTAGGTTTATTTAAGGGGGGTTTGGGTTAGATTAGGGGTATGTGGGTGGTGGGTTGTAATGTTGGGGGGGGTATTGTATGGTTTTTTTTACAGGCAAAAGAGCTGAATTCTTTGGGGCATGCCCCGCAAAGGGCCCTTTTAAGGGCTGGTAAGGTAAAAGAGCTTTTCTATTTTAATTTTAGAATAGGGTAGGGCATTTTTTTTATTTTGGGGGGCTTTGTTTTTTTATTAGGGGGCTTAGAGTAGGTGTAATTAGCTTAAAATTGTTGTAATATTTTTATTATGTTTGTAACTTATTTTTTTATTTTTTGTAACTTTAGTTAGTTTATTTAATTGTATTTATTTGTAGGTATTTTATGTAATTAATTATTGATAGTGTAGTGTTAGGTTTAATTGTAGATAATTTTAGGTAATTTATTTAATTAATTTATTGATAGTGTAGTGTTAGGTTTAATTGTAACTTAGGTTAGGATTTATTTTACAGGGAATTTTGTAATTATTTTAACTAGGTAGCTATTAAATAGTTATTAACTATTTAATAGCTATTGTACCTGGTTAAAATAAATACAAAGTTGCCTGTAAAATAAATATAAACCCTAAAATAGCTACAATATAATTATTATTTATATTGTAGCTATATTAGGGTTTATTTTACAGGTAAGTATTTAGCTTTAAATAGGAATAATTTATTTAATAAGAGTTAATTTATTTCGTTAGATTTAAATTATATTTAACTTAGGGGGGTGTTAGGGTTAGACTTAGCTTTAGGGGTTAATACATTTATTATAGTAGCGGTGTGGTCCGGTCGGCAGATTAGGGGTTAATAATTGTAGGTAGGTGGAGGCGACGTTGGGGGCGGCAGATTAGGGGTTAATAAATATAATATAGGGGTCGGCGGTGTTAGGGGCAGCAGATTAGGGGTACATAGGGATAATGTAGGTTGCAGCGGTGTACGGAGCGGCAGATTAGGGGTTAATAATAATATGCAGGGGTCAGCGATAGCGGGGGCGGCACATTAGGGGTTAATAAATATAATATAGGGGTCGGCGGTGTTAGGGGCAGCAGATTAGGGGTACATAGGGATAATGTAGGTTGCGGCGGTGTACGGAGCGGCAAATTAGGGGTTAATAATAATATGCAGGGGTCAGCGATAGCGGGGGCGGCAGATTAGGGGTTAATAAGTGTAAGGTTAGGGGTGTTTAGACTCGGGGTACATGTTAGGGTGTTAGGTGCAGACTTAGGAAGTGTTTCCCCATAGGAAACAATGGGGCTGCGTTAGGAGCTGAACGCTGCTTTTTTGCAGGTGTTAGGTTTTTTTTCAGCTCAAACTGTCCCATTGTTTCCTATGGGGGAATCGTGCATGAGCACGTTTTTGAAGCTGGCCGCGTCCGTAAGCACCGCTGGTATCGAGAGTTGAAGTGGCGGTAAATATGCTCTACGCTCCCTTTTTTGGAGCCTAACGCAGCCCTTCTGTGAACTCTAAATACCAGCGGTATTTAAAAGGTGCAGGGGAAAAAAAGCATGCGTAGCTAACGCACCCCTTTGGCCGCAGAACTCTAAATCTAGCCGAATGTTTTTTGATCAGGACCTCACGCAGACATGTTTTTTGCGGTTGCGCACTTGATCACTGCTTGTGTGTGGTCCTGATCGTATACAGCTTTATAGCATTTATTTCTTAAAGAGACAGTATATGTACCTGTAACATTGTGTTTAAATTCCCCCTAATTAAGCTTGAGTTATCTTAAGTGAAAGATTGTAAAAAATATGTATGCTTGCCTTATTTTATTTAAAGTGCAATAGTACTTTTATATATGCCTATATTTCATATCTGTCATATTTATGTAACATCACTTTCAATTGATACATTTTATAATAAGATTTAACATATGTTTTTAAGCTTTTGATATTTCGGAATCTTAACTTATTTTTTTTTTTTATTAAAGTGAAAGGAAAATTAATTTCTTAGATGTTATATTTTTAATTTAATTTACAAACAAGTCAAGGCATAGATCATGTCCCTATGTGGAAATGGCGGGGGGGGGGGGGGGGACAGAGAAGACAAACTAAATAAACGTGAAGTTTTTTGGATATTTAAATTGAGAACTAGCAATCCTTTAGGCTTAAATATGAGGAGAGACCTTGACTTGTTTGTAAATTAAATTAAAAATATAACATCTAAGAAATTAATTTTCCTTTCACTTTAATAAAAATAAAATAAGTTAAGTTTCCGAAATATCAAAAGCTTAAAA
Source organism: Bombina bombina (assembly GCF_027579735.1). Classification (NCBI taxonomy): domain Eukaryota; kingdom Metazoa; phylum Chordata; class Amphibia; order Anura; family Bombinatoridae; genus Bombina; species Bombina bombina. Next base: position 104,434,816 of record NC_069507.1, read on the forward strand.
ACATATGTTAAATGTTATTATAAAATGTATCAATTGAAAGTGATGTTACATAAATATGACAGATATGAAATATAGGCATATATATAAGTACTATTGCACTTTAAATAAAATAAGGCAAGCATACATATTTCTCCTACATTGGTGTATCCGGTCCACGGCTTCATCCTTACTTGTGGGATATTCTCTTCCCCTACAGGAAGTGGCAAAGAGAGCACACAGCAGAGCTGTCCATATAGCTCCCCTCAGGCTCCGCCCCCCCAGTCATTCTCTTTGCCGCTCTGAACAAGTAGCATCTCCACGGGGGTGGTAAAGAGTATGTGGTGTTAGTTGTAGTTTTTTATTTCTTCTATCAAGAGTTTGTTATTTTAAAATAGTGCCGGTTTGTGCTATTTACTCTACAGCAGAAAATGATGAAGATTTCTGCTAAGAGGAATATGATTTTAGCACCAGTAACTAAAATCCATTGCTGTTCCCACGCAGGACTGTTATCCAGAGAACATCAGTTGGGGGGAACAGTTTGCAGGCTTAACTGCTTCAGGTATGATCAGTCATTTTTCTAACAAGACCATGTAATGCTAGAAGACTGTCAGAAATTCCCTCTGGGATTGGTGAGCCATTTTTTTCTAATAGACTCTGTATAAAATGATGGTTTATATTTAGGGCTCTATGCTGGTTGACACTATTGTGGGCTTTAAAATCGATTGCTTTTTAGCATGTTTTTCACTATAAATAAGGTGTTTTTTCAGACTTTAAAACACTTTTGGGGTTTAATTTCGGCCTGGCACTTATTTGGACACCTAAATCTAGTCAGAAAGGCCCCTCCACTCTAGAATGAAGAGGGAGGAGGCCTAATTTTTAGGCCTAAATTGTGCAGTTGTTTTTGCCTAGGCAATCCATGCAGCTTCATGTGGGGAGTCAAGAGGCATCATAAAAGACTCCAGAGAGGCTTATTTCCTGCTAAAATAATCCCTAATGAAGGTAAAAGGCTACAGTGAAATTTGTGGCTAGTACTGTAGTGTGTTAACTGGTTAATAACTGTTATTAACTCCGGTTTGGGCATTAAGGGGTTAATTGATCTGAAAATTTGTGTGCAATCTTTTCAAAGCATTAAGACTCTGTGGTGAAAATTTCATTAAAATCGGATGTTTATTTCATGGTTTTTTTGATGTTTCAGTAAAAAAGTGTGCATTAAGGGGTTAATTGATCTGAAAATTTGTGTGCAATCTTTTCAAAGCATTAAGACTCTGTGGTGAAAATTTCATTAAAATCGGATGTTTATTTCATGGTTTTTTCATATTTCAGTAATAAAGTGTGTTTTTTTATTATTTAAAGAGACAGTAACGTTTTTGTCAAAAATAATTTTTATTGCATTATTGTTCTGTTTAAGTCTGTTAAACATGTCTGAGTCTTCAGATAGCCTATGTTCTGTATGTCCAAAGGCCAAGGTGGTTCCCCAATTAAATTTATGTGTGAAGTGTGTCATAGCGTCCAAACTGCTTAAGGACAGTACAATCACACTTAAAAATATAGCCCAAGATGATTCTTTAGCTGAAGGTAGTGAAAATAGCTTGCTTTCCTCTCCTTCTGTGTCAACACCAGCTATGCCTGCGCAGGCGATGCCCAGTACATCTAGCGCACCATTTGCGATTACTATGCAACAGTTAGCAGCAGTAATGGATAATTCTATTGCAGCATTTTTATCCAAACTGCCAGCTTTCCTAGGAAGCGTGATTGCTCAGTTTTAAATACAGAAAATGAGCAAGTAGACGCAGAGGATAATTTATCTGTAGTGCCCTCACATCAATCTGACTTGGCGGTGAGGGAGGGCTTGTCTGAGGGAGAAATTTCTGACACAGGAAAAGTTTCTCAGCAGGCAGAGCCTGATACCATAGCATTTAAATTTAAGCTAGAACACCTCCGCGCTCTACTTAAGGAGGTCCTGGCTACTCTTGATGATTGTGACCCTTTGGTGGTCCCAGAAAAATTGTGTAAAATGGATAAATTCTTAGAGGTCCCAGTACACACTGATGCGTTTCCGATACCTAAGAGGGTGGCGGATATAGTGAATAAGGAGTGGGAGAAACCAGGTGTACCTTTTGTTCCCCCTCCTATATTTAAGAAAATGTTCCCCATTGTTGACCCCGGAAGGGACGCGTGGCAGACGGTCCCTAAGGTAGAGGGAGCAGTTTCAAAGCTAGCTAAGCGCACAACTATACCAATAGAAGACTGTGGCGTTTTCAAAGATCCTATGGATAAAAAATTAGAAGGTTTATTTAAGAAAATTTTTGTTCAACAAGGTTTTCTTCTTCAACCAATTTCTTGCATTATTCCTGTAACCACTGCAGCTGCTTTTTGGTTTGAGGAATTAGAAAACTCGCTCCAGAAGGAGACTTCTTAGGGTGAAGTCATGGATAGAATTCACGCCCTGAAGTTGGCTAATTCTTTCATTACAGATGCCGCTTTTCAGTAGCTAAATTAGCGGCGATTTCGCAATAGTGGCGCGTAGAGCGCTTTGACTAAAATCGTGGTCGGCGGATGTGTCGTCCAAAACAAAATTGTTTAATATTCCTTTCAAGGTAAGACCCTATTCGGGCCAGAGTTGAAAGAAATTATTTCAGATATCACTGGGGGAAAGGGCCATGCCCTTCCACAGAATAGACCTTTCAAAGTTAAAAATAAGTCTAATTTTCGTTCCTTTCGCAATTTCAGGAACGGACCGGCTTCTACCTCTACAGCCACTAGGCAAGAGGGTAACGCACCCCAGCCCAAACCAGCATGGAAACCATTGCAAGGCTGGAACAAGTGTAAACAGGCCAAAAGACCTGCTGCTGCTACCAAGACAGCATGAAGGGGTAGCCCCCGATCCGGGAGCGGATCTAGTAGGGGGCAGATTTTATCTCTTTGCTCAGGCCTGGGCAAGAGATGTTCCGGACCCCTGGGCACTAGAAATTGTCTTTCAGGGGTATCTTCTAGAATTCAAGGACCTTCCTCCAAGGGGAAGGTTCCACTTGTCTCGCTTATCTTTAGACCAGATAGAGACAGGCATTCTTACATTGCGTAGAGTACCTTTTAAAAATGGGAGTGATAAACCCAGTTCCAACAGCAGAACAAGGACTGGGATTTTACTCAAACCTGTTTGTAGTTCCCAAAAAGGAAGGAACTTTCAGGCCAATTCTGGATTTAAAGATCCTAGACCAATTACTCAGAGTTCCATCATTCCAAATGGAAACCATTCGGATTACCAGTTCGTGGCTCTTCCCTTCGGATTGGCCACTGCTCCGAGAATTTTCACAAAGGTGCTAGGGTCCCTTCTAGCGGTGCTAAGGCCAAGGGGCATTGCAGTAGCACCTTAACTAGATGACATTTAATACAGGCGTCGTCTTTTCACAAAGCAAGGGCTCATACGGACATTGTTCTAGCCTTTCTAAGGTCTCACTGGTGGAAGGTGAACATAGAAAAAAGTTCTCTGTCCCCGTTCACAAGGGTTCCCTTCCTGGGAACAATAATAGACTCGGTAGAAATGAAAATCTTTCTGACAGAGGTCAGGAAACTAAAACTTTTGAACACTTGTCGAGTTCTTCAATCCATTCCTCAACCCTCCATAGCTCAGTGCATGGAGGTAACAGGACTAATGGTTGCGGCAATGGACGTGGTTCCTTTTGCTCGAATTCATTTAAGACCATTGCAACTGTGCATGCTCAAACAAAGAAATGGGGATTATGCAGATTTTTCTCCCCAGATTCAGATAGACCAGCAAACCAGAGACTCGCTCCTCTGGTGGTTGTCTCAGGATCACCTGTCTCAGGGAATGAGTTTCCGAAGACCGAAGTGGATCATTGTCACGACCGACGCCAGCCTCTTAGGCTGGGGCGCGGTCTGGAAGTCCCTGAAGGTTCAGGGTCTATGGTCTTGGGAAGAATTTCTTCTCCCGATAAACATTTTGGAATTGAGAGCGATATTCAATGCGCTCCAGGCATGGCCTCAACTAGCGGAGGCCAAATTCATCAGTTTTCAGTCGGACAACTTGACGACTGTTGCGTACATCAATCATCAGGGGGGAACAAAGAGTTCCCTGGCGATGAGGGAGGTATCCAAGATCATCAAATGGGCAAGAGGATCACTCCTGCCATCTATCAGCAATTCACATCCCAGGAGTGGACAACTGGGAAGCGGATTATCTGAGTCTTCAGACTTTCCATCCGGGGGAGTGGGAACTCCACCCGGAGGTTTTTTTGCTCAGCTGACCCAGCTATGGGGCATTACAGATCTGGATCTGATGGCGTCTCGTCAGAACTTCAAAGTTACACGTTACGGGTCCAGGTCCAGGGATCCCAAGGCGACATTGATAGATACCTTAGTAGTGCCTTGGTCGTTCAATCTAGCTTATGTCTTTCCACCGTTTCCCCTTCTCCCCCGGCTAGTAGCCAGGATCAAGCAGGAGAAGGCTTCGGTAATTCTATTAGCTCCTGCGTGGCCAGGTGAATATGTCATCGGTTCCACCATGGAAGCTGCCTTTGAGACAGGACCTTCTAATTCAAGGTCGATTCGAACATCCAAACCTAGTTTCTCTGCAACTGACTGCTTGGAGATTGAACGCTTGATTCTAGCTAAACGTGGGGTTTCGGAATCAGTTATAGATACTCTGATCCAGGCTAGAAAGCCTGTCACTAGAAAAATTTACCATAAGATATGGCGGAAATATCTTTGCTGGTGCGAATCCAAGGGTTACTCATGGAGTAAGATTAGGATTCCAAGGATACTATCTTTTCTCCAAGAAGGATTGGAGAAAGGTCTGTTAGCTAGTTCTTTTAAGGGACAGATATCTGCTCTGTCTGTTTGGTTACACAAGCGTCTGGCAGCCATGCCAGATATTCAGGGTTTGTACAGGCGTTAGTCAGAATCAAGCCTGTCTACAGACCTGTGGCTCCTCCATGGAGTCTAAATTTAGTTCTTTCAGTTCTTCAAGGGGTTCCGTTTGAACCTCTACATTCCATAGATATTAAGTTACTATCTTGGATTGTCTGCTTTGCAGTGTAATTCACCCTATCTGGTGTTTCATACAGATAAGGTCGTTTTACGTACCAAACCTGGTTTTCTTCCAAAAGTGGTTTCCAATAAGAATATCAACCAGGAAATAGTTGTTCCTTCTCTGTGTCCTAATCCAGTTTCTAACAAGGAACGCCTGTTACACCATCTTGATGGGGTTCGTGCTTTAAAGTTTTATCTAAAAGCAACTAAAGACTTCAGACAAACATCGTCCTTGTTTGTCGTCTATTCTGGCAAGAGGAGAAGTCAAAAGGCGACTGCGACCTCTCTGTCTTTCTGGCTGAAAAGCATCATCCGGTTGGCTTATGAGACTGCTGGAAGGCATCCTCCTGAACGAATTGCAGCTCACTCTACTAGAGCTGTGGCTTCCACATGGGCTTCCAAGAATGAGGCTTCTGTTGAACAGATTTGTAAGGCAGCGACTTGGTCTTCACTGCATACGTTTGCCAAATTTTACAAATTCATTACTTTTGCTTCTTCGGAGGCTATTTTTGGGAGAAAGGTTTTGCAAGCAGTGGTGCCTTCCGTTTAGGTTACCTGACTTGTTCCCTCCCTTCATCCGTGTCCTAAAGCTTTGGTATTGGTTTCCACAAGTAAGGATGAAGCCGTGGACCGGATACACCAATGTAGGAGAAAACAGAATTTATGTTTACCTGATAAATTTCTTTCTCCTACGGTGTATCCGGTCCACGGCCGCCCTGGCATTTTGGTCAGGTTTAAATTTATTTTTTGTAAACTACAGTCACCACTGCACCTTATGGTTCTCCTTTTTCTCCTAACCGTCGGTCGAATGACTGGGGGGGCGGAGCCTGAGGGGAGCTATATGGACAGCTCTGCTGTGTGCTCTCTTTGCCACTTCCTGTAGGGGAAGAGAATATCCCACAAGTAAGGATGAAGCCGTGGACCGGATACACCGTAGGAGAAAGAAATTTATCAGGTAAACATAAATTCTGTTTTTTTACAATCTTTCACTTAAGATAACTCAGGCTTAATTAGGGGGAATTTAAACACAATGTTACAGGTACATATACTGTCTCTTTAAGAAATAAATGCTATAAAGCTGTATACGATCAGGACCACACACAAGCAGTGATCAAGTGCGCAACCGCATGAAACATGTCTGCGTGAGGTCCTGATCAAAAAAACATTGTGTTTGTTTTTATCTTAGTGCTTTACACGGCTACTGGAAGCTGTCATGTTTTTACTCTGTGTATTTTTTGAATAAACTTGGAAGTTTTACAAAATAAGGAGTCCTTTTGCGCTTTAATGCGCTCTGCTATTTTAGATGTTCTATTTCCCTTTGACGCCGCTCACAGACCGGGTTTAGAGCGCACACAGCTGCAGGTCTCCTGAAATCAGCAACACTCCCACTCTCTACAGTGTGCCGTACTTCAGCGTGCTCTCAGGTACTGTTCACTTTTAATTTTGAATTACTCAGGGGTCCCGCTGTGCGCTTCTACTTTGCTATTGTTTGCATATATATATATATATATATATATATATAAGTATATGTCTATATATGTGTACATACTGTATGTATTTATATGTGTATATTTACAGACATATATACACATATAAACACATAAATACATATGTACACACATATAGACAAATATACTGTATATAAGTGCATTGGAGCCCTTTACAGTTAAGTAGATGAAAACATGAAAAAAAACACATTTATGCAATTTTCATATTTAATAAATGTCCGATCATTTTTAATAAAGTGTTATATATATATGCAAACAATAGAAAAGTAGAACCGCACAGCGGGACCCCTGAGTAATTCAAAATTAAAAGTGAACAGTACCTGAGAGCACGCTGAAGTACGGCACACTGTAGAGAGTGGGAGTGTTGCTGATTTCAGGAGACCTGCAGCTGTGTGCGCTCTAAACCCGGTCTGTGAGCGGGCGTCAAAGGGAAATAGAACATCTAAAATAGCAGAGCGCATTAAAGCGCAAAAGGACTCCTTATTTTGTAAAACTTCCAAGTTTATTCAAAAAATACATATGAAAACATATGTTTTTAACATTGATTTAAGGAATATGTTCTATGGATAGTGTGTTTTATTATGTGTATATACAGTCATGGCCAAAAATATGGCACCCCTGTATTTCTTTTAGATAATGCACCACTTCGCCCAGAAAATTCACACACATATATATATACACACACATACATATATATTTATATACACACTGCATATAACATATATCCAACAATATTTATGTTATATTATGATTTATCAAGCTTATTACAACATTCATTTATAATATATTTTAATAACTTACTATATACACACAGTAGCAATTGAATGCCACTGATACACATAAAGAACATACTATGACCCATATTACAAGCGGAGTGCAAAAATATTCGCACAGTCATTAGCAATAATATGTTTGCGCTCATATTACGAGTTGAAAGTAAATATTTTAGCTCTCGAGGGAAACACTAACATCAGGGGCGTGATCCGATAAAGATCGTAGTTTGCGGCGCAAGCGAGGGAACCCCCGCCGCCCGTAGTTTCAGCTCGCAACTCGAGCTATCCCATATATGGCGCCGTCAGAGGCTAAAGTGCCGTAAGTCTGACAAACCAGCGATGTCCAGAAATCTGCGTAAGTACAAATTTCTGGAGTCGCCAGTGACTTACGGCAATTTAGAAACTGCCGGCGCCTACAAAACCTGACTAAAGTTATTAAATCTCCCGTACTGTCTAACACGCCTCCCAAACATAGCCCGACACATCTAACCCTCTATCCGCTATCCCCCCTCACTATCCTAACAATAAAAAATGAATTAACCCCTAAACCGCCGCTCCCGGACCCCGCCGCCAGCTATATTAAATCTATAACCCCCTAAAGTGAGCCCCTTACACCGCCGCCATCTACCTTACCTACCCACTAAAGTGAGCCCCTTACACCGCCGCCATCTACCTTACCTACCCCCTAAAGTGAGCCCCTACCCCGCCGCCATCTACCTTACATACCCCCTAAAGTGAGCCCCTACCCCGCCGCCATCTACCTTACCTACCCCCTAAAGTGAGCCCCTTACACCGCCGCCATCTACCTTACCTACCCCCTAAAGTGAGCCCCTTACACCGCCGCCATCTATTTTAAAAATATTAACCCCTAATTTAATCCCCCTACACCGCCGCCACCTATATTAAACACATTAACCCCTAATCTAATCCCCTACACCGCCACCAACTATATTAACTATATTAACCCTAATTATATTAGGGTTAATATAGTTATTATATTATATATATTAACTATATTAACCCTAATTATATTAGGGTTAATATAGTTAATATAGTTATTATATTATATATATTAACTATATTAACCCTAATTATATTATGGTTAATATAGTTAATATCGTTATTATATTATATATATATTAAGTATAATAACCCTATCTAACTCTAACATCCTTAACTAAATTCTTATTAAAAAAAAATCTAATTAATATTAATATTATTAATTAAAATATTTAAATCTAAATACTTACCTATAAAATAAACCCTAAGATAGCTACAATGTAATTAATAATTACATTGTAGCTATTTTAGGGTTTATATTTATTTTACAGGTAACTTGGTATTTATTTTAACTAGGTACAATAGCTATTAAATAGTTAATAACTATTTAATAACTACCTAGTTAAAATAATTACCAATTTACCTGTAAAATAAATCCTAACCTAAGTTACAAATACACCTACACTATCAATAAATTAAATAAACTACAAATATCTAAACTAAAATACAATTAAATAAACTAAACTAAATTACAAAAAAAAAACACTAAATTACAAAAAATAAAAAAAAGATTACAAGATTTTTAAGCTAATTACAACTATTCTAAGCCCCCTAATAAAATATTAAAGCCCCCCAAAATAAAAAAAATTCCCTACCCTATTCTAAATTAAAAAAGTTAACAGCTCTTTTACCTTACCAGCCCTTAAAAGGGCCTTTTGCGGGACATGCCCCAAAGAAAACAGCTCTTTTGCCTGTAAAAAAAAAATATAATACCACCCCCAAACATTACTACAACCCACCACCCACATACCCCTATTCTAAACCCACCCAAACACCCCTTAAAAAAACCTAACACTACCCCCCTAAAGATCTCCCTACCTTGTATTCACCCAGCCGGGCAGAACTCTTCATCCGATCTGGGCGATGTCTTAAATCAAGCAGCATAGAAGTCTTCTTCCATCCGGGCGATGTCTTCAATCAAGCGGCAAAGAAGTCTTCTTCCATCCGGGCGATGTCTTCAAGCAAGCGGCAGAGAAGTCTTCTTCCATCCGGCGATGTCTTCAAGCAAAGCGGCATCTTCAATCTTCTTTCATCTTGGATGACTTCATTTAAAGGTACCTCATTCCTCGTTCAGTCTTCGTGCCGGATGGATGCTCCGCGGCGGAGGAGCGAAGAAAGAAGATTGAAGATGCCGCTTTGCTTGAAGACATCGCCCGGATGGAATAAGACTTCTTTGCCGCTTGCTTGAAGACATCGCCCGGATGGAAGAAGACTTCTTTGACGCTTGCTTGAAGACATCGCCCGGATGGAAGAAGACTTCTTTGGCGCTTGCTTGAAGACATCGCTCGGATGGAAGAAGACTTATTTGCCGCTTGATTGAAGACATCGCCCGGATCGGATGAAGAGTTCTGCCCGGCTGGGTGAATACAAGGTAGGGAGATCTTCAGGGGGGTAGTGTTAGGTTTTTTTAAGGGGGGTTTGGGTGGGTTTAGAATAGTATAGTATGTGGGTGGTGGGTTGTAATGTTGGGGGGTGGTATTGTGTTTTTTTTTACAGGCAAAAGAGCTGTTTTCTTTGGGGCATGCCCCGCAAAAGGCCCTTTTAAGGGCTGGTAAGGTAAAAGAGCTGTTAACTTTTTTTAATTTAGAATAGGGTAGGGAATTTTTTTTATTTTGGGGGGCTTTATTATTTTATTAGGGGGCTTAGAATAGGTGTAATTAGCTTAAAAATCTTGTAATCTTTTTTATTTTTTGTAATTTAGTGTTTGTTTTTTTGTAATTTAGTTTAGTTTATTTAATTGTATTTTAGTTTAGATATTTGTAGTTTATTTAATTTATTGATAGTGTAGGTGTATTTGTAACTTAGGTTAGGATTTATTTTACAGGTAAATTGGTAATTATTTTAACTAGGTAGCTATTAAATAGTTATTAACTATTTAATAGCTATTGTACCTAGTTAAAATAAATACCAAGTTACCTGTAAAATAAATATAAACCCTAAAATAGCTACAATGTAATTATTAATTACATTGTAGCTATCTTAGGGTTTATTTTATAGGTAAGTATTTAGATTTAAATAGGAATATTTTAATTAATAATATTAATATTAATTAGATTTATTTTAATAAGAATTTAGTTAGGGATGTTAGAGTTAGATAGGGTTATTATACTTAATATATATATATAATATAATAACGATATTAACTATATTAACCCTAATTATATTAGGGTTAATATAGTTAATATAGATATTATAATAACTATATTAACTATATTAACCCTAATATAATTAGGGTTAATATAGTTAATATATATAATATAATAACTATATTAACTATGTTAACCCTAATATAATTAGGGTTAATATAGTTAATATAGCTGGCGGCGGTGTAGGGGGATTAGATTAGGGGTTAATGTGTTTAATATAGGTGGCGGCTGTGTAGGGGGATTAAATTAGGGGTTAATATTTTTTAAAATAGATGGCGGCGGGGTAGGAGCTCACTTTAGGGGGTAGGTAAGGTAGATGGTGGCGGTGTAAGGGGCTCACTTTAGGGGGTAGGCAAGGTAGATGGCGGCGGTGTAAGGGGCTCACTTTAGGGGGTAGGTAAGGTAGATGGCAGCGGGGTAGGGGCTCACTTTAGGGGGTAGGTAAGGTAGATGGCGGCAGGGTAGGGGCTCACTTTAGGGGGTAGGTAAGGTAGATGGCGGCGGTGTAAGGGGCTCACTTTAGTGGGTAGGTAAGATAGATGGCGGCGGTGTAAGGGGCTCACTTTAGGGGGTAGGTAAGGTAGATGGCGGCTCACATTAGGGGGTTATAGATTTAATATAGCTGGCAGCGGGGTCCGGGAGCGGCGGTTTAGGGGTTAATAACTTTATTAGGTGACGGCGGGGTCCGGGAGCGGTGGTTTAGGGGTTAATACATTTTTTATTGTTAGGATAGTAAGGGGGGATAGCGGATAGAGGGTTAGACGTGTCGGGCTATGTTTGGGAGGCGTGTTAGACAGTACGGGAGATTTAATAACTTTAGTCAGGTTTTGTAGGCGCTGGCAGTTTCTAAAGTGCCGTAAGTCACTGGCGACTCCAGAAATGTGTACTTACGCAGATTTCTGGACATCGCTGGTTTGTCAGACTTACGGCACTTTAGCCTCTGACGGCGCTGTATATGGGATAGCTCGAGTTGCGAGCTGAAACTACGGGCAGCGGGGGTTCCCTTGCTTGCGCCGCAAACTACGATCTTTATCGGATCACACCTCTGCATGTCAGATAGCGTAGTGCCCTAAATCCCTCACATAGTAAACTTCTATAGAGGTGCGCTGAAAAACTAATGTGGGCTATAGCTTAAGAGCAAAGCCAAAGGTGCGCTAAACCAAAAGTCAAATAGCAGAGTTCTTTACTTCCTTTTAAACTATGTTTTAAACACTGCAAACATACATACATATACATACATATCTACCCACACACACATACACATGCATACAGTCATGGACAAAACTATTGGCACCCCTACATTTCTGTCAGATAATGCACCACTTTGCCCAGAAAATTGTTGCAATTACAAATGTTTAGGCATTCCCATGTTTATTTCTTTTGTTTGTATTGGTATGACACGAAAAAGTGGAGAAAAAAAATAGCAAAATCTGACACATTCCACGCAAAACTCCAAAAATGGACTGGACAAAATTATTGGCACCTTCTTAAAATTGTAAGAAATTATTGCATTCCAAGTTTGTGATGCTCCTGTAACTTGTAATTAAACTCACCTGAATCCATTAACAGGTGCTGACACTATAGAAATCACACCGGCAACCAGTTAAAATTGTGAAAAATGTACTCAACCTTTCTGTTGTGTGTTTATGTACCAAAATGCAAATAGTTTTGCAAAAAAGGGGACAACTGCCAAACTCCAATAATGTATTTAAGAAAAAGAGAAATTCTTGTCTCTCAAAATTTTAATCATTCTTACTAAAAAACGTTATTAGAGACAAATGAAAGTCCTCACCTGACTGGTACACGCACACACGCACACACACTGTTAAAATTAGCTTGAACTCAGTCCTATAATTAAAATAGGTATAAATAATTGTTATCACAAAGTCAGAGAAACAATATCTGATACTATGGCTATAAGGTAGGAAAATATAATAACCCTCTCATAAGGTATTACCACCTATCTAAGTATCAGGTAGGTAAGTTGTTAGCATGAGGTTAAATACTAATTTTATAATTGCTAGTGACTTGGCAAAAATTCATTTTTATGCAACAAAGTAAATATTGATTGTGGTGAGACACAGTAACACTATCTGATACTATTGTTATCCAAATGGAAATATATATTATCCAACCTCACACAAGGTGTTGTAATCACTCTAATATCAGATAGTTGTGTTACCAACTGTTCATAAGATTTTACTACTTGCCTGCATAAAATAGTTTCTTATCATAGATTTTATCAGCACATAGTGTGGCAAAATGTATAGCTACTGAATCTAAGTGTTAGATAGTGTAATTATCAGCTGTGAGGTAAGATACTTTCGGCTAGATTTAGAGTTTGGCGTTAGCCGTGAAAACCAGCGTTAGAGGCTCCTAACGCTGGTTTTAGGCTACCGCCGGTATTTGGAGTCAGTGATTAAAGGGTCTAACGCTCACTTTTCAGCCACGACTTTTCCATACCGCAGATCCCCTTACGTCAATTGCGTATCCTATCTTTTCAATGGGATCTTTCTAACGCCGGTATTTAGAGTCGTTTCTGAAGTGAGCGTTAGAGCTCTAACGACAAAACTCCAGCCGCCGGAAAAAAGCAGGAGTTAAGAGCTTTCTGGGCTAACGCCGGTTCATAAAGCTCTTAACTACTGTACCCTAAAGTACACTAACACCCATAAACTACCTATGTACCCCTAAACCGAGGTCCCCCCACATCGCCGCCACTCGATTAAAATTTTTTAACCCCTAATCTGCCGACCGCCAACTACATTATACTTATGTACCCCTAATCTGCTGCCCCTAACCCCGCCGACCCCTGTATTACATTTATTAACCCCTAACCTGCCCCCCACAACGTCGCCGCCAGCTACTTACAATAATTAACCCCTAATCTGCCGACCGCAAAGCGCCGCCACCTACGTTATCCTTATGTACCCTAATCTGCTGCCCCTAACACCGCCGACCCCTATATTATATTTATTAACCCCTACTCTGCCCCCCTCAACGTCGCCGACACCTGCCTACACTTATTAACCCCTAATCTGCCGAGCGGACCTGAGCGCTACTATAATAAAGTTATTAACCCCTAATCCGCCTCACTAACCCTATCATAAATAGTATTAACCCCTAATCTGCCCTCCCTAACATCGCCGACACCTAACTTCAATTATTAACCCCTAATCTGACGACCGGAGCTCACCGCTACTATAATAAATGGATTAACCCCTAAAGCTAAGTCTAACCCTAACACCAACATCCCCCTAAGTTAAATATAATTTAAATCTAACGAAATTAATTAACTAACTCCAATCGGAACAGCCAATAGAATGCGAGCTCAATCTGATTGGCTGATTGGATCAGCCAATAGGATTGAACTTGATTCTGATTGGCTGATTCCATCAGCCAATCAGAATTTTCCTACCTTAATTCCGATTGGCTGATAGAATCCTATCAGCCAATCGGAATTCGAGGGACGCCATCTTGGATGACGTCCCTTAAAGGAACCGTCATTCGTCGGGAGACACCGGAAGAAGAGGATGGATCCGCGTCGGCTGCTTCAAGATGGACCCGCTCCGCACCGGATGGAAGAAGATCGAAGATGCCGCTTGGAGAAGATGTTTGCCGGTCCGGATGTCCTCTTCTTGCCGGATAGGAGGAAGACTTTGGAGCCTCTTCTGGACCTCTTCAGCACCGGATGCCAGGACGGATCGGTGATACCTGGATGGTGAAGACAAGGTAGGAAGATCTTCAGGGGCTTAGTGTTAGGTTTATTTAAGGGGGGTTTGGGTTAGATTAGGGGTATGTGGGTGGTGGGTTGTAATGTTGGGGGGGGGTATTGTATGTTTTTTTTTACAGGCAAAAGAGCTGATTTTCTTGGGGCATGCCCCGCAAAGGGCCCTGTTCAGGGCTGGTAAGGTAAAAGAGCTTTTAACTCTATTAATTTAGAATAGGGTAGGGCATTTTTTTATTTTGGGGGTCTTTGTTATTTTATTAGGGGGCTTAGAGTAGGTGTAATTAGTTTAAAATTGTTGTAATATTTTTCTTATGTTTGTAAATATTTTTTTATTTTTTGTAACTTAGTTCTTTTTTATTTTTTGTACTTTAGTTAGTTTATGTAATTGTAGTTATTTGTAGCAATTGTATTTAATTTATTTATTGATAGTGTAGTGTTAGGTTAATTGTAGGTAATTGTAGGTAGTTTATTTAATTAATTTATTGATAGGGTAGTGTTAGGTTTAATTATAACTTAGGTTAGGATTTATTTTACAGGTAATTTTGTTATTATTTTAACTAGGTAACTATTAAATAGTTCTTAACTATTTAATAGCTATTGTACCTGGTTAAAATAATTACAAAGTTGCCTGTAAAATAAATATTAATCCTAAAATAGCTACAATATAATTATAATTTATATTGTAGCTATATTAGGATGTATTTTACAGGTAAGTATTTAGCTTTAAATAGGAATAATTTATTTAATAAGAGTTAATTAATTTCGTTAGATTTAAATTATATTTAATTTAGGGGGGTGTTAGTGTTATTGTTAGACTTAGCTTTAGGGGTTAATCCATTTATTATAGTAGCGGTGAGCTCCGGTCGTCAGATTAGGGGTTAATAATTGAAGTTAGGTGTCGGCGATGTTAGGGAGGGCAGATTAGGGGTTAATACTATTTATGATAGGGTTAGTGAGGCGGATTAGGGGTTAATAACTTTATTATAGTAGCGCTCAGGTCCGCTCGGCAGATTAGGGGTTAATAAGTGTAGGCAGGTGTCGGCGACGTTGAGGGGGGCAGATTAGGGGTTAATAAATATAATATAGGGGTCGGCGGTGTTAGGGGCAGCAGATTAGGGGTACATAGGGATAATGTAAGTTGCGGCGGTTTACGGAGCGGAAGATTAGGGGTTAATAATATAATGCAGGGGTCAGCGATAGCGGGGGCGACAGATTAGGGGTTAATAAGTGTAAGGTTAGGGGTGTTTAGACTCGGGGTACATGTTAGGGTGTTAGGTGCAGACGTAGGAAGTGTTTCCCCATAGGAAACAATGGGGCTGCGTTAGGAGCTGAACGCTGCTTTTTTGCAGGTGTTAGGTTTTTTTACAGCTCAAACAGCCCCATTGTTTCCTATGGGAGAATCGTGCACGAGCACGTTTTTGAGGCTGGCCGCGTCCGTAAGCAACTCTGGTATCGAGAGTTGCATTTGCGGTAAAAATGCTCTACGCTCCTTTTTTGGAGCCTAACGCAGCATTTTTTTGAACTCTCGATACCAGAGTTAATTTTATGGTGCGGCCAGAAAAAAGCCAGCGGAGCGTTAACAGCCCATCTACCGCCAAACTCCAAATCTAGGCCCACCTGCAGTGAATGGACAGCTACACACATTACCTGCTTGTGCAGCAAGATTTAATGCAAGTTGTAATTAAACAGCATACCACAGTTAAATGCAGTAAGTATTAGACTGGTAATAGATTATAAACCACTCATACGTTATTACCGTTAATATAATAACAAGAAATATTGTTCATAACTTAGCATATATTATCTTGTAATTGTTATTAATGTCACTGCAACAAACTACTGCCTCCAGCTCTGATAATACATTACAGAGTTAGATAAGCGTTGCTGTACTACTGAGAGTTAAGGTAGAATAAGAGTAGCAATACCACTTAAAAATAAACGCTAAGAGCCAAGATTTATGAATGAAATAACGTCCAGCTAAACTGAAAAAGCCTCTTCTATAGCGGAGGCTCACATTTTCATTAATCTGACTGATAATATAGTAGTACTGAGATTAATATAATAGAGTACTGAGTAAGCACATAAAAACTAGAGGTACTATGACCTTGTGAGAGTGCCCCTTGATGTGCGTTTCACATAACGCTTCTTCGGAGGGTTACACGCCGGCCGGACTGGGCAGTTTATCTCACAATATTGTGCCCGCCTCTATTTTGTGATAGGATCAAAGTTTGACAGTAAGTTGTACTTGATTCGTTATAGGAAATGTCAGCTCCTGACGAATAACCAATAGCAAGTTAGTTGATGACATCATAGGTTGTCAGCCAATCTATCAGGTTCACTGAAGTTGTAATTAAACAGCATACCACAGTTAAATGCAATAAGTATTAGACTGGTAATAGAAGAGTGATTAAAAATTCCAGTAGGGAGGTGTAAGAAACTCATTAATGGTTACAGGAAGCGCTTGATTTCAGTTATTTGTTCCAATGGGTGTGCTACCAAATATTAAATTGAGGGTGCCTATAATTTTGTCCAGTCTATTTCTCCTACATTGGTGTGTCCGGTCCACGGCTTCATCCTTACTTGTGGGATATTCTCATTCCCTACAGGAAATGGCAAAAAGAGCACACAGCAAAGCTGTCCATATAGCCCCCCCCTCTGGCTCCGCCCCCAGTCATTCTCTTTGCCGCTCTGTACAAGTTGCATCTCCACGGAGATGGTAAAGAGTATGTGGTGTTAGTTGTAGTTTTTATTTCTTCTATCAAGAGTTTGTTATTTTAAAATAGAGCCAGTTTGTACTATTTACTCTACAACAGAAAGTGATGAAGATTTCTGTTAAAAGAGGAGTCTGATTTTAGCACCAGTAACTAAAATCCATTGCTGTTCCCACGCAGGACTGTTGAAACCAGAGAACTTCAGTTGGGGGGAACAGTTTGCAGACTTATCTGCTTCAGGTATGATCAGTCACTTTTCTAACAAGACCTAGTAATGCTAGAATACTGTCAGTTTTCCCTTCTGGGATAGGTTAGCCATTTTCTTAGACTCAGTAACAGAATTAAGGCTTATAACTTGGGCTCTATGCTGGTTGACACTATTGTGGGCTAAGTCGTTTGGTTTTTATCATATTTATGTGACATTTGGAGTGTTTTGCAAACTTTAAAACACTTTTGGGGAACTTTATTTGCGCCTGGCAGCCGTTTAGACACCTAATCTTGTCAGAAAGGCCCCTTCACTCTGGAATGCAGAGGGAGGAGGCCTCATTTTCGCGCCTCAGTTGCGCAGTTACTTTTCACTAGGCAGTACATGCAGCTTCACGTGGAAGGTCCAGAAGCTTAGAAAAGGACTTCAGAGAGGCTTATTACTGTTGTGAATAACCCCTAAGGAAGGTAAACGCTGCAGCAAAGACTGTGGCAGGGACTGTAGTGTGTTTAAACCGGTTAATTGTTATTTTAGCTCCGGTTTGGACATTTAGGGGTTAAGTGGCTTGAAAATTGGTGTGCAATACTTTCAAAGCATTAAGACACTGGGGTATAAATTTCATTAAGATTGGATATTTCTTTGATGTTTTTCTATCATTCAGAAATAAAGGGTGCCCTTTTTTATTATTTAAAGAGACAGTTACGGTTTTGTTTAAAATTGTTTTTATTGCATTAAAAGTCTGCCTAAGTCTGTTTAACATGTCTGTACCTTCAGATAGCCTATGTTCTGTGTGTATGGAGGCCAAGGTGGTTCCCCCATTAAATGTATGTGAGAATTGTGCCATGGCGTCCAAACAGATTAAGGACAGTACTGTCACATTTAATAATGTTGCCCAAGATGATTCTTTAAATGAAGGTAGTGGGGATAGTTCATCATCCTCTCCTTCTGTGTCAATACCAGCTTTGCCCGTGCAGGCGATACCTAGTACATCTAGCGCACCAATGCTTGTTACTATGCAGCAATTAACAGCAGTAATGGATAATTCGCTAGCAGCTCTTTTATCCAAACTGCCAGCATTTCCTAGAAAGCGTGATTGCTCAGTTTTAAATACAGAGGATGAGCAAGGAGGCGCAGAAGATAATTTATCTGTTATGCCCTCACATCAATCTGAGTTAGCAGTGAGGGAGGGTCTGTCCGAGGGAGAAATTTCTGACTCAGGAAAAATATCTGAGCAGGCAGAACCTGATATTGTGGCATTTAAATTTAAGCTAGAACATCTCCGCGCTCTGCTGAAGGAGGTGCTAGCTACACTTGATGCTTGTGATACTTTGGTGATTCCAGAGAAGTTATGCAAAATGGACAAATTCTTAGAGGTCCCAGTGCACGCTGATGCATTTCCGATACCCAAGAGGGTGGCGGACATAGTGACTAAGGAGTGGGAGAAGCCAGGTGTACCTTTTGTTCCCCCTCCTATATTTAAGAAGATGTTCCCAATTGTCGACCCCAGAAGGGATGCATGGCAAATGGTCCCTAAGGTAGAGGGGGCAGTTTCAACGTTAGCTAAGCGCACAACTATTCCTATAGAGGACAGTTGCGCTTTCAAAGATCCTATGGATAAAAAATTGGAAGGATTGCTTAAGAAAATTTTTGTTCAGCAAGGTTTCCTTCTTCAACCAATTATTCCTGTCACCACGGCGGCGTCTTTTTAGTTCGATGAACTAGAAAATTCGCTCCAAAAGGAGACTCCATATGATGAGGTCATGGACAGAATTCACGCACTAAAGTTGGCTAATTCCTTTATTTTGGATGCCGCTTTTCAATTGGCTAAATTAGCGGCGAAAAATTCAGGTTTTGCAATAGTGGCGCTCAGGGCGCTTTGGCTAAAATCTTGGTCGGCGGATGTGTCGTCCAAAACAAAATTGCTTAATATTCCTTTCAAAGGTAAGACCCTTTTCGGGCCAGAATTGAAGGAGATTATTTCAGACATCACTGGGGGAAAGGGCCATGCCCTTCCACAGGATAGGCCTTTCAAAGCAAAAAATAAGTCTAATTTTCGTTCCTTTCGCAATTTCAGGAACGGACCGGCTTCTAACTCTGCAGCCTCTACACAAGAGGGTAACGCTTCCCAGCCTAAACCAGCATGGAAACCATTGCAAGGCTGGAACAAGGGAAAACAGGCCAAAAAGCCTGCTGCTGCTACCAAGACAGCATGAAGGAGTAGCCCCCGATCCGGGACCGGATCTAGTAGGGGGCAGACTTTCTCTCTTTGCTCAGGCTTGGGCAAGAGATGTTCCGGACCCCTGGGCACTAGAAATTGTTTCTCAGGGGTATCTTCTAGAGTTCAAGGAACTTCCTCCAAGGGAAATGTTCCACATGTCTCGCTTATCTTTAGACCAGATAAAGAGACAGGCATTCTTACGTTGCGTAGAAGACCTAATAAAGATGGAAGTGATACACCCAGTTCCAACAGCGGAACAAGGACTGGGTTTTTACTCAAACCTGTTTGTAGTTCCCAAAAAAGAAGGAACTTTCAGGCCAATTCTGGACTTAAAAATTCTAAACAAATTCCTCAGAGTTCCATCATTCAAAATGGAAACCATTCGGACAATTTTACCAACGATCCAGGAGAGTCAATACATGACTACCGGGGACTTAAAGGATGCGTACCTGCAAATTCCTATCCACAAAGATCACCATCAGTTCCTGAGGTTCGCCTTTCTGGACAAACATTACCAGTTCGTGGCTCTTCCGTTCGGTTTAGCCACTGCTCCCAGAATTTTCACAAAGGTGCTAGGGTCCCTTCTAGCGGTGCTAAGACCGAGGGGCATTGCAGTAGCACCTTACCTAGACGACATTCTAATACAAGCGTAGTCCCTTCCCAAAGCAAGGGCTCATACAGACATTGTTTTAGCCTTTCTCAGATCTCACGGGTGGAAGGTGAACATAGAAAAAAGTTCCCTGTCCCCGTCCACAAGGGTTCCCTTTCTGGGAACAATAATAGACTCCGTGGAAATGAAGATCTTTCTGACAGAGGTCAGGAAGTTAAAGCTTCTGAACGCTTGTCGAGTTCTTCAATCTATTCCTCAGCCCTCCATAGCTCAGTGCATGGAGGTGATAGGACTAATGGTTGCGGCAATGGACGTGGTTCCTTTTGCTCGAATTCATTTAAGACCATTGCAACTGTGCATGCTCAAACAGTGGAATGGGGATTATGCAGACTTGTCTCCCCAGATTCAAATGGACCAGAAAACCAGAGACTCACTCCTCTGGTGGTTGTCTCAGGATCACCTGGCTCAGGGAATGAGTTTCCGCAGGCCAGAGTGGATCATTGTCACGACCGACGCCAGTCTCTTAGGCTGGGGCGCAGTTTGGGACTCCCTGAAAGCTCAGGGTCTATGGTCTCGGGAAGAGTCTCTCCTCCCGATAAACATTTTGGAACTGAGAGTGATATTCAATGCGCTCCTGGCTTGGCCTCAACTAGCGAAGGCCAAATTCATAAGATTTCAGTCGGACAACATGACGACTGTAGCGTACATCAATCATCAGGGAGGGACAAAGAGTTCCCTGGTGATGAGAGAGGTATCCAAGATCATCAAATGGGCGGAGGATCACTCCTGCCATCTATCTGCAATTCACATCCCAGGAGTAGACAACTGGGAGGCGGATTATTTGAGTCGTCAGACTTTCCATCCGGGGGAGTGGGAACTTCACCCGGAGGTCTTTGCCCAGTTAACTCAACTATGGGGCATTCCAGATATGGATCTGATGGCGTCTCGTCAGAACTCCAAGGTTCCACACTACGGGTCCAGATCCAGGGATCCCAAGGCGACACTAGTAGATGCATTAGTGGCGCCTTGGTCGTTCAATCTAGCTTATGTGTTTCCACCGTTTCCTCTCCTTCCCAGGCTAGTAGCCAGGATCACACAGGAGAAGGCTTTGGTGATTCTAATAGCTCCTGCGTGGCCACGCAGGACTTGGTATGCAAACCTGGTGAATATGTCATCGGCTCCACCATGGAAGCTACCTTGGAGACAGGACCTCCTAGTACAAGGTCCATTCGAACATCCAAATCTAGTTTCTCTGCAACTGACTGCTTGGAAATTGAACGCTTGATTCTATCTAAGCGTGGGTTTTCGGAATCTGTTATAGATACTCTGGTTCAGGCCAGAAAACCTGTGACCAGGAAAATTTACCATAAGATATGGCAAAAATATATCTGTTGGTGCGAATCCAAGGGTTACTCATGGAGTAAAATTAGGATTCCAAGGATACTTTCCTTTCTCCAAGAGGGTTTGGAGAAAGGTCTGTCAGCTAGTTCTCTAAAGGGACAGATATCTGCTCTGTCTGTCTTGTTGCACAAACGTCTGGCAGCCGTGCCAGATGTACAAGCGTTTGTACAGGCGTTAGTCAGAATCAAGCCTGTCTACAGACCTATGACTCCTCCATGGAGTCTAAACTTAGTTCTTTCAGTTCTTCAAGGGGTTCCGTTTGAACCTTTACATTCCATAGATATTAAGTTACTATCTTGGAAAGTTCTGTTTTTGGTTGCTATTTCTTCTGCTAGAAGAGTTTCTGAATTGTCTGCTTTGCAGTGTACTTCATCCTATCTGGTATTCCATACAGATAAGATAGTTTTACGTACCAAGCCTGGTTTTCTTCCAAAGGTGGTTTCCAACAGGAATATTAACCAGGAAATAGTTGTTCCTTCTCTGTGTCCGAATCCAGTTTCGAAGAAGGAACGTTTGTTACATAACCTTGATGTGGTTCGTGCTTTAAAATTCTATTTAGAAGAAACAAAGGATTTCAGACAGACATCATCCTTGTTTGTCGTCTATCCTGGTAAGAGGAGAGGTCAGAAAGCTACTGCTACTTCTCTTTCCTTTTGGCTAAAAAGCATCATCCGATTAGCTTATGAGACTGCCGGACGGCAGCCTCCTGAACGAATTACAGCTCACTCTACTAGAGCTGTGGCTTCCACATGGGCCTTCAAGAATGAGGCTTCTGTTGAACAGATCTGTAAGGCAGCGACTTGGTCTTCTCTGCATACATTTGCCAAATTTGACAAATTTGATACTTATGCTTCTTCGGAGGCTATTTTTGGGAGAAAGGTTTTGCAAGCAGTGGTGCCTTCCGTTTAGGTTACCTGACTTGTTCCCTCCCTTCATCCGTGTCCTAAAGCTTTGGTATTGGTTCCCACAAGTAAGGATGAAGCCGTGGACCGGACACACCAATGTAGGAGAAAACAGAATTTATGTTTACCTGATAACTTTCTTTCTCCTACGGTGTGTCTGGTCCACGGCCCGCCCTGGCTTTTAGTCAGGTTTAAAATTTTTGTTTTTTGTACACTACAGTCACCACGGCACCTTATGGTTTCTCCTTTTTCTCCTAACCTTCGGTCGAATGACTGGGGGGCGGAGCCAGAGGGGGGGCTATATGGACAGCTTTGCTGTGTGCTCTCTTTGCCATTTCCTGTAGGGAATGAGAATATCCCACAAGTAAGGATGAAGCCGTGGACCGGACACACCGTAGGAGAAAGAAATTTATCAGGTAAACATAATTCTGTTTTTTGGAGTTTTGCGTAGAATGTGTCAGATTTGGCGCTTTTTTCTCCACTTTTTTGTGTCATACGAATACAATCAAAAGAAATAAACATGAGAATGCCTAAACATTTGTAATTGCAACAATTTTCTGGGTGAAGTGGTACATTATCTGACAGAAATGTAGGGTTGCCAATATTTTTGTCAATGACTGTATGCATGTGTATGTGTGTGTGGGTAGATATGTATGTATATGTATGTATATATGTGAGCAGTGTTTTAAGCATAGTTTAAAAAGAAGTGAAGAACTCTGCTATTTGACATTCAGTTTAGCGCACTTTTGGCTTTGCATTTAAGTTATAGCCCACATTAGTTTTTCAGCGCACCTCTATAGAAGTTTACTATGTGTGGGATTTTAGGGCACTATGCTATCTGACATGCAGATGTTAGCGTTTCACTTGAGATCTAAAATATTTACTTTCAACCTGTAATATGAGCGCAAAAATAATATTGCTAATTACTTTGCTAATATTTTTGCACTCCGCTTGTAATCTGGGTAATAGTATGTTCTTTATGTGTATCAGTGGCATTCTATTGCTACTGTGTGTATATAGCAATTTTGTTACCATTATATATTATAAATGAATGTTGTAATAAGCTTGATAAATCAAAATATAAGATAAATGTTGTTGGATTATGTTATATGCAGTGTGAATATAAATACATATGTGTGTGTGTATATATATATATATATATATATATATATATATATATGTGTGTGTGTGTATATATATATATATATATATATATATATATATATATATATATATACAGTATCCCACAAAAGGGTAGTACACCCCTCACATTTTTTTAAATATTTTATTATATCTTTTCATGTGACCACACTTAAGAAATTGCACTGTGCTGCAATGTAAAGTAGTGAGTGTACAGCCTGTATAACAGTGTAAATTTTCTGTCCCCTCAAAATAACTCAACACACATCCATTAATGTCTAAACCGTTGGCAACAAAAGTGAGTACACCCCTAAGTGGAAATGTCCAAATTGGGCCCAAAGTGTCAATATTTTATGTGGCCACCATTATCTTCCAGCACTGCCTTAACCCTCTTGGGCATGGAGTATACCAGAGCTTCACAGGTTGCCACTGGAGTCCTCTTCCACTCCTCTATGACGACATCACTGAGCTGGTAGATGTTAGAGACCTTGTGCTCCCCCACATTCGTTTGAGGATGTCCCACATATGCCCAATAGGGTTTAGGTCTGGAGACATGCTTGGCCAGTCCATCACCTTTACCCTCAGCTTCTTTAGCAAGGCAGTGGTCATCTTGGAGGTGTGTTTGAGGTCGTTATCATGTTGGAATACTGCCCTGCGGCCCAGTCTCCAAAGGGAGGGGATCATGCTATGCTTTAGTATGTCACAGTACATGTTGGCATTCATGGTTCCCTCAATGAACTGTAGATCCCCAGTGCCGGCAGCACTCATGCAGGCCCAGACCACACTCCCACCACCATGCTTAACTGTAGGCAAGACACACTTGTCTTTGTACTCCTCACCTGGTTGTCGCCGCACACGCTTGACAGCATCTAAACCAAATAAGTTTATCTTGGTCTCATCGGACCACAGGACATGGTTCCAGAAATCCATGTCCTTAGTTTGCTTGTCTTCAGCAAACTGCTTGCGGACTTTCTTGTGCATCATCTTTAGAAGAGGCTTCCTTCTGGGACGACAGCCATGCAGACCAATTTGATGCAGTGTGCGGCATATGGTCTGAGCACTGACAGGCTGACCCCCCACCCCTTCAACCTCTGCAACATTGCTGGCAGCACATTTGTCTATTTCCCAAAGACAACCTCTGGATATGACACTGAGTATGTGCACTCAACTTCTTTTGTCGAGGCCTGTTCTGAGTGTAACCTGTCCTATGAAACCGCTGAATGGTCTTGCCCACCATGCTGCAGCTCAGTTTCAGGGTCTTGGCAATCTTCTTATAGCCTAGGCCATCTTTATGTAGAGCAACAATTCTCTTTTTCAGATCCTCAGAGAGTTATTTGCCATGAGGTGCCATGTTGAACTTCCAGTGACCAGTATGAGAGAGTGTGAGAGCGACAACACCAAATTTAACACACCTGAGACCTTGTAACACTAACGAGCCACATGACACCAGGGAGGGAAAATGGCTAACTGGGCTCAATTTGGACATTTCCACTTAGGGGTGTACTCACTTTTGTTGCCAACGGTTTAGACATTTATGGATGTGTGTTGAGTTATTTTAAAGGGACAGAAAATTTACAGCAAATTTACAGGCTGTACACTCACTACTTTACATTGTAGCAAAGTGTCATTTCTTCAGTGTTGACACATGAAACAATATAATAAAATATTTACAAAAATGTGAGGGGTGTACTCACTTTTGTGGGATACTCTCTCTCTCTCTCTCTCTCTCTCTCTCTATATATATATATATATATATATATATATATATATATATATATACTGTATATATATATATATAAGTGTGCTGTGTTCATTGGGTGTTGGAATATTGAATATAGCTGTATATGCCACCCGCTTTTATCAAATGTATGAATTATGTGTACATAACAGATGATGTTATCTATTTGTTTTATTGACTGTAACCATTTGCTTGCAATTTGTATTTTTGGATAAGTATATTTTTAAAAAGAGGGACTTTGTGTGGAAGAGGGACTCTCTAGCATTACTATATGTCTGGAACAAGGTTAAGGCATAGGCGGCCATGTTCGGCATTTGTTTGCTAATCCCAAAACTTTGAACATGCCTAGTAATTTTCTTGTATTAAGTTGATAAGTGTTTGAGTATAACATCATATTCCTAAGGGGTACTATGGACAGGACTGGCTCAAAATATTGTGCTTCCTGGGTCTGAGAATTAAATGAAGTCCCCCCCCCCCCCAGTAGTAACATTACTGATTAGCAGATCAACCTACTAGACTGGCCACTGACATTACTAAGCCTGCCTACCTGTATGCAACCAATGCTTTTGTACAATAAGTGGGATAGAAGTTAGGGAAGAGATGCATTTGTCCTACCTTGAATGTCACCCCTGACCTGTTCTGTGTCTTTGTGCATGATGAGGTTATGCTTTTGGGAGCCTGAGACTTCCCCCCTGGAAAAAGAGGATAGGAGTGGTCTGGGTCTGCCAGTGACTCAGTCACTGAAGTGCTGCCCCTTGTTAAGTGCTGCCTGGGTCCGTTGGACCCACTTGATCCCATAGTTCAGCCAGCCCTGACTATGGATATTTATTTTTTCTTAGTTTGTTTTTTTATGTGTTTATCTCAAGTGTGTTTCATGGCAAAATTCTTCATTTGTAGTGTACAATACAATATGTTAATATTTCAGTGATAATTAAATTATTTTTGTTTTCCAGTTTCACGACAGAGCAAAGCTCGTTTGGCGCTTATGTGACTTCAATTAATCATCTTTATGGAAGCACAAATGAAAGGACGTACTGGCAGTTTTTAAGTGGACATGTCCCCTTAGACAAAGGTTAGCAGTATTAGTTGCTTAAATTGTCACTATAATCATTTAAATATAAAATATAAATTTATGGAGCAAAGTTAGATTGCATAGGGAAGTATGTAAGTATGGGAAATTTGGACCTCATTAATGCTTTAAAATATGTATATAAATTTAATTAAAACCTTAAGAAAATATGAAATATTAGCGCTGATTGGCTAATTGGTACAAGTATTAATGCTCATTGGCTGACAAGAACAACTCTCACACCACAATATTCAGTCCTCCAGAACAGGGGTCAGCAACCTTGGGCTCTCAGATGTTTTGGAACTACATTTCCCATGATGCTCATACAGCCTAAAGAGTGTCTCAGTATCAAAGGAAATGTAGTTTCAAAAAATCTGGGGGCCCAAGGTTGCTGACCCCTGCTCCAAAATATACAGCTGATAGGAGCATGTTGTAGTAGTCCTTATTGCTGAAGATGACTAGTCTATAAAGAAAAAGAAAGAAAACCATCAATTCCATTTTTTGTAAGAAAAGTTCATGAGAAATATTTTTTACTCCCACCCAAAAGAATATTTTATTAAAAGGACATGGAACCAATCCTTTGTCTTTCATGATTTAGACAGAGCATGTGATTTTAAATAACCTTCCTTTTTACTTCTATTATCTAATTTGCTTCATTCTCTTGTAATCCTTAGTTTAAAAACATATCTACAGGTAGGTAGGCTCAGGAGCAGCAATGCATTACTGGGAGCTAGATGCCGATTGGTGGCTGCACATAAATGCCTCTTGTAATTGGTTCACCATATGTGTTCAGCTAGCTCCCAGTAGTGCATTGCTGCTCCTTCAGCCAAGGATATCAAGAGAATGAAGCAACTTTAATAATAGAATTAAATTGGAAAGATGTTTAAAATTACATTCTCTTTCTGAATCATTAAATAAAAAAATGCATGTACCTTTAAAAGGATTTGCTTTAATCAGAAATGCTTATTTATATTCTGTCTTTTTATGCAATGCAATGCACTAGAAAAGTCCTACCTGTGTATTCTGTTTTGGTTTATTGAATGACTGTTTAGTGATGACTATTTAGAAGTTATTGGGCCCCTATTTAAATTAGAATTTGCCATGCACATACTTCATATTTATTTTTGGTAGTTGTTTAATTCCTTTTTCTATTGAAATTTGATCCATTAAAACACAGTTAAATTAATATAGTTTTCTTATGGATTAGATAAACAGATGAAGATAAATAAGAAACAGGCTTTTCTTTATACACATTGCGGAATCAAAACATGTGATGACCTAAAAGTGAAAGGATTTAATATTGTTGATGACTGCATAATGTTGCATGTTTTATCACTGTACTAATAAAAGCAATATATGACGTTTATACAAGAAACTCTAAATCTGCATGAAAGGGACAGTCTACTTGAAAATTCTTACGCCTAGATTTAGAGTTTGGCGTTAGCCGTCAAAACCAGCGTTAGAGGCGCCTAACGCTGGTTTTGGGCTACCGCTGGTATTTAGAGTCAGTCAGGAAAGGGTCTAACGCTCACTTTGCAGCCGCGACTTTTCCATACCGCAGATCCCCCTACGCCATTTGCGTATCCTATCTTTTCAATGGGATCTTTCTAACTCCGGTATTTAGAGTCTTGGCAGAAGTGAGCATTAGAACTCTAACGACAAAACTCCAGCCGCAGAAAAAGCCAGGAGTTAAGAGCTTTCTGGGCTAACGTCGGTTCATAAAGATCTTAACTACTGTGCTCTAAAGTACACTAACACCCATAAACTACCTATGTACCCCTAAACCGAGGACCCCCACATCGCTGCCACTATAATAATTTTTTTAACCCCTAATCTGCCAACCGCACACCGCCGCAACCTACATTATCCCTATGTACCCCAAATCTGCTGCCCCTAACACCGCCAACCCCTATATTATATTTATTAACCCCTAATCTGCCGCCCCCAATGTCACCGCCACCTACCTACAATTATTAAACCCTAATCTGCCGACCGGACCTCACCGCTACTATAATAAAGTTATTAACCCCTAATCTGCCTCACTCCCGCCTCACTAACCCTATAATAAATAGTATTAACCCCTAATCTGCCCTCCCTAACATCATCGACACCTAACTTCAAGTATTAACCACTAATCGGCCGACCAGACCTCGCCGCTACTCTAATAAATGTATTAACCCCTAAAGCTAAGTCTAACCCTAACACTAACACCCTCCTAAGTTAAATATAATTTAAATCTAAAGAAATAAATTAACTCTTATTAAATAATTTATTCCTATTTAAAGCTAAATACTTACCTGTAAAATAAACCCTAATATAGCTACAATATAAATAATAATTATATTGTAGCTATTTTAGGATATTTATTTTACAGGCAACTTTGTATTTATTTTAACCAGGTACAATAGCTATTAAATAGTTATTTACTATTTAATAGCTACCTAGATAAAATAATTACAAAATTACCTGTAAAATAAATCCTAACCTAAGTTACAAATACACCTAACACTTCACTATCAATAAATTAATTAAATAAAATACCTACAATTATCTACAATTAAATCTAACACTACACTATCAATAAATTAATTACATGAAATACCTACAAATAAATACAATTAAATAAACTAACTAAAGTACAAAAAATAAAAAAAGCTAAGTTACAAAAAATAAAAAAAATAATTTACAAACATTATAAAAAAAATTACAACAATTTTAAGCTAATTACACCTACTCTAAGCCCCCTAATAAAATAACAAAGCCCCCCAAAATAAAAAAAATGCCCTACCCTATTCTAAAATTAAAATAGAAAAGCTCTTTTACCTTACCACCCCTTAAAAGGGCCTTTTGCGGGGCATGCCCCAAAGAATTCTGCTCTTTTGCCTGTAAAAAAAACCATACAATACCCCCCAACATTACAACCCACATACCCCTAATCTAACCCAAACCCCCCTTAAATAAACACTAAGCCCCCTTAAATAAACACTAAGCCCCTGAAGATCTTCCTACCTTATCTTCACCACACCGGGTATCACCGATCCGTCCAGGCTCCGAAATCTTCACCCAAGCCCAAGCGGGGGCTGAAGAGATCCATCATCCGGCTGAAGTCTTCTATTAAGCGGCAAGAAGAAGTCCTGAAGATGCTCCAAAGTCTTCATCCTATCCGGGCAGAAGAGGAGATCCGGACCGGCAACCATCTTCATCCAAGCGGCATCTTCTATCTTCATCCATCAGATGACGAGCGGCTCCATCTTCAAGACCTCCGGCGCGGATCCATTCTCTTCTTCCGACGTCCTAAGTCCGAATGAAGGTTTCTTTAAATGACATCATCCAAGATGGCGTCCCTCGAATTCCGATTGTCTGATAGGATTCTATCAGCCAATCGGAATTAAGGTAGGGAAAATCTGATTGGCTGATTGAATCAGCCAATCAGATTGAGCTTGCATTCTATTGGCTGTTCCAATCAGCCAATAGAATGCAAGCTCAATCTGATTGGCTGATTGGATCAGCCAATCGGATTGAACTTGAATCTGATTAGCTGATTCCATCAGCCAATCTGATTTTTTCTTCCTTAATTCCGATTGGCTGATAGAATCCTATCAGCCAATCGGAATTCGAGGAACGCCATCTCGGATGACATCATTTAAAGGAACCTTCATTTGGACTTAGGACATCGGAAGAAGAGGATGGATCCGCGCTGGAGGTCTTGAAGATGGAGCCGCTCGTCATCTGATGGATGTCATCGGATGGATGAAGATAGAAGATGCCGCTTGGATGAAGATGGTTGCCGGTCCGGATCTCCTCTTCTGCCCAGATAGGATGAAGACTTTGGAGCCTCTTCAGGACTTCTTCTTGCCGCTTGATAGAAGACTTCAGCCGGATGATGGATCTCTTCAGCCCCCGCTTGGGCTTGGATGAAGATTTCGGAGCCTGGACGGATCGGTGATACCCGGTGTGGTGAAGATAAGGTAGGAAGATCTTCAGGGGCTTAGTGTTAGGTTTATTTAAGGGGGGTTTGGGTTAGATTAGGGGTATGTGGGTGGTGGGTTGTAATGTTGGGGGGGTATTGTATGTTTTTTTTTTACAGGCAAAAGAGCAGAATTCTTTGGGGCATGCCCCGCAAAAGGCCCTTTTAAGGGCTGGTAAGGTAAAAGAGCTTTACAATTTTAATTTTAGAATAGGGTAGGGCATTTTTTATTTTGGGTGGCTTTGTTATTTTATTAGGGGGCTTAGAGTAGGTGTAATTAGCTTAAAATTGTTGTAATATTTTTATTATGTTTGTAATTTATTTTTTTATTTTTTGTAACTTAGCTTTTTTTATTTTTTGTACTTTAGTTAGTTTATTTATTTGTATTTATTTGTAGGTATTTTATTTAATTAATTTATTGATAGTGTAGTGTTAGGTTTAATTGTAACTTAGGTTAGGATTTATTTTACAGGTAATTTTGTAATTATTTTATCTAGGTAAGTATTAAATAGTTATTAACTACTTAATAGCTATTGTACCTGGTTAAAATAATTACAAAGTTGCCTGTAAAATAAATATTAGTCCTAAAATAGCTACAATATAATTATAATTTATATTGAAGCTATATTAGGGTTTATTTTACAGGTAAGTATTTAGCTTTAAATAGGAATAATTTATTTAATAAGAGATAATTTATTTTGTTAGATTTAAATTATATTTAATTTAGGGGGGTGTTAGTGTTAGGGTTAGACTTAGCTTTAGGGGTTAATACATTTATTAGAGTAGCAGTGAGGTGAGGTCCGGTCAGCAGATTAGGGGTTAATACTTGAAGTTAGGTGTCAGTGATGTTAGGGAGGGCAGATTAGGGGTTAATACTATTTATTATAGGGTTAGTGAGGCGGGAGTGAGGCGGATTAGAGGTTAATAACTTTATTATAGTAGCAGTGAGGTCCGGTCAGCAGATTAGGGGTTTATTATTGTAGGTAGCTGGCGGCGACATTGTGGGGGGAAGATTAGGGGTTAATAAATATAATATAGGGGTGGGCAGTGTTAGGGGCAGCAGATTAGGGGTACATAAGTAAAATGTAGGTTGCGGCTGTGTACGGAGCGGCAGATTAGGGGTTAAAAAAATATGCAGGTGTCAGTGATAGCGGGGGCGGCAGATTAGGGGTTAATAAGTGTAAGGTTAGGGGTGTTTAGACTCTGGGTACGTTAGGGTGTTAGGTGCAGACTTAGGAAGTGTTTCCCCATAGGAAACAATGGGGCTGCGGTAGGAGCTGAACGCTGCTTTTTTTGCAGGTGTTAGGTTTTTTTTCCGCTCAAACTGCCCCATTGTTTTCTATGGGGGAATCGTGCACGAGCACGTTTTTGAAGCTGGCCGTGTCTGTAAGCACCGCTGGTATTGAGAGTTGCAGTGGCGGTAAATATGCTATACGCTCCCTTTTTGGAGCCTAGCTTCTGTGAGCTCTAAATACCAGCGGTATTTAAAAGGTGCAGGGGAAAAAAAGCCAGCGTTAGCTATGCGGGTCGTTACCAACAAAACTCTAAATCTAGCCGTTATTGTTTAAAAAGTTTGATAATCCCTTTATTACCTATTCCCCAGTTTTGCGTAACCAACATTGTTATATTAATATACTGTACATTATAACCTCTAAGTTTGCCTGTTTCTAAGACCCTAAAACCCGCCCTTTACTCTGTGCTTTTTAGAGCCAGGCATTGCTAGTTCATGTGTGCCATTTAGGTAACTGCGCTCACTTCCATGGAGAATTATAATGGTAATGCAAGAACCAGCACCAATTGGCTAAACTGCAAGGTTGTAAAAAGCACTGAGATAAGGGGCAGTCTGCATGGGGCTTAGATACAAGTAACTATGGAGGTAAAAAGTATATACATATAAGTGTTGGTTATGCAAAACTGGGGTATGAGTTAAAGGGATTATCTATCTTTTTAAACCATAACAATTTTTAAGTACACTGTCCCTTTAACCAAACAATGTCTCTTATTAGTTATTTTAGTAAATTTGTTTCTTAAAGCATTTTCTTTTGAATTTACCTTACCTTTATCTTCTGTTGTTTTTAGGTGTTAGTACGTACATACCAGTGAATGAAGAGCACATCCTAGCCATCTTCAGCAAATACTGATTATCTACTGCTTGTTCTGCTGGATATTTTATCCTGTCTGTTTGTTATCTGTGATCTCTCTCTATCATCTCCCTCATACCCTAAGATATGCTACACTGTCCTGAAAAAATATTTTTATTTGTTAACAAATACGTTAATATTTCTTGAAGTTTTTGGATTGTTATTTGTTGAACGCGATTCTCCACCTTTATCTTGTGATGAGATTGTGTTTAAACTGAACCAACAATAAAAAACAACTGTGAATAATGTAAAAACTGTACATGTCTTTGTTGATAAGGTATTTGCAGCTGGATCTACCAGGTCTATGATTTAAAAGGACAGTCTAGACCCAATACGCATTCTTTATTACTTATTGTTACATACCAGACAAGCATCTTACAACGGGTTCCACATCTATTGTTAGCCGAAAATGGCTGTCATACTCCGCCCACAGCTTTCTTCTTGTCCAGTTAGCTGTTTTCTTGTATGACAGTTTAGCAGTGCACGTTTAATATTTTTCATTACGCTATTTCAAATTGCACATTCACAAAGCAGTGTGTGCAAGTAGAAAAACATATTTATGAGTAGATCGGGAAACATATCAAAATATACATGCAATAGCTGGGTGAGGCTTAATTGGCAAGAGTCCATGAGCTAGTGACGTATGGGATATACAATCCTACCAGGAGGGGCAAAGTTTCCCAAACCTCAAAATGCCTATAAATACACCCCTCACCACACCAACAATTCCGTTTTACAAACTTTGCCTTCTATGGAGGTGGTGAAGCAAGTTTGTGCTAAGATTTCTACGTAGACATGCGTTTCTCAGCATTTTGAAACCCGATTCCTCTCAGAGTACAGCGAATGTTAGAGGGATGTGAAGGGAGTATCACCTATTGAATGCAATGATTTTCCTAACGGGGGTCTATTTCATACGTTCTCTGTTATCGGTCGTAGAGATTCATCTCCTACCTCCCTTTTCAGATTGATGATATACTCTCATATACCATTACCTCTACTGATAACTGTTTCAGTACTGGTTTGGCTATCTGCTATATGTGGATGGGTGTCTTTGGGTAAGTATGTTTTTTATTACTTAAGACACTTCAGCTATGGTTTTGCACTTTATCCATTTATATAAAGTTCTAAATATATGTATTGTACTTATATTTACCATGAGTCAGGTTCATGTATTTCCTTGTGCAGACTGTCAGTTTCATATTTGGGGAAAATAAACATATTAAGAAATATTTTTTCTTACCTGGGGTTTTAGTCTTTTTTCTGATTGACTACATTTTTCTTGCAGTACTAGGCCCGCGGGTGTGTCAAATGCTAGACTTTATTGCGTCATTCTTGTCGCGATAATTTTTTGGCGCAAAAGTACGTCCGTTGACACAAGTTCGTCATTTCCAGCGTCGTAGTTCACGCCGAGTCCTTACACAGAGTTGCGTCATTAGTGGTGCAAGTGTGTCATTTACTCTTGCCTTTTTCTATGTCAGAGGGCTATGCTATTTGCATTTTTTCCCATTCATGAAACTGTCATATAAGGAAATTGATAATTTTGCTTTCTATGTTGTTTTTTCTTTTACATTTTGCTAGATGTCTCAATCTGATCCTGCCCCAGAAGTATCTGTTGGAACTTTGCTGCCTGACATCGGTTCTACCAAAGCTAAGTGCATTTGTTGTAAGATTGTGGAAATTATATTTCCGAATGTCATTTGTAATAGTTGTCATGATAAACTTTTACATGCAGAGAATGTATCCATCAGTAATAGTACATTGCCAGTTGTAGTTCCTTCAACTTCTAATGTACATGATATACCTATGAATTTTAAAGAATTTGTTACTGATTGTATTCAGAAGGCTTTGTCTGCATTTCCGCCTTCTAATAAACATAAAAGGTCTTTTAAAACTTCTCTTAAAGTTGATGAAATTTCAAATGACCGACAACTTAATGATTTATCCTCCTCTTATGAGGATCTATCTGATTCAGAAGATCCTTCCTCAGATATTGACACTGACAAATCTACTTATTTATTTAAAATAGAGTATATTTGTTCTTTATTAAAAGTAGTGTTAATTACTTTGGATGTTGAGGAAGCCAGTCCTCTTGACATTAAGACTAGTAAACGTTTAAAAGCTGTTTTTAAACCTCCTGTGGTTACTCCAGAGGTTTTTCCTAATTCCTGATGCTATTTCTGATATGATTTCTAAGGAATGGGATAAGCCAGGTACTTCTTTTATTCCTTCTTCAAGGTTTAAAAAATTGTATCCTTTACCAGCAATTTCTATAGAGTTTTGGAAAAGGTCCCCAAAGTTGATGGGGCTATTTCCACTCTTGCTAAACGTACGACTATTCCTATGGAAGATAGTACTTCCTTTAAGGATCCTTTAGATAGGAAGCTTGAATCTTATCTAAGGAAAGCCTATTTATATTCAGGTCATCTTCTCAGGCCTGTAATTTCTTTGGCTGATGTTGCGGCTGCATCAACTTTTTGGTTGGAAAATTTAACACAACAAGAATTGGATTCTGACACATCTAGCATTGTTCGCTTACTGCAATATGCTAATCATTTTATTTTTGATGCCATTTTTGATATTATCAAAATTGATGTTAGGTCCATGTCTTTAGCTATTTTAGCTAGAAGAGCCTTGTGGCTTAAATCTTGGAATGCTGATATGACATCTAAGTCTAGATTACTATCTCTTTCTTTCCAAGGTAATCATTTATTTGGTTCTCAGTTGGATTCTATTATTTCAACTGTTACTGGGGGAAAGGGAGTTTTTTTGCCTCAGGATAAAAAACCTAAGGGTAAATCTAAGGCTTCTAACCATTTTCGTTCCTTTTGTCAGAATAAGAAACAAAAATCTAATCCTTCCCCCAAGGAGTCTGTTTCCAATTGGAAACCTTCCTCAAATTGGAATAAATCCAAGTCATTCAAGAAACCAAAGTCAGCCCCTAAATCCACATGAAGGTGCAGCCCTCATTCCAGCTCAGCTGGTAGGGGAGGGGACAGATTAAGGTTTTTCAAGGATGTTTGGAGAAATTCTGTCCAAAATCAATGGATTCAGAGCATTGTCTCTCAAGGGTATCGAATAGGATTCAGAGTAAGACCTCCTGTGAGAAGATTTTTTCTCTCACGCATCCCACCAAATCCAGTAAAAGCTCAGGCTTTCCTGAAGTGTGTTTCAGACCTGGAGTTTTCAGGGGTAATCATGCCAGTTCCTTTTCAGGAACAAGGTCTGGGGTTTTATTCAAATCTATTCATTGTCCCAAAGAAGGAAAATTCATTCAGACCAGTTCTGGATCTGAAAATTTTGAATCGTTATATAAGAGTAACGACTTTCAAGATGGTGACTATAAGGACTATTCTGCCTTTTGTTCAGCAAGAACATTATATGTCTACAATAGACTTGCAGGATGCATACCTTCATATTCCGATTCATCCAAATCATTATCAGTTCCTGAGATTCTCTTTTCTAGACAAGCATTACCAATTTGTTGCTCTTCCATTTGGCCTAGCAACAGCTCCAAGAATCTTTTCAAAGGTTCTAGGTGCCCTACTCTCTGTAATCAGAGAACAGGGTATTGCAGTGTTTCCTTATTTGGACGATATCTTGGTACTAGCTCAGTCTTTACGTTCTGCAGAATCTCACACGAATCAACTAGTGTTGTTTTTTTCGAAAACATGGTTGGAGGATCAATTTACCAAAAAGTTCCTTGATTCCTCAGACAAGGGTCACCTTTTTAGGTTTCCAGATAGATTCAGTGTCCATGACTCTGTCTCTAACAGACAGGAGACGTTTAAAATTGGTTGCAGCCTTTTGGCACCTTTAGTCTCAGTCATTCCCTTCAGTGGCTATGTGCATGGAAGTTTTAGGCCTCATGACTGCAGCATCGGACGTGATTCCTTTCCCTCGTTTTCACATGAGACCTCTCCAGCTTTGTATGCTAAATCAATGGTGCAGGGATTATACAAATATATCACAATTAATATCCTTAAATCCCAATGTATGATGCTCTCTGACGTGGTGGTTAAATCACCAACGTTTAGTTCAAGGGGCTTCTTTTGCTCGTCCAACCTGGACTGTGATAACTACAGATGCAAGTATTTCAGGTTGGGGAGCTGTTTGGGGATCTCTGACAGCACAAGGGGTTTGGAAATCTCAAGAGGCGAGATTACCAATCAATATTTTAGAACTCTATGCAATTCTCAGAGCTCTTCAGTTTTGGCCTCTGTTGAAGAGAGAACCGTTCATTTGCTTTCAGACAGACAATATCACAACTGTGGCATATGTCAATCATCAAGGTGGGACTCACAGTCCTCAAGCTATGAAAGAAGTATCTCGGATACTTGCTTGGGTGGAATCCAACTCCTGTCTAATCACTGCGGTGCATATCCCTGGTGTAGACAATTGGGAGGCGGATTATCTCAGTCGCCAGACTTTACATCCAGGGGAGTGGTCTCTCCATCCAGATGTGTTTTCTCAGATTGTTCAGATGTGGGGTCTTCCAGAGATAGATCTGATGGCCTCTCATCTAAATAAGAAACTTCCCAGATACTTGTCCAGGTCCAGGATGTTCAGGCGGAAGCAGTGGGTGCGCTGACTATTCCGTGGTGCTATCATCCTGCTTACATCTTCCCGCCTCTAGTTCTTCTTCCAAGAGTGATCTCCAAAATCATCATGGAACAATCGTTTGTGTTGCTGGTGGCTCCAGCATGGCCACACAGGTTTTGGTATGCGGATCTGGTTCGGATGTCCAGTTGCCAACCATGGCCGGACCTTCTGTCTCAAGGTCCATTTTTCCATCAGGACCTCAAATCATTAAATTTGAAGGTATGGAAATTGAACGCTTTGTGCTAAGTCATAGAGGTTTCTCTGACTCAGTAATTAATACTATGTAACGAGCTCGTAAATCTGTTTCTAGGAAGATTTATTATCGAGTTTGGAAGACTTACATTTCATGATGTTCTTCTCATAAATTCTCTTGGCATTCTTTTAAAATTCCTAGAATTTTACAGTTTCTTCAGGATGGTTTGGATAGAGGTTTGTCTGCAAGTTCCTTGAAGGGACAAATCTCTGCTCTTTCAGTTTTATTCCACAGAAAGATTGCTAAACTTCCTGATATTCAATGTTTTGTACAGGCTTTAGTTCGTATTAAGCCTGTCATTAAATCAATTTCTCCTCAATGGAGTATTAATATGGTTTTGAAGGCATTACAGGCTCCTCCATTTGAGCCTATGCATTCTTTGTACATTAAACTACTTTCTTGGAAAGTGTTGTTCCTTTTCGCTATCTCTTCTGCTAGAAGAGTTTCTGAGCTTTCTGCTCTTTCTTGTGAATCTCCTTTTCTGATTTTTCATCAGGATAAGGCGGTTTTGCGGACTTCACTTCAATTTTTACCTAAGGTTGTGAATTCTAACAACATTAGTAGATAAATTGTTGTCCCTTCCTTATGTCCTAATCCTAAGAATTATTTGGAAATATCCTTACATTCTTTGGATGTGGTAAGAGCTTTGAAATATTATGTTGAAGCTACTAAAGATTTCAGGAAGACTTCTAGTCTATTTGTTATATGTTCTGGTCCTAGGAAAGGTCAGAAGGCTTCTGCTATTTCCTTGGCTTCCTGGTTAAAGCTTTTGATTCATCAAGCTTATTTGGAGTCGGGTATGACTCCGCCTCAGAGAATTACAGCTCATTCTACCAGATCAGTCTCCACTTCGTGGGCTTTTAAGAATGAAGCTTCAGTTGATCAGATTTGCAAAGCAGCAAGTTGGTCTTCTTTGCATACATTTACTAAATTCTACCGTTTTGATGTATTTGCTTCTTCAGAAGCAGTTTTTGGTAGAAAAGTTCTTCAGGCAGCTGTTTCAGTTTGATTCTTCTGCTGATGTTTTAAGTTTTTTTGTCATTAAAGAATTAACTTATGATTTGGGTTGTGGATTATTTTTTCAGCAGAAAAATGGCTGTATTTTATTTTTTATCCCTTCGTCTCTAGTGCCTCTTGCGTGGAGTTCTACATCTTGGGTATTTGATATCCCATACGTCACTAGCTCATGGACTCTTGCCAATTACATGAAAGAAAACATAATTTATGTAAGAATTTACCTGATAAATTCATTTCTTTCATATTGGCAAGAGTCCATGAGGCCCACCCTTCTTATGGTGGTTATGATTTTATGTATAAAGCACAATTATTCCAAATTCCTTTGTTGATGCTTTTTACTCCTTTCTTATCACCCCACTTCTTGGCTATTCGTTAAATTGAATTGTGGGTGTGGTGAGAGGGTGTATTTATAGGCATTTTGAGGTTTGGGAAACTTTGCCCCTCCTGGTAGGATTGTATATCCCATACGTCACTAGCTCATGGATTCTTGCCAATATGAAAGAAATGAATTCAACAGGTAAATTCTTACATAAATTATGTTTTTGGGCTCCTAACAAACAACGAATATTTAAAGGAACAGTCTACACCTTAATCATATTAAAGTCTTACCTTAGCTTAAGCTGCAAATAGCCTCCTGCAGGTTTTTTCTATATCATGCAACAGGAACAGTAAAAAAGTTAGACATACTAGATTGTTTTATTATGTATATAATATCCCATTCCAAAGCAAATTCACATGTGTTATATTTTACTTTATTTTTAAAACATCCACTCTGTTGTACTGCTCAGTGCCAGACAGGGAAATCAGACCAGCCTTGAAAATTTGTGTAGACCGGCCCAGCTCCGCCCATTGGTACACCCCTCCACAGTCACTCCCCCACTCAGCCCAGCCAACCCCATCACATGGATTAGTAACACTTCATGTGTGCCGATCCCTTGGCCTCCAGCCCAATCCGGCTCTGACTGTCTAACAGGCAAGGCAGGGCAGGGCAGGCAGTGCAGCAGCCGATCCCCCTAACAGGAGTGTTGCTACTGTCCTTAACTTACTGAGTCATGTGTGTCCTGCTGCTCCCTGTGCTGCACCCGCACTGCCGGCCTGCGCCAGTTCCTGCTCAACTCCCTCCTGTCATGTGTGCTGTGCAGTTTCATATGATTGTGTCCTCTGCCCAACCCCTCTTCAACTCCCCGCTGTGCATTGCTATTGCCTATTGGAACAGAGCCACCCACTAGGCCACAAACGGATCCCTGGCCTGTAGTGCGGGGATCACCAAAAACAGTGTTTTAACAATGATTCCCCTGCATGACGAAAAGGGCTCGTCATGAGCATCGAAGAGGTTAAAGGGACTGTCTAGACACAATACATAATTTTGATTACTTATTGTTACATACAAGAGAAGCATCCTGCAACTGGTTCCACATCAATAAGCTTGTAAGAAGTACATGAAACATTTAAAGGAACCGTCTACACCATCTAGTCATTTAAAGGAACCGTCTACACAATCTAGTCATCTTAAATTCTTACCTTAGATTAAGCTGCAAATAGCCTCCTGCAACCCTTTTTATATTATGCAGCACGAACAGTAAAAAAGTTATTTTAAAATGAATATTGTTTCTGGCCACTTTGAAATGGCTGCCAAGCTCAGCCCACTGATGACATCGCAATCTGGGCTGTATATGGCATCCAATAACAAAAGGCTCATTAGTTCAACAGACTTTCATTTCTATTTAGCAGAGTACCTTGATGTAGCCCAGATTCTGATGTCATCAATGGGCAGAGCTTGGCAGCCATTTGAAAGACAGGCACTGGCAAATCTATCTAAAAATGATTCCATAGTAATTTGTCAGGCAGACAAAGGGGGGGGGGTATAGTTCTACAGAACTATCAGGATTATATAAAAGAAGCAGATAGAATCCTGATGGATACTGATTATTACAGGCCATTAGATCAGGATCATACATCCATATTTACTAAAAAATGTATTTAATTAATTATGGTTTTGGAGAAGGGATTTTATCATTGAAGGAAAAACAATATCTGACCCCCAAAAATCCTGTTACCCCTTTCTTTTACCACCTTCTGAAAAGCCATAAAGATCTGAATAAACCTAGGTAGGTCAATAATAGCAGGAATTGTCTGCTTATGTAGATTATTTCCTACAAAAATACGTGAGACAATTACCCTCTTTTATTAGAGACAACACAGACCTATTACAGAAATTGTCCCATATTAGGAGAAGAGATCATTACTTATGGATGACATGTGATGTCAACGCATTATACTCCAATATATCGCATGAAATAGGTTTAAGATATATTACAGACTACTTGTATGATGACATATATATGCCTGTTGTACAAAAAGAATACTTACTTGAATTGATAGATTTTATCCTCAAACATAATAGCTGGAGGGAGAACCTGGTCTTCTTTGGTAGGTACATCGATGACCTGTTAATAATCTGGAATGGGTCTACCAATTCAGCTATGGAATTCATTTCTAAACTCAATGATAATGATTTTGGGCTTTATTTTACCCACAACATAGATTTAGTGAGTATAGACTATTTAGATATAGTATTAACATGGGATGCGACAGATTCAGTTCAATCTATGACTTACTTTAAATCAGTGGACAGCAATAACTTT
This sequence comes from Bombina bombina, assembly GCF_027579735.1. NCBI lineage: Eukaryota > Metazoa > Chordata > Amphibia > Anura > Bombinatoridae > Bombina > Bombina bombina. Next base: position 104,475,674 of record NC_069507.1, read on the forward strand.
CTGAACTAATCATCTAGAGAGTTAGAAAAGGAATATTCCTTTTAGCCAATTTAGACGTATCAAACGCAATTGTTCCCTATTAAATATGTATGATGAACAGTCATCTATCCTAAAAAAGAGATTTATGTAAAAGGGGTACCCCCAAGAACTTATAGAGGAAAGCTATCTGAGAGCAAGGAAATTGGAAAGAGAGACTATCCTCAACCCCCCATATGTTAATGCTAAAAATGTTAATACTCATAATAGTAATAACAACAGCATGTCATTCATAACAAATTATAATTCCAATTATAGAGCCATCAAAAAGATACTTAATAAACACTGGCATCTTTTAAAAAGAGATCCAATCCTGAAAGGAATATTGGATGAGAATGCCAAAATAACACATAGAAGAGCTCCCACTATTAAGCAGAAATTAGCTCAGAGTAAAATAATAATGACCAAAAAAACCAATAAGAGCATTAAAAAATCTATGTAAAAGAAAAATTATCTATCAAAAGGAGCCTATAGATGCAGAGTAAAGAGGTGTAATATGGGTAAATACATTACACACGGGGTCACTAACGTGACCTTGAACACATCGGGCTATACACACCAACTAAAAGACAGGTTAGATTGTAGCTCTAACTATGTAATATATCTGTTGACCTGTTTTTGTGGGGTGCAATACTTAGGAAGAACAATTAGGAAGGTTAGATATAGATTGGGAGAACATTTTAGAAATGTCACTAGGGGTAGCTTGAAACAAGGTGTATCAAGACACCATATTCATTGCCACCAAGGCATGGAGTGCCAGTTTCGGATAACTCCCCTGTAAAAAATACCTGTAAAACAAGGTGCCAATAGGTTTATTAGATTATGCCAAAGGGAAACCTATTGGATTTATAAATTTAACACCCTGTTTCCAGTGTGGTTAAACGAAAACATTGACATGGCCGCATTTTAGGGATGCTTTCATCTTATCTCCTTACCACTCATTTATTGTTTCCTTTTCCTGTAAAAAAATAATTATGCATTTTTTGTTATTTATTGAATAGTATTAATTCTTATATTGTTGCACACCTTACATGTATGTATCATGATCATGGTTGCTACACATCCATCACTTAATAAATTACTTCTATCACTAATATAAAATAAAGGTTATTTATTATTTTTTATTATTTAATACATTTACACACACCCATTCAGGGGTCTACACACACCACTTTATAACACATAAATATTATAAGCTCATATAAATGATATCACACCTTTATCTGTAAAGGACAGATTAGGTTATAAGACAGTTTAGTTAAACACTATTATAAAGAATAGCTCGTATTGGTTTCTATTCTATGTACAGCAAACCACTAGCTTATCACGTGCACTCTCACACAATTAGTTACACACCATATATAGCCTTATTATTATTTTTCTGTAACACAATGGATCTCATTGTTATGTGATAGGGAAGTTTATATTTAGAATATGGTAATTTTTAGCTTAACTATATTAATATAAAGTTATCTTAGACATTGTATTGTTTGTTTAAGGGTACAAAATGTGATCTATTAAATAGGAGTTAATGATAACAACAATAGCCTACTAATATAGGAAGAAATATCTTTTTAAGAAATAATAAATTGATGTCATGTCCCCTGAATTTAACATAGTTACTTAGGTATCATAACTCCGAACAAAACTTGCTAGTGGAGACAAAAGGGTATATCTATTAATATATATAGTTTATAATAACTTCTAACTCAATTTTAGGCATGTATTATCACACTAGCTTAAAAGACAAGAGAAAGTTTATTGAACAAGAAGGGGTTTCATGGAACAGGTATATCCAATTTTTATTTAATAGTCGTAAACACCCCAAATTGTTAGCACCCGATTGGTTGATAAGAACAATCCCCTTAAAACTAGGGTCAATCGATATATATAAAAAAAACACCCGTGAATTGGTAGCACCCGATTAGTTGATAAAAACAATCCCCTTAAAACTAGGGTCAATCGATATGTAACAAACCAACTGGAGATGGAAAATAAATGAAAATTTGACTCCAGTCTTTACACATAACTCTTTGAATATTTACAAGTATTAGTAAGGAGTCAATCACATACTACAATATGATAAAGACCGTTTTTAAATATGTGACAGCATTGGGACAACCCCATTAGAAATCAAGGGTTTTCTGTCTGGCCAATGGGGAGGGGTATTTCTTTTTTTTTTGCCGTTTCTGATTGGCCTGATAGAAAAATTTGTAAGCAAAATTTGTAAGCACTGTGAGTCATAATGATGCAACCATCGTCATTCATGGAAGTAAAATTATCTGTGTATCGTAGTTCCTTCTGAAAAATGAAAAAACATCAGGTCCACATTTTAAAGATTATAGTGAGAAAATAACGATACACAGAGATAAGGGTAAGTAGATCTGACTAAGTGTTGATCACAGACTGCTCCTATACAATAAATGAGGAAGTTGTTCATATACCTCGATAGAGTGGATACGAATATCCACAGCCAAAGATACAAACATATTTTATATAAAAAGGGAAAATAAAATGTTTGATAAGTCTGACATTATTATGTATGAATAAATTTGGTATGAATTAGTAGGATTAGCTTACAAGACCCCTAACAATAACAGATCAAGGGTTTAGAGCGCTATAATGGAGCACATATAAGAAACATAAAGGATGACATGATATGTATATTAAAGGTATTTTCTACTCTTTTGATAATGTGATGCTAATTGTGGGACAATATAAATTGTTGTATATAGTCCCATTGTATTTTAAACATTGTTAATAAATGGGGTTGGGATTGGGAACCTACACACCTGTGTTAGAGGTGTGTCGGTTTGAGCTGATCAGGGATTGGTTACCTGTGTGTTTATTAGCCAGTACTCTCATTTAGTTTACAGAAGCCTGATGAAACAGAGTTCTGAGAAATGCGTTGCTTTCTGTTTTTAACTTACAGGGTCTATCTTAGTCCCCTGTTTTTAATGTGAATTTTATTAAATTCGAGCTATTGTTATATTTGAGAGTCTGAGTTTTTTTCCCTTTGAGAAATACCTGGGAGTATGGTTCTCATGCTGGGACAGTGAGCTGGGACTGCATTACTCAGCACAATTGGGTGCTGCTACTTTTGTGAGTATATTTCTTCATCTAATTATGAAATAGTGCCATGACGTTATCACACTAGGAGGCGCACTTGTCTTGTGATTCCTCTCACAGATTATCCTGCATTCTTATCCTATACTTTAACAAGGAGCTGACTCATCTGACTAGATTTGGGAAGCGTGGAACAACACTAGTCTGGTTCAGAAACCTGACACCTCACTAAAGGACTGTCGAAATTGTACATCCATTACAGGACTGACATTTTGTACAGCTAAGATATATTGCAGTATATTATTTGTTACATCTCTATTATTTGTGGTTTATAGGACACTTATCAAGCTGATTTTTTTTATATATTATAGTATTATACTTCATTGAATGTGGATTATTTGCAATAACAACTTTTTTTATAGTAATACTCAATCGCCCCTGGTACATATTTTGAGTGCCCCCTAGTAGTTGACACAGGTTAGTGTGTATCAACAGAACAGGAGGACAGGTTATGGAGCAGCGGTCTTTAGACCACTGCTTCATAACTGGTGTTTCTGGCGAGCCTGCAGGATAAATGGGCCCCCATATCTTTGTTTTGATCAAATATTTTATTAAAAAAATAATTAAAGGGACAGTATACTACAGAATTGTTATGGTTTAAAAAAACAGATAATCCCTTTATTACCCATTCCCCAGTTTTGCATAACCAACATGGTTATATTAATACACTTTTTACCTCATGAGATTACCTTGTAGCTAAGCCTCTGCAGACTGCCCCCTTATCTCAGTTCTTTTGAAAAAACTTGAATTTTAACCAATCAGTGCTGACTCCTATGTAACTCCACGGACGTGAGCACCATGTTATCTATATGGCACGCATGAACTAGCACAGTCTAGCTGTAAAAAACTGTCAAAAGAGAGGCGGCTTTCAAGGACTTAGAAATTAGCATATGAGCCTACCTAGGTTTAGCTTTCAACTAAGAATACCAAGAGAACAAAGCAAATTTGATGATAAAAGTAAATTGGAAACTTGTTTAAATGACATGCCCTAACTGTATCATGAAAGTTTAATTTTGACTATACTGTCCCTTTAAAGGTTAATGGATGCTCTGAAAAAGGATCAGTGCCATACAACAAATGTAGTTACATTTTTTTTATTTTTACTATTTTTATTGAAGACAAGATTGAACATTATACAGCAGGCATATTATTAGAAAAGAGAAACACAATAAAAAAAAACAACAATACAGACTTGAGATGTGTGTTATAAACCAATAGAAAAGTCCGCTCTGATGAAAGTTGATGGCTGTAATACAATTAGAAGAGACGTGAATTTGACTCAATCCATTGAAAGATACCAATGTTCATAGTCCATAATATGGGCTAGATTACAAGTGGAGTGGTAGTTTGTACTCCAGTTTGCGCATTAACCTGGCTTGACTTAGCCTATTTGTGTGTGTTGGGTACCGCGGGCATTACAAGTTGAAAGTTAAAAGTTTTCACTCGCACGGTAACCCAACGTGTAAGAAAAGCAAAACTTTGAATATCACAACCGCATTTACCTATTCCCCGATAGACTTTAATGGAGTGCAAAAAATGAAGAAAAACAAACACTGAGCAAGTTGCGCAAAACCGATTGCGTTTTCACAAGTGCACTAACCCGACATGAAATATTATTTCACATTCCAATGTTCTTCACATAGAAGATGTTCAATTTATTCATAAATAAATATTTCTTTATATATCTGATGTTTTTTTTTTTGTAAAATATATATCTATATGATTATATATAGTTATAGATATTCAGATATATATAGGAAAATCTATTTAAAATACTTAAAACATATTCCCCTATGTGGAGACCATTGGAATGTAAAATATTTACAGTAAACACACAGTTGAACACTTTATTAAATATGAATTTTCAGTCCGTGGTGCCCAGGGTGCACTTCAGCGCACAATATATCAACAGAAAGAGAAGGCACTCACTGGGTCTTGTCCATGAAGAAATTACCTTTAATAACTGTAACTTAGTAACTTATTAAAGTTTATTTCTTCATGGACAAGACCCAGTGAGTGCCTTCTCTTTCTGATGAGATATATATATATATATATATATATATATATATATATATATATATATATATATATGTCTTTATTTGTAAACATATGTATTTATGTATTTATATGGGTATATATGTATGTAAATACATATATATATATATATATATATATATATATATATATATATATATATATATATATATATAAATTCATGAGTGTATTTAAACACACATATATACATTCTATATTTACACACACACACACACACACACACACATATATATATATATATATATATATATATATATATATTTTATATATATATATATATTACAGTGGATATAAAAAGTCTACACACCCCTGTTAAAATGTCAGGTTTCTGTGATGTAAAAAAATGAGACAAAGATAAATCATTTCAGAACTTTTTCCACCTTTAATGTGACCTATAAACTGTACAACTCAATTGAAAAACAAACTGAAATCTTTTAGGTAAAGGGAAATAAAAATAAAAAACTAAAATAATATGGTTGCATAAGTGTGAACACCCTTTTATAATCGGGGGTGTAGCTGTGTTCAGAATTAAGCAATCACATTCAAAATCATGTTTAATAGGAGTCAGTACACACCTGTCATCATTTAAAGTACCTCTGATTAACCCCAAATAAAGTTCAGCTGTTCTAGTAGGTCTTTCCTGACATTTTGTTAGTCGCATCCTACAGCAAAAGCCATGGTCCGCAGAGAGCTTCTAAAGCATCAGAGGGATCTCATTGTTAACAGGTATCAGTCAGGAGAAGGGTACAAAAGAATTTCCAAGGCATTAGATATACCATGGAACACAGTGAAGACAGTCATCAAGTGAAGAAAATATGGTGCAACAGTGACATTACCAAGAACTGGATGTCCCTCCAAAATTGATGAAAAGACGAGAAGAAAACTGGTCTGGGAGGCTGCGAAGAGGCCTACAGCAACATTAAAGGAGCTGCAGGAATATCTGCCAAGTACTGGCTGTGTGGTACATGTGACAACAATCGCCCGTATTCTACATATGTCTGGGCTATGGGGTAGAGTGGCAAGACAGAAGCCTTATCTTGCAAAAAAAAAACATCCGAGCTAAATTTTGCAAAAACACATCTGAAGTTTCCCAAAAGCTTGTTGCAAAAGGTGTTCTGGTCTGATGAAACCAAAGTTGAACTTTTTGGCCATAATTCCAAAAGATATGTTTGGCGCAAAAACGAGCACTGCATATCACCAAAAGAACACCATACCCAGAGTGAAGCATGGTGGTGTCAGCATCATGCTTTGGGGCTGTTTTTCTTCAGCTGGAACTGGGGCCTTAGTCAAGGTAGAGGGAATAAAGAACAGTTAAAATTCCAGACAATATTGACACAAAACCTTCAGGCTTCTGCTAGAAAGCTGAACATGAAGATGAACTTCATCTTTCAGCATGACAACGACACAAAACATACATCCAAATCAACAAAGGCTTCACCAGAAGAAGATTAAAGTGTTGGGATGGCCCAGACCTGAATCCAATTCAAAATCTGTGGGGTGATCTGAAGAGGGCTGTGCACAGGAGATGCCCTCACATTCTGACAGATTTAGAGTGTTTTTGCAAAGAAGAGTAGGCAAATCTTGCCAAGTCAAGATGTGCCATGCTGAAAAACTCATACCCAAAAAGACTGAGTGCTGTAATAAAATCAAAAGGTGCTTCAATAAAGTATTAGTTTAAGGGTGTTCACACTTATGCAACGATATTATTTTTTATTTTTTATTTTTATTTCCCTTTTCCTAAAAGATTTCAGTTTGTTTTTCAATTGAGTTGTACAGTTTATAGGTCACATTAAAGGTAGAAAAAGTTCTGAAATGATTTATCTTTGTCTCATTTTTTTACATCACAGAAACCTGACATTTTAACAGGGGTGTGTAGACTTTTTATATCCACTGTATATATTTAGACATGTTTATATATGAATCTCTATGTTAAATACCTTTGCAGTCCATGTTATTCTATTATCTGAGACCTCATATCTTTGAGCCTTTACATTTTTTATGCAATTTTTAAAATAATTTTTGTTAGACAGTGTTATTATAAGTGTAACTGTGCCTTTTAAATGTATTTTTCATGTGTTTTGTGACACTTTTGTGACTCCTGTCACAGTTAACCAGAGCTCTGAAGTTGCGCTATATTCAGGCGCACATTAAATTCAATTGTGCTCAAGCTCATTTTCGTTATACACAAAAGTTAGTGCGCCACTCGTTATCTAACCTTATAATGGCCAAAGCCACAGAAAACAAGAGATAGAGGGCGCCACATAGTGCAGATCAGACAAATAGGTATAGGATATAAGTGTAGCCAAATTACTACTCATGTGATGGAATGCACAATTGTGCAATTCAGGCAGACCGGATCCAATAAGTCGCCCGGCAGACACCTAGGCACGTCTGGAACTGGAGATATCCTCGTCCCACCAGAGGGAGTCCAGGGATAAAGAGTAGTTCCCACAGAATATATCCGGCCACAAGTAGTGGTAGAAACCGGTCCTCTTCTGAGCTCACTAAAAGATATGTGGATTCCACAGGGATGGCAAAGATGTTTCAAATCCAAAAAGGAAGAATAAAGAGTAGCAGCAAGGTGACAGATATTAAAAAGTTTATTAAAAAAGGGTTTAAAACAACAGCAACGCGTTTCTCCGTGTCGCAGCACGGTTTCATCAGGCTATTGTCCTTCACAGAAGCAAGAAGAGTCCTGGTTCTCCCATTTTAGCGATTAAATTCAAACAATAACAAGAAAGCCGTACTTTCTCACTAAACGCATTTAACATGTAAAAGAACAATAAGCAGAAGTAATTGAGGGAGGAAGCAGTAGGCACTGCACCACAGCCAAGTATGCGTTTCGTGCCCCCTAGCGGCGCTTACTCATAAATAGAAGTAATTGTTAACGTGGAACAACTAACATTAGTAAGGGCGCAGTGACCAGAAAGAAGCCGGTTATGGTAAAAATGTCAGTGTTATGCAATATTCTCACTATGATTTAATTAGTTATTAGATGATTATGATTTAATTTTGGTATTATGTTTAAATTAATTGAGTCAATCAGCTTACATTTAGCTTTATTTTAGTTTTTCAGGGCAGCTGTGGAAAAACAAAAGGCTAGTGGGTCGGAGGAAACCAAAGGAAGATTTCCACTTTAAGGGGCCTTTTTATCAAAGCGTCAACTGAAAATTCTGCGTCGTAATTGTCGCAAGATTGATCCACTGTAGTTATCAAAGCATCAACATCGGCAAATGTTGAAATTTGTGACGTAACATACGATCCCGCACTCTCAATCCGACGCGAGTTGAAAACCCATGGAATTCGAGTGGAATCTTGTTAATTCGCCCTCCTATTCAACACTATTTGAAACTCTCATGAAGTTATCAAAAATTCTACAATTACGCTCACGTCTTTTCCGACTCAGCGTACCTGGTTTTCAATCCGCCACCCTTCAGGTCGCAGATGCCATAGAACTCAATGGAAGTCAGAAAACACAGAAAGCTTATGTTCGATGCTGCAAGAGAATGACGTATATTACATAATAAAAGTAAATTAGAAACTTTATTACATTTGTATACCCTTTATAAATCAAACAATATTATTGATACACATTTGGTGCACTAGTAGATATAGGGATACAAATGAAAAATACATTACTACTTATGGATTATGTTACAATATTTTCTCTCATTACAAAGCAAGCGGGCAATATTTCTCAAAATTTATTGAAAAGTTTTGAACCAAATATGTTGCTACTTGCTATATTCGCAATTAGTCCTGCTTAGAAAAAGCATACATTTACACTATATACAATAATGTGCTAAAGAGAAATGTGCTTGTTCGTGGACAGTAATGAAATTGTATAAATAAAGTTGGGAAAAACCCGAATAGACGCAAGATCGATGACTGTTAGTTAATAACAGTCCGATGCTCTTCGCATCGTACTTGATGCGTGTGTTTTTAACGGCTTTTTTCATAAATAAGGAGATCGTACTCAGATCTGCGGCCGCAATGTTTAGCTATGTTTGGCGAGTGTATTGACGTCCGCGAATGCAACAAAGTTGACGCTTTGATAAATAGGCCCCTAAGTTTTATCTAATTTGCTTCATTCTTTAGATATCATTTGTTGAAAAAATAGCAGTGTACCTGGGTGAGCCAATCACATGAGGCATCTATGTGCAGCCAGCTACTGAGCCTATTTAAATATGCTTTTCATTCAAATTAGATAATAGAAATAAATTGGAAAGTTGTTTAAAATTGCATGCTCTTTCTAAATCATGGGGGAAAAATTGGGTTTCATGTCCCTTTAAGTAAAAAGATTTTCTAGTGCTATTGATTCACCACTAGATGTTATTTCTTCATCCTAACTATAATATAAAAACCCAATGTCCCCGTAAAGAAGCAGTTAACAGGATTTCTGTATGAGCAAAGGGCATCAGAATGAGGCTCCCATTGGAGCCTATAGAAGCGCGCTTTCGAGTTTGCATTGCTGTCAACGTGTAATACCAGCGCACATTAGCATGCGCTGGTATTACAAAGTGGAGAGCAAGTATAGCTTTTTAATGAAAGTGATATTTAGCGCTCCATTAATTGTCTTTAATGCAATTATTGGGAATAGTTCAGGTTACCCATTTGCCATCCATTTACTCTCTTTCAATACATTTGTATATATCTGTTTTCACTTCTAGTGTACACACATTTTACTTCCCTGCTTGGTATACATTCTGTATTCTATGCAGCATATGCATGTATTCATTAGAATTGATTATAAGTACTTCCGTATTTCATGTAAAACAATAGACCCATATCTTTGAATATAACTACTAACATACCTGTTTAGTTAATTGCCAGTCTTTTGTGTGAAGTCACTTAGAGGCATTGCAGTGTTCTATATTATAGTACCATCAAGATTATGATTATTCATTTCATATATGCATCATTTTTTCTTTATACAGTTCATTCAGGGTCACTGTTTTCTGATCATAGGAGTGTGTATCAGTTAATCTTCAGTCCATTTTAATATGCTAATACTCCTGCCCTTTAAGAACTAGTCAGATTGTCTGTGGTTTGAGGCATCACACATGCAGGCAATTATTTAGCTTAAAGAAACCAGGGTACAGTGGGACCTATGGACTTTAAATCGATACATCAAAGCACAAATGATACCAAGAGGCCTGAGAGTTTTCAAATTTCCCACCTTTGAGGTGGATGCTAATGACTGAGTTTGTTGAAGCCTGGAACAATGTTCTTTCAGAGTGTTCTTCTAGGCTAATGTTGTTACTTGTTGATTATAAAAAGAAGCAGTTGATTGAAATTAGGGGTGACCGACAAAATGCAAACAGAAATTAACAAAAAAATGAATGACACTGATTTTCCTAGATTTGATAGTCTCCTTAGAGACACTCTAGCTTCTAACAAGAGGGCAGTAATGGAGAACAAACATACTAAATATTTAAGGGACAAGGCAGATTATGATACGAAAACAGTGTATATATGTAATAGAAAGCAAAGGGCTACCTACAGACAGAGAAATAATAACACAAATAAGACCAAAAACAAAAATAAAAATAAGAATAACAAACACAAACAAGGTAATAGAACAGGAGGGAAAGCAGTCTCTTTCTCCAAAAGTGAACCAGACTTCTCTTCAGATGATAGGTCATCTGGCAATGAGGAACAGAATACCACAGTGGTAGGGATACTTAAAAATATTAAAAATATGAATGCAACACAAGCAACTGAACAACAGTTAGCTGTTAGGCCAAGAGAACAGCGAACTCCTGTAACTAAACCTACAGGTACTAAATATACACCTACAGTACAAAATATACAGGGACCACCCCTTTCTGATATTGAACAGATTTTTCCCATGAATCAGGCCCTGTCATCAGTTCCTGTAGACCAACACAAGACACAAGACGTGGACCACAAGTACAAAGCAAATACAAATAGGGAATGTAATAAATCTATCTGAAAGGGTCCTGACCATGGAACAATTAAAAGTCTTAAGTTATGGTCTTACATTTTCCCCCACTGATGAGTTTGATGTCTTTCAAACAATGATAGATGTCAATCGTCTAATTAGAAACATAACCCTAAAAAAACACTTTTCAGGGCAATGGGAAATTGAACAGACATCAATGGGGAATTTCTGTTCCAACATAAACAGACAGATGGAAAGGTAATATTTTCAGGAAACTTGTAATGCTATGTCATTACAGGAATTACAATTCGAAACTAATGATTACCAAGGCAGCATTACTAAAGGAACATCAATGAAACCTAAATCTCAATTCTACCCTATCCATTCTAGAGACGAGATCATAGAAACCTTTTACAATAGAATTGAGAGAGATTTGATAGATTTAAAAACATTAGATAGCGCTTACAAATCCAATATTACAAACAAAGAAAAACTAGCCCTCACACAACTGCAAGAAGATACAAACATTGTAATAAAAAATGCAGACAAGGGGATACGGTTGTAATAATGGATAAGACAATGTATGTCAGAAGCTCTTAGACAGCTCACCAACACTGACAACTATAGGATACTATCAGGGGATCCCACAATGAAGTTTAAAATGGAGTTGTGTCACCTTGTGGATGATGGGATGGAGCAGGGGTATATTGATGCCAAAACAGCCGAATATCTACTTGTTGAAAATCCAAGAATACCCCTGTTCCATCACCTTCCTAAGGTTCACAAATCCCTGAGTAACATCCAGGGTCATCCCATTGTGAGTGGAATCGGTTCATTGTTAGAACATTTGTCTCAATGGCTTGATTCCATCTTATAACCTTTTGTGGTATCAATGCCTTCATGCATCAAAGACACAAAACATGTGCTCAATCTGATGAAAGATATTAAATGGGAAGAGCATTTTTGTTGGGTTGCAGTAGACTTACTATCACTGTACTCTTCGATACCCCACGACGAGGGCATTAAGGCCATACAGTTTTATCTAGGGCAGTACTCTAAATACTCATATGACTTTCAGAAATACATTGTAAGGGTCACCAGATTTCTCCTCACTCAAAAAATTTTTCAGTTTCAATATGTTTTCTAGCTCCAGAGGTGTGGAACGGCGATGGGGGCGAAATTCGCCCCCTCCTACGCCAACCTATTTTTAGGTTGGTGGGAACATTTCCACATCTTTGAAGATACAAACATTCATAAGAACGACATATACACAAATGGTAGATATATAGATGACCTCCTCTTCATATGGAAGGGGAAGGAGCAGGATGTTCTTTCTTTTGTGAATAAGCTAAATCAAAATCAAATGGGTCTTAATTTCACGTTTGACACTAATCGTAAGGAAATCAATTATTTGGATGTTACCCTAATTGGTCTTAGGGGAAAGACAGTGGTGACCAAAATTTATAGGAAGCCTATATCAGGGAATTCATTGCTACATGGTAAAAGTTGTCACCCTAAGCATACAGCTGTGGCAGTAGCCAAAGGAGAATTTATACGGCTCAAACGCAATTGTACTCAATCAGATGACTTTTCCTGTGAGGCAATTGACTTAGAATATAGGCTGAAAGCAAGGGGTTACTCAAACAAGATCATTAGTACTGCAAAAAAACAGGTTGAAAGAATACAAAGATCCCCCCTTTTGGGGGAGAAAGAGAATCGAAAAGAACCTTTTAGAGGTGTAAACTTTGACACCAATTATAGTGTACAGTTTCCTGAAATTTCAAAAATAATACAGAAACATTTCCACATCCTTGAAGAGGATGACAAATTGATAGATTTGGTCAAGAATGGTGTTAGGTGTAGTTCTAAAAAATGCCCCTCTTTGGGGTCGCTTTTATCTCTCACTCTTCTCAAATCTGAAACTTCCATGGCCTCCTCCTGGTTGACCAATACAGGCATGTACCATTGTGGTCACAGAAAATGTAGGCCCTGTAAATTTTTGGACAAAAAATAAGAACTTTCACCTCACATATAACAGGGGAAAGATTCAGATTAAATCATGTTTTAATTGTATGTCTACAGAGGTTATTTATATGCTGTACTGTCAAGCTTGTGGGGTCCAATATATAGGACTCACCTCAAGGGACATAAAGTCACGCATTAGAAAACACCTGTCTATAATTTCTAGAGGTAGATCTACCACACCACTAGTACGGCATTTTTTGGAAAAGCACCAGGGAGCCATACACTCTCTAAGATGGTGTGCAATTGAAAGAGTAAAGTTGCCCAAGAAAGGGGGTGATTTGGATAAATTATTGGCAAAAAGAGAGGCTTATTGGATGTTTACGCTTAGAACCAGACATCCGGAGAGTCTAAATTCCAGATACGACTTAATAAATTACCGGTAATAGTTCAGGATACCCATTTGCCATCCATTTACTCTTTTTCAATACATTTGTATATATCTTTTTTCGCTTCTAGTGTACACACATTTTACTTCCCTGTTTGGTATACATTCTGTATTCTATGCAGCATATGCATGTATTCATTAGAATTGATTATATGTACTTCCGTATTTCATGTAAAACAATTGACCCATATCTTTGAATATTACTACTAAAATACCTGTTTAGTTAATTGCCAGTCTTTTGTGTGCTATATTATAGTACCATCAAGATTATGATTATTCATTTCATATATGCATCAATTTTTCTTTATACAGTTCATTCAGTGTCACTGTTTTCTGATCATAGGAGTGTGTATCAGTTAATCTTCAGTCCCTTTTAATATGTTAATACTCCTGCCCTTTAAGAACTAGTCAGATTGTCCGTGGTTTGAGGCATCACACATGCAGGCAGATATTTAGAGCTAGGGGAGGAGCACATGATAGGAGCACATGATAACCCAATCATTTTACCTCTTAGGTCTTTTAAACCCAGGGGTAGAGCAAATAATCAGGCTATAACTACGGCACTATACTGAAACGCGTAAGCCGCTTTTTGCTACGCTCCTACTAGCTACTTGCAATATGGGTACTGCTGTCCTGTATTTTTTAACCATTTTTTGGAATAAAGTTGATATTTTTTAATGCAAACAAACATAATAAAAAGGGAGTCCTCGATATAAATAGGATCTGTATCCCAAGATTAGCGCTGTCCTGAAATATCCAAAAATAAAGTCACACAGAATGAGCTTCAGATGAGGCATGTGGTAGTCACTAGGTACGGACAGCAGCCTCGTGTCAGTGGGTTCCCTCAAATTTACCCTACTCCAATTCTCTCAACTTTTAATGGGTAGGAGGTCATAGTCACTCAAGCAAGTAACATACCTGTGAGCAGATATAATTTTGAAGGCATAGAAAGAAGTGAGCTGAGTTGTAAAACTAGCAATATAATATCACCTTTCTTGTGAAGTGCAATTGCACGCGAAAGCAGATGGTCGACTGAGCAGGTGAAACTACTGTCTGTATGCTGCTCTCCTCATCTATACCATATTCACGCATGAAGTCAAAATTGGGGACAACAGATGAAAACTCGTTTTCTTGCAAGAAGATCCATATGCTGACATCAGGTAGAGCCAAATAAAGGGCCAGATTATAAGTGGACCACAATATATTGCTTTTGCTGAAGCAATATTTGTGCTCCACTTTGTAATATCAGCGCACACTAATGTGCACTGGTATCAGAGACGGCATCAGAACCTTGCGCAGCGAAAGGGTAAGTAAAACAGCAATGGCAGCATATGTTTAAATATATATGTATATTATTATAAACATATTTATTATATATATATATCAATGTAAATATTTGCATAGGAAATTAGCACATCTAGGCAAGAATCCCCGCTTGCTTTTTCCCAGAAATACCTCATAAACAATGTTACCAATGCACAAGAGAATTCTGGGTAAGATATGCAAATTAGATATGCAAATTCTCAGTTTTTTTGCTTCAAAATACTGTTTTAACACAGCTATCCTTTTAACAGGATTAATGCAGCAAACAAGAAATCACTCACTAGACAGCCTGTTTCGTTATTTTTGGAACTCATCAGTAGGAGATAGATTTCTGGTTGCTGCATTGGTAAAGCTATTTTCAAGGTTAAACCAAAATTCATTAAAATTATGGGGGGAGATAAAAAACTGAAATTAAAATCCTCCATGTCTCAAAATTAAATCAATGTAAATATTTGCATAGGAAATTAGCACATCTAGGCAAGAATCCTTGCTTACTTTTTCCCAGAAATACCTCATATACAATGTTACCAATGCACAAGAGAATTCTGGGTAAGATATGCAAATTAGATATGCAAATTCTCAGTTTTTTTGCTTCAAAATACTGTTTTAACACAGCTATCCTTTTAACAGGATTATTGCAGCAAACAAGAAATCACTCACTAGACAGCCTGTTTCGTTCTTTTTGGAACTCATCAGTAGGAGATAGATTTCTGGTTGCTGCACTGGTAAAGCTATTTTCAAGGTTAAACCAAAATTCATTAAAATTATGGGGGGGAGATAAAAAACTGAAATTAAAATCCTCCATGTCTCAAAATTAAATCAATGTAAATATTTGCATAGGAAATTAGCACATCTAGGCAAGAATCCTTGCTTACTTTTTCCCAGAAATACCTCATATACAATGTTACCAATGCACAAGAGAATTCTGGGTAAGATATGCAAATTAGATATACAAATTCTCAGTTTTTTTGCTTCAAAATACTGTTTTAACACAGCTATCGTTTTAACAGGATTATTGCAGCAAACAAGAAATCACTCACTAGACAGCCTGTTTCGTTCTTTTTGGAACTCATCAGTAGGAGATAGATTTCTGGTTGCTGCACTGGTAAAGCTATTTTCAAGGTTAAACCAAAATTCATTAAAATTATGGGGGGAGATAAAAAACTGAAATTAAAATCCTCCATGTCTCAAAATTAAATCAATTAAAATCAAATTTATCTCCCCCCCATAATTTTAATGATAGGGGTTTATTTGGGGGGGTTGGTTGTGTGGGTGGTGGGTTTTACTGTTGGGGTGGTGTTTGGGGCAATGCCCCGCAAAAGGCCCTTTTAAGGGCCATTGGAAGTTTAGTGTAGGCTAGGTTTTTTTTTTTATTTTGGCGAATCTTCTTTATTTTGATAGGGCTCTTAGATTAGGAGTAATTCTTTTTTATTTTTGATACTGTGGTTTTTTATTTTTTGTAACTTAGTGTTTTTTATTTTTTGTAACTTAGTTGTTATTTTTTTGTAATTTAGTAAATTTTAATAGTAGATTTAAATAATTTGAGTAGGATTAGGTTTTAAAATATGTAATATAGTTAATTTAATTGTTAGTTTAATGTAATTTTAGTATAATAGTTAGGGTAGGTTAATTAATAGTTTAATATAGTTTAATGTAATTTTAGTATAATAGTTAGGGTAGGTTAATTAATAGTTTAATATAGTTTAATGTAATTTTAGTATAATAGTTAGGGTAGGTTAATTAATAGTTTAATATAGTTTATTTTAATTCTAAAGGTAAGTTTAAATGTATTATAAGATAGGGATGAGGCAATTATAATGTAAAGTTAGCGGCTTGTTAGGTTTAGGGGTTAATAGCTTAATTTAGTTTATGGCGATGTGGGGGGCTGGTGGTTTAGTGGTTTATAGGTTTAGTAAGTGATGTGGGAGTCCAGGGGTTTAGGGGTTAATACATTTATTTAGTTGCGGAGGGGTCCGGGAGCGGCGGGATAGGGGTTAATAGCTTTATTTAGTTGCGGAGGGGTTCGGGAGCAGCGGGATAAGGGTTAATAACTTTATTAAAGTTGCGGCGGGGTCCGGGAGCGGCGGGATAGAGGTTAAACATTTTAGTATAGTGGTGGTGTTTAGTGACAAGGTATAAATAAAGTTGGTAAAAAGCCGAACAGCAGCGAGATCGATGACTGTTAGTTAACAACAGTCCGCTGCTCGTCGCCCATACTTGGTGCGCGGCTTTTTGCCGGCTTTTTTTATAAATATGGCGATCATATTCAGAGATAGGGGTTAATAACTTTATTAAAGTTGCGGCGAGGTCTGGGAACGGCGGGATAGAGGTTAAACATTTTAGTATAGTGGCAGTGTTTAGTGACAAGGTATAAATAAAGTTGGTAAAAAGCCGAACAGCAGCGAGATCGATGACTGTTAGTTAACAACAGTCCGCTGCTCATCGCCCGTACTTGGTGCACCGCTTTTTCTGGCTTTTTTTATAAATATGGCGATGGTATTCAGGTCCGCGGTCGCGATGTTAGGCGAGCGTATTGGTCCCGGTGAATGCAAGTAAATTGACGGCTTGATAGATAGGCCTCATAGTCACAATTTGTTGTTATTTAGGTTTTTTTTTTGTTTTAAAATTGAACGAGATTGATGATTGTTATGTATGTTCAAAGACCTATAAGGTTACAGAGTTATAATAAGTTACATCCATGAAATATCAAAAATTATTTATTTGAACAATTCTCAGATATAATACATGGATCCATGCATAAAACAATAGATACTATAGAAAATTAAATGTATATGAAAAGTCCAAAATATTAAAAACAAATGCCTCTATTCCTTGATTGGATATAGAGAATACCAGTATAAAATCCTCTAAAATGAATGATATGTTTAGATATACATTTTATGCAGATACTTTTATTAATTGTAATATTTTTATATTCTGTAGATCTTAAGGTATTTGATGACATATCTATAAGAAAAGAACAAAGTAGAGCGCACAAAAGAACTCTAAATGCAGTAGATTAAAAAATATATACATTAAAAAAAAACTTGAGCCCAATCCCCTATCTGAAACTACTCATGAGAGTCAACCTCAAACAAAATGAGAACAAAGAGAGTACAAGAAGCGCAAACAAGCTTGCGTAATTTATTATGTATATATAATAAAAATAAACATAGTAACTTACACTTAAGTAAGCAAATTCAATCTCCAGATTAGATCAACGGCAGCAGCAGCCTTAGTCCCGATCGACAGGCAGAAATATGTCCAAAGTTTGCGGTGGACAACCGAACACAAAGCCGGCGTCTGACGTCACTTTAGGCCTCAACCTCTCAGCTGCAAACACTGTCAATGAAGGCAAACCACACTTCACGATATCCCTACGTGTTTCGTCCGGAACCCGGCCGGACTTCTTCAAGGGTAAACTTACAATAGTTCAAGTGAAATGTTCACGATAATGTTGGATTGTTGATTTATACCAAAGGGAAAAGCGCCCTCTATTGATATATTACCATCTAACACCTGTTAAAGACTTAATGACCTAACTATACAGATTGAAATACACAAAAATAAACCATACAAACAATATATATTATCTGAAATAAAACATAATTCATAGAGATAATTTCAACAATATATACCCTACCTAAAACATATAATAATAACTAATAATGACAAAATTATAAATATACAATCATAAACACTCAAATATACATATAATTATGCACCATAGTGACAAAATTTGATATACACAAAAGATAAAAAATTATATTGGGATTCATATACTAAAATTCCATCTATTAAATTAATATATTCAACAAATTAATCTAATCTAAAAAACACTTAAAAGAAAGTGGACAAAAGCTCTGATAGAATAACTCATTATATGGATGAACTTGTTATTGAACTCACACGAACATAAACATATATAAACACATACCCACACACAACACACATACCACACAACATATATACACATATCAGGACAATTCCCTCAATCAGATCACATATAAGCAACATATATAATTATGCACCATAGAGATATAATTTGATATACACAGAAAGTATAAAATTGAATTGTCATACAAGTACTAAAATTTCATCTGTTAAATTTATATCTAAAACAAATTATTCTAAAAAGCAATAAGATTTATATTAACTGTAATAGTGGACAAAAGCTCAGATGGAATAACTCATTATATAAGTCCGCTTATTAATTGGACACACACAGACATCAACATATAAAAACACATACCCACATACTCACACATACCACGACATATATACACCTACCAGGACAAAATCCTAAATCATATCACATATAAGCAGCAAGATCCAAGTCAACATTCAAGCCTCTAGGTTGCAAACTACCTATTTTATAGATCCAATAGGTCTCCTGCTGTCTCAAGGCAAGGAGCCTATTATGAATGTTTGGGGGGATCCAATCAATAACCTTAACTTTAAGGGAAGAAGAATTACAATTATGCATTTCAGAAAAATGGATAGGGATACTATGTTTAACAGCTCTTTCTTTCTTGGCCATTTTTATGTTATATAGGTGCTCGTTAGTTCTAGTTCTTATTTTCCTTTTAGTACGCCCTACATAAAAGAGGCCACATCCACAGTTGATTAAATAGATCACAAATGTAGAATCACAGGTAGACCTAAAATTGATATTAAACTTCTGGGTTCCACCCCAATTGGTAAATGTAGAGGAATTATCAACATGACTACACATATTACATATAGTTTTCATACAGCTAAAGGTTCCTTTTTTTACACTTAACCAATTGCATGTGTTGTCTACAGATAATACTGGATCCCTAAGCTTACTTGGAGCCAGTATATTCTTCAAATTTTTTCCTTTTTTGAAAAAACTGGAGGCTTGTCTGCCAACAAATTACCAAGAATAGGGTCAGTTTTTAAGATGACCCAGTGTTTCCTTAGAACACGTTGTATAGTGGTAGCGCCTTCATTGTATCTCGTGATAAACCTTGGAGTATCCGTGGTTATGTTATCCCTTACCCTGGCAGTTTTAGTCTTATTAAGTAAATCATATCTGTTCGTTTTTAAGGCTTTATCTTTAGCCGTCTCTTAAAGCTCTTTTTATACCCCTTATCAGAGAATTTCTTATCTAAAATAGCAGCCTCAGAAATAAAGTTTGGCATGTGAGTACAATTCCTTCGCATACGTAGATACTGGCCATATGGAACATTTGAGATCCAACTCTTTTTATGACCACTTGTTGCTTCTATGTAACTGTTTTTCTCAGTCGGTTTTCTGTAATTGGTAATGGCTATCTGGTTGTTATCATCCACATATAAGAGAAGATCCAAGAACTCCATCTTGATGTTAGACATATTCACAGTAAATATAAGATTATAGCTGTTGTTATTCATAAAATTAATAAACTTATCAATATCTGCTTTGTCTCCCTTCCATAAAATTATAACATCATCGATATATCGATGGAATTTAATGAGATTTTCATGAAACGGATTATTGTACCATATATACTTATGTTCAAAACTATTGACATATAAGTTTGCATACGAGGGCGCAAAGGTTGTCCCCATTGCTGTCCCCTTTATCTGTCTGTAGAATTTTTTCTCAAATAGAAAATAATTATGCTCAAGGATAAATTAAATAGACTCAGTAATAAAGTCTGAGTGATATCTGGGTATATTCCATCTTGATAATTCAGTGGAAATAGCCGTGATACCTTGTCTGTGGGGAATGCAGGTATATAGAGAAGTCACATCACATGTGACAAACCAATAATCATCTTTCCATGCAAAGCCCTCAAAGTTGGTAATAACTTGTGTACTATCCCTCAGGTAGGCCCTAGTTTTCTGTACCATAGGTTGTAAAAAATAATCCACATATTGGGATAAATGGTTACATAAGGAATCTATACCAGAAACTATGGGCCTACCTGGGGGATTAGTAGGGTCCTTGTGGACTTTCGGTAAATGATAAAATCCTGCAATTTTAGGAGATGCTTCAAAGAGAAAGGCATATTCATCATTTGTTATAACCATCCTATCCTTAGCTTTGCACAAAAGATTTTTTAGATCTCTAACATACCCAATAGTGGGATCCCTCTCTAGTATTGAATAGGTGGTTTTGTCTTCCAATGAACGGTGGGCTTCTTTTAGATATATTTCTCTATCTTGAATGAGAATCCCACCACCCTTGTCCGCATTCCTGATGACAATATTTATATTGTCCTTAAGACACTTTAGTGACTTGCGGTCAAGGGTGGTGAGATTGTCAGAATGTTTATTCAAGGATTTCTTGGATTTATTGAAAACCTTATCCAGATCATCCATAACTAGTTTCCCAAAAACTGGGATCTGATCCCCTTGGGCCCCTATAGGATAAAAATTGATTTATTTTTAAAACAAGAATGAATAATGGATTGTTCTTCTTCATGGATGGATAAGTCCATGAGATCTATTGTTGGTGTAACTTCCTCACCTAATGGTTGTGTTAAATCAAAGTTATTTCTTTCCAGATCCTGTAGGATTTTTAAGGTATCTAGATCCTTGCATTCTAAATATTCAGGGTTATGATTACCTCTATTGCAAGGGTTCTTCAGAAAGTAGCGTTTTAAAGTGAGTTTACAAAGAAATTTTTGAACATCAAAAAAACTTCAAATTTGTTAGGTGGTGCCTTGGGTGCGAAATTCAACCCTTTACTTAATAATTTAATATCAGTGTCGTCTAAAACGACACTGGAAAGATTGAAAATAGTTGATTTCCCTTCTTCTAATATCTTGGTCTTCTGTCTGCTTGTCTGCAGTCTCTGTCCTGCTCTAGTTCCCCTTCTTGTTCTAATGATCTTTTCCTTAAGTGCATATTCCTTGTCCCTGAATTTACTCTCTCTTCCTCTATCGCTTCTGAGTTCAATCTGTTGGCTGTTACAGGCCCTCTTGGTCTGTTCACTTCTAAAAAAACTTTAGTTGGCTTATGATAAAAATCTTTCATTTGTTTGTTCTGTTGCCCTTTCGGTCTAGCGCCCTGGTTGTCCCACGATTGGTTGTTATTTTCATATGATGAACTCACATCTTGATCTAAAATTTGAAATCTATTATTATGTGCAAACCTACTGGGTTGATTGCTCTCTCTATCATGAATAGGACCTGCCTGTCTAAAATCTTTTTCTGCCAAATTCAATGGCCTCATATCTTTTGCTTTTTCTTCTCTGACTCTCCTCCAGTTATTACCATTACTGTAATTAAACCTATCCTGTTGATAATTCCCTTGATATGTTTTATTATTATTATAAAAATTCTCATTTCCAGGTTTATAGTTATGGGACCTGAAATTACTATTACCATAAGGGGTTCCACTATTGGGTCTCCAACTATTATTGTGCATTGATCCTTCCTTATAGTTGTAACTAAAATGTCTATTCGATGTTCCATTCGCTGGAACATTTTCATTATGATTGTTTATGGCAACATTACCTTCATACCTATTGTCAAATTGAATCTTCATATTGGACCTTCCAGTCTCACTGTATGGAGGTTTACTGTTAAACTTAGAGATTTTCTCTTTAAATGTATAAACGTTGTCCTCTTTGAAGTCATTTAAATCCCTTTTGAGTTTTTTTTCAAGGCTGCTAATCCTTAGCTGTATATTATTATTTCTGGCTATCCATTATTCATCAGTTTTGTATGATTGAATTTTGGGAATAACCTCATCAATTTCTGTTTTCACCTTCCCTAATTTATATTCACAGTATTTAATTAAAATCTTAATTAATTTAATAGAACATTCATGTAAGGCACTTTCCCATTCGGAAGTATATTCAACCTCCTCTAGATCAAAAGATGGATATTTAAAGATTCTCAATCCCCTTGGGACTACATCATGGAGGATATAATTATCTAACAAGATTGGATCCTGCCAATCTTTAGTATCTTGTTGTAATAACTTTTCCAATTTCTTAAATAATTCATTGGGGTCATTATTAGTGGAAGCATTATCTATATCTCAAACAAAATGAGCTATGTATAAAATGAGTCAGCAAGATCCTCCTTGGATCAAATAGTTGTGAGAGCGATATCCCCACGATGTCCCAAGGAAACCTTGCTATTCAAATGTGTAATCCTTGAAGCCAAAGGGGATTCACTATTCAGAAATGCAGCCCGCAGTCAACTTAGGGTCAAAGCAAAAGAACAACTGACCTTAGACAATAGAGGAGGAGGAGATCGTTTATTAGCATTAAAGGGACACTGAACCCAAATTTTTTCTTTCATGATTCAAATAGAGCATGCAATTTTAAGCAACTTTCTAATTTACTCCTATTTTCAAATTGTCTTCATTCTCTTTGTATCTTTATTTGAAAAGCAAGAATGTAAGTTTAGATGGCCGCCCATTTTTGGGGAACAACCGGGGTTGTTCTTGCTGATTGGTGGATAAATTCACCCACCAATAAACAAGTGCTGTCCAGCATACTGAACCAAAAATTGGCTGGCTCCTTACCTTAGATGCCCTCTTTTTCAAATAAAGATAGCAAGAGAACAAAGAAAAATTGATAATAGGAGTGAATTAGAAAGTTGCTTAAAATTGCATGCTCTATCTGAATCACAAAAGAAAAAAAATTGGGTTCAGTGTCCCTTTAAGAAGGAGGGAGAAGTTCTGGATTCATGCCCTCAAAACCTTAGAGCCTAATGGAATAGGGAAGGGGATTTACAGGCTTTTTAATTTGATCCCCTAAAATAAATATATGTATATAATTTTTTTGCAAAATTCTCATTTGTGCTATTAAAGAATACCTCATTAAAATACACTCTATAAGATATAAAACATTTTAGATTCCCATCCTTATTTATAAGAAATGTCGATGAGGCCCATTTATCAAGCTTGAGAACCCGTGTTTCTGGCGAGTCTGAAGACTCGCCAGAAACACAAGTTATGGAGCAGCGGTCTAAAGACCACTGCTCCATAACCCTGTCCGCCTGCTCTGATGAGGTGGACAGGAATCGCCACAATTCAACCTGATCGAGTACGATCGGGTTGATTGACACCTCCCTGCTGGCGGCGTTGCACGACACCTCCCTGCAGGGGGTGCTGGTGCAATGCTGAATACGGAGAGCGTATTGCTCTCCGCATTCAGCAAAGTCTGTCGGACCTGATCCGCACTGTCGGATCAGGTCCGACAGACACTTGATAATTCGGCCTCGATGTGTCCATCTAATATCATTATTGATAATTTCTGCATTTGCACATTTAATATTAAGAAATT
The DNA here is from genome assembly GCF_027579735.1 of Bombina bombina. Classification (NCBI taxonomy): domain Eukaryota; kingdom Metazoa; phylum Chordata; class Amphibia; order Anura; family Bombinatoridae; genus Bombina; species Bombina bombina. The sequence continues at coordinate 104,499,781 of NC_069507.1, forward strand.
CATTTGGATTGGAAATAATAATATCAATGTAAATATTCTAACAAAAAAACTTTCTAAAACATTCTTTGTTATATTTTCCCTCTAATATGCTGTTTTAAATTCAATAGAAAAACATTTTAAAGCAAATTTATTTTTAAATATGCGGTCTCTTTAAAATGTTAGCAAGGTGTTTTATGTAAATATCAAGCCGTTTTTTAAATCCATTAGATTATTTGTTAATTTGACTTTAGTAAAATAGCTTATTGAAACTTTAACACTCACAGTGTTCTTTGTATGGTTGGTAGTAACGTATAGGGGTGTTTCCTTTATGTAGAAAAATCCTTTAAATTAGATTTTGGAGAGGGGGAGGCTTGTATTACCTCTGATGAAGCGGAGTTACATCCAAGAAACGCGTCAGGCACGCCCCCTTCACGTCACGACACAGCAACACCTTACCGAGCGTCTTGCTTTCAGCCAAGGAGTCTTTCGGACTTTCTAAACAGCGGGCAGAATTTCTGAATAGTGAATCCCCTTTGGCTCCCAGGATTACACATTTGAATAGCAAGGTATCCTTGGGACATTGTGGGGATATTGCTCTCACTATTATTTGATCCAGGAGGCTCTTGCTGACTCGTTTTATACATACCTCATTTTGTTTGAGGTTTACTCTCGTGAGTAGTTCCAGATAGGGGATTGGGCTTTCGTTTTTTTTTACTGTGTATATTTTTTTTAAACTACTGCACTTAGAGTTCTTTTGTGCGCTCTACTTTGTTCTTTCCTTATACTTAATTTATACACCTGATTTGGCTGTCAGGCCAGTGAGAGCTGCAGGACTCCATGATAGTGCTTTGGTTTGGGACTCATTCCACTACGGACTCTACATTTGACTGTTTGCATGGCTCTAAAAAATTGTAGATTTTAAACTATAGGTGTGCGCTGTTACATTTAGGATCCTAGGGAATTTTTTTGTTGTTGGAATTCCATTTGGGATAACCCTTCTTTTGTATTACATAATTTGATGATATATAGAGGAGTTTCCACATAGCTTTCCATATAAATTTGTGTATAAAGAATCGTTCTAAAAGCTCATATATTAGATAATGTTATCATAAAAAATGTAAGAGTTTCTATCAATAATATTCAGCTAGATTACGAGTTTTGAGCGTTATAGGGAAATTAACGACCACCACAAAAGCGGCGTTAATTCACCTCCCTATAGCGCTGCTATTACAAGTTTTAAAAAAGCAGGCTTGTGCGGGCAATATGGTGGCATTGAGTTCCTTACCACACCGAAATCAAGCGCTGCTTTGACGTGTTCGGGCACGATTTCCCCATAGATATCAATGGGGAGAGCTGGGAAAAAAGAAGCCTAACACATGCGATCGTGGAAACAAAAGCTCCGTAACGCAGCCCCATTGATGTCTTTGGGTAAAGAAAAAGTTAGGTTTAAACCAAACACCCTAACATAAACCCCACGTCTAAACACCCTTAATCTGCCGCCCCCGACATCGCCGCATCTAATTACAGTAATTAACCCCTAATCTGCCTCCCCTAACATCGCCGTCACTTACATTACAGTTATTAACCCCCAATCTGCTGCCCCTAACATCGCCGCCACCTACATTACACTTAATAACCCCTAATCTGCTGCCCCTAACATCGCCGCCACCTAAATTACACTTATTAACCCCTAATCTGCTGCCCCTAACATCGCTGCCACCTACATTACACTTATTAACCCCTAATCTGCTGCCCCTAAAATCGCCACCACCTACATTACACTTATTAACCCCTAATCTGCTGCCCCTAATGTCGCCGCCACTATAATAAAGTTATTAACCCCTAAACCTAACCCTAACCCTAAGTCTAACCCTAACCCTAACACCCCCTAACCTAAATATAATTAGAATAAATCTAAATAAACCTTACAATTATTAACTAAATAATTCCTATTTAAAACTAAATACATACTTACCTGTAAAATAAAACTAACGGCTAGATTTAGGGTTTTGTCGGTAACGACCCGCGTAGCTAACGCTGCCTTTTTTCTGGCCGCACCATAAAAATAACTCTGGTATTGAGAGTCCACAAAAATGCTGCGTTAGGCTCCAAAAAAGGAGCGTAGAGCATTTTTAACGCAACTTCAACTCTCGATACCAGAGTTGCTTACGCAAGCGGCCAGCCTCAAAAACGTGCTCGTGCACGATTCCCCCATAGGAAACAATGGGGCTGTTTGAGCTGAAAAAAACCTAACATCTGCAAAAAAGCAGCGTTAAGCTCCTAACGCGGCCCCATTGTTTGCTATGGGGAAACACTTCCTACGTCTGCACCTAACACCCTAACATGTACCCCGAGTCTAAACACCCCTAACCTTACACTTATTAACCTCTAATCTGCCGCCCCCGCTATCGCTGACCCCTGTATATTATTTTTAACCCCTAATCTGCCGCTCCGTAAACCGCCGCTACTTACATTATCCCTATGTACCCCTAATCTGCTGCCCTAACATCGCCGACCCCTATATTATATTTATTAACCCCTAATCTGCCCCCCACAACGTCGCCGCTACCTACCTACACTTATTAACCCCTAATCTGCCGAGCGGACCGCACCGCTATTATAATAAAGTTATTAACCCCTAATCCGCCTCACTAACCCTATAATAAATAGTATTAACCCCTAATCTGCCCTCCCTAACATCGCCGACACCTAACTTCAAACATTAACCCCGACTCTGCCGACCGGAGCTCACCGCTATTCTAATAAATGTATTAACCCCTAAAGCTAAGTCTAACCCTAACACTAACACCCCCCTAACTTAAATATAATTTAAATCTAACGAAATTAATTAACTATTATTAAATAACTTATTCCTATTTAATGCTAAATACTTACCTGTAAAATAAATCCTAATATAGCTACAATATAAATTATAATTATATTGTAGCTATTTTAGGATTAATATTTATTTTACAGGCAACTTTGTAATTATTTTAACCAGGTACAATAGCTATTAAATAGTTAAGAACTATTTAATAGTTACCTAGTTAAAATAATAACAAAATCACCTGTAAAATAAATCCTAACCTAAGTTCTAATTAAACCTAACACTACACAATCAATAAATTAATTAAATAAAATACCTACAGTTACCTACAATTAAACCTAACACTACACTAGCAATACATTAATTAAATACAATATCTACAAATAACTACAATGAAATAAACTAACTAAAGTACAAAAAATAAAAAAGAACTAAGTTACAAAAAATAAAAAAATATTTACAAACATAAGAAAAATATTACAACAATTTTAAACTAATTACACCTACTCTAAGCCCCCTAATAAAATAACAAAGACCCCCAAAATAAAAAAATGCCCTACCCTATTCTAAATTACTAAAGTTAAAAGCTCTTTTACCTTACCAGCCCTGAACAGGGCCCTTTGCGGGGCATGCCCCAAAGAATTCAGCTCTTTTGCCTGTAAAAAAAAAATACAATACCCCCCCCCAACATTACAACCCACCACCCACATACCCCTAATCTAACCCAAACCCCCCTTAAATAAACCTAACACTAAGCCCCTGAAGATCTTCCTACCTTGTCTTCACCTCACCAGGTATCACCGATCCGTCCTGGCTCCAAAATCTTCATCCAACCCAAGTGGGGGCTAGACATCCATCATCCGACGGCTGAAGAAGTCCAGAAGAGGGTCCAAAATCTTCATCCTATCCGGGAAGAAGAGTAGATCCGGACCGGCTCCATCCTGAAGACCTCCAGCGCGGACCCATCTTTCTCCGGCGACGTCCAACTGAAGAATGACGGTTCCTTTAAGGGACGTCATCCAAGATGGCGTCCCTTGAATTCCGATTGGCTGATAGGATTCTATCAGCCAATCGGAATTAAGGTAGGAATATTCTGATTGGCTGAGGGAATCAGCCAATCAGAATCAAGTTCAATCCGATTGGCTGATCCAATCAGCCAATCAGATTGAGCTTGCATTCTATTGGCTGATCGGAACAGGGGTTAATAGGTTTCGTTCATGTCGGCGATGTTTCAAAATGGCGGTTAAGGAGTTATTAGGTTTAGTTAGTATTGGCGATGTGGGGGTTGCGGTTTAGGGGTTTATAGGTTTAGTTTGTGTCAGCGAAGTGGGGGTGCGGTTTAGGGGTTAATAGGTTTAGTTCATGTCGGAGATGTTTTGGGACGGTGGTTTAGGGGTTAATAAGTTTAGTTAGTGTCGGCGATGTCGGGGAGCGGTGGTTTAGAGGTTAATACCTTTATTATAGACTTAGAGTTAGTGTTGGGGAACTGCAGTTTAGGAAGGAACAATGAAAAATTCCGAATTTTTCGTAATTTTTTGGGATGTGCCGATTTGGAAATTCAGATGCATCCTTTCATAATCCAAATTTGTCCGAAACAAAACGCACATGTCTAAATCTTACTGTATCTCCTATATCGCTAGCTGGTTCTTGTATGTATGTATGTATGTATCATCTGATATACTATTTTGTTCAATAGTTTCTATTTTGCCTTCTAGTAGGACTTCTTTACCCATTTCTAGATAATCCCCTTTGTCTCTCCTATATTTTCTCCATTTAGTGTCTAGCAATTCCCTATTCAAAATGTTTAATCTTTGTAATATACTTGTCTGTTTTTCTTTGTACTTTTTGTCTTCCTTAAGGTTATTTAGTTCATCTTTTATTTGGGATATATTGTTCCCTATAGTCTCAAGTGAGTCTTCCCTAGACCTCTTTAGTATATTCATTAGTATTATGGATGTATTTTCCAGAGCATCATCCCATTTTTTTTTGAAAATTGCTTTTTAATTTGTATGTACAGTTCTTTTTTACCCTTAGACCCCTAGGTACAAGATTGTTTTTAATGTACTAGTTCTGGTTTTTGCTTCAGTTCACTAGTCATGTTTTTTTCTAATTTTTTTTAAGTGGAATCAAGATATATAGGAGATTTATTGACTTCAGTGAAAGTGTCATTACCCATATCTTGTAATATTATATCCCGCCAAGTGAAGATATCATCCTCCATGACTATGCAGCCTCTGTTCCGGCTCACAAGAACAACGGAAGAAAATAACAAGTATTTAAAAAAATGGAAACAGGGCGCACAGAAATATCCTCTATGAGCTCCTATCTAAACCAACCCTTCCCTAGGTATAGTATGTAAAAGTAACAGAAATATAAATATATAGAAATAAGGAGCGCTTAACAAAGAGCAATAGAGGGCTGGAGAGTGAAAACACAGATATTTATATATATAGAACCACATTTTATTACACAATTAATAGCAAACAAAAATATTAAAAATACTAAATAAAATAGTATATGTCTAAAAAGGGACGTCTCACTGTAAATGAATAGAACCACAATGATAACAAATAATCAGATATATAAAGAACCAAATTGTTCTCTAGATAAATCCATAGACAAAATGTTCAACAGCTCTGGGAAGCAGATAATAAATGTGCATAAAATAATTAATGAGCATAAGAAATGTTGATCCTGTTGCTAAATTAGTGTATCTAGATCTACCCCTATAGAGTTTGATATATTTTCATCTATTCTTTCGTTTTTTTATTTCATACTCATGTTATTATGATTGAACTCATAAAATAAAATGTTTACCACTTTGTAAATTTAATCTGTGCATAAGATCCTATATACGTTCTTATCCAATCTATTTTATATATATTCAATGTAAAAGGAGGGATAATTGTTCTTTTTAGAATTTATGTTACTTAATGTGGCTATTTTTTACGCGATGGAAAAAGAAAAATCCACCTTAAACAGACATTCCACCTTTTAACATCAGGTGCCAAGAACCAATGAATGACAAGTATTTAAAAGATAGAAAAGGATGACACAGAGTATGTTTTGATAAATCCTGTTCCAAGGGCGAAATGCGTCAACAATACCCGCAACACTTTAGAACCTGCACTTTATTCCCTAACCTGAGGAGTCTGTATACATAGACGGAGGTTTAAGGGATCAAAAAGACTTTGAATGGCCGTTAACACACTTCTATACTTTAGTGCTTCTATTATGCTTTCAGCTTTTAGCTTGCAACAGGTTTGACATTTGACCAATAGGAAAGCTAGAGGTCATAGCACCGTCCCTGCTGGAAACAACGGTCGGAGTAAGGACACCGAGATAAGTCGCAACTGTGGCCAAGGGTCCGTAAGTAGCACCCTACTACTGCTGTTGTAAGAGAACACCCGGGTTAGCTGTGAATGTAGCGAAGGGTTCTTTGAACATTACACTGACAGCGGTCAATTAGCATTAGCACTCACACTTCTGACACATACTTTTTATGCTACTATTAACTCTGAGGACAGTCCATTTATCTTCACGTAATTGCTGTGGCAATCTCTGAGACACTCTAATACACTTAGGGCCGCTGCACTCCTTTTTGGATTCCTAAGACTTTTCATTACATTGGCCACCCTATTGGATTTTTATTTGTGTACCCATTTGATGCTATTTCTTATTTGTTTTATAGCCTTAGGTAATATAGTTGCCTACAGTTGTCAACGGTCATTCAGCACTGGCTAATATAGCCAATATATCAGCACTTTATTTTTATGCTTTTAAGGTCTTATGCTCATAATTTTTTTTTTTTTAATGCAAATGAATTATTTTATGCACATTTATTATCTGCTTCCCAGCGTTGTTGAAAATTTTGTCTATTAATCTAGAGAACAATTTGGTTCTTTATATATGTGAATATTTGTTATGATTGTGGTTCTATTCATTTACAGGGAGACGTCCCTTTTTAGACATATATTATTTTATTTAGTATTTTTTATATTTTTGTTTGCTATTAATTGTGTAATAAATTGTGGTTCTATATATATATATAAATATCTGTGTTTTCACTCTCCAGCCCTCTATTGCTCTTTGTTAAACGGACACTGAACCCAAATTTTTTCTTTTGTGATTCAGATAGAGCATGACATTTTAAGCAACTTTCTAATTTACTCCTATTATACAATTTTCTTCATTCTCTTGGTATCTTTATTTGAAATGCAAGAATGTAAGTTTAGATGCCAGCCCATTTTTGTTGAACAACCTGGGTTGTTCTTGCTGATTGGTTGATAAATTCATCCACCAATAAAAAAGTGCTGTCCAGAGGTCTGAACCAAAAAAAATCTTAGATGTCTTCTTTTAAAAATAAAGATAGCAAGAGAACGAAGAAAAAATGATAATAGGAGTAAATTAGAAAGTTGCTTAAAATTGCATGCTCTATCTGAATCATGAAAGAAAAAATCTGGGTTCAGTGTCCCTTTAAGCGCTCCTTATTTTTATATATTTTTATATTTCTGTTACTTTTACATACTATACCTAGGGAAGGGTTGGTTTAGATAGGAGCGCATAGAGGACATTTCTGTGCGCCCTGTTTCAGTTTTTTTAAATACTTGTTGTGCAGCAAAATTCATGTCAGATATCGCTCGAGGGCTAAGCTGACAGCGCACAAAAAATCAACTCATGTAGTGGAATTCTTCATATAATTCTAACTATTTTAACAAATGTGGAGCATGTGTTATAATGCAAACTAGCATGAGATAATGGTTTACTTTGGTCTCTAAAAGCAATACATTTTACATGTATATTTTGTATTGTACCTGGGGGCAACATTTACAGAAAAAGGGTTCTATGAAATTTTCTTCCCATTAATGTATTCCTGATGATCGGTTTTACCAGCTGGAGGTTATTTAATTATTAACAAATAGCTCCTTTATTTTTATTTTGTCATTTGAAAAAGATGATTTTGACTGTTGTATCCCCAACTGTACTTAAAATGTCAGTACTTAAGTATTGCCTGTATTAAAGCAAAGCTATGAAAACAAGAAAATTCTAAAGAATTTACACTCCCAGGAGTGGGAAATATTTGTGCTAAAATTTTAATTTTTCATTGCACTTACTTTTGTGCAATCAGACAGCGATAAGATAAGGAGGCCATAGTGTATATAGAGAATTTTTTTTTTAGAATGTCTGCTCTCTGCAAGTTCAGCCCATTTAAATGGGCTGTGGTTTCAATTAGCAAAAATAGCTATTTTATATACAAAAATAAATAAAGAGCAGTTTATGATACTCTGTAGTTAAAATACCAACCCATTGGAAACACATTTGGAGGAAACTAATTTTACAATGCACTGTCCCTTTACCTTGCCACAAGTACAATGAGCATGTTAATGCACTCTGCATTATCCATTAAAAGTAGGCAATACACCTACATGAAATTCTTAACATATAACCTTTTAAACTGCTAAATTAGGCCTAGATTTAGAGTTCGGCGGTAGCCGTGAAAACCAGCGTTAGAGGCTCCTAACGCTGGTTTTGGCCGCCCGCTGGTATTTGGAGTCAGTGATTAAAGGGTCTAACGCTCACTTTTCAGCCGCGACTTTTCCATACCGCAGATCCCCTTACGTCAATTGCGTATCCTATCTTTTCAATGGGATCTTTCTAACGCCGGTATTTAGAGTCGTTTCTGAAGTGAGCGTTAGACATCTAACGACAAAACTCCAGCCGCCGGAAAATAGCAGGAGTTAAGAGCTTTCTGGGCTAACGCCGGTTTATAAAGCTCTTAACTACTGTGCTCTAAAGTACACTAACACCCATAAACTACCTATGTACCCCTAAACCGAGCTCCCCCCCACATCGCCGCCACTCGATTAAAATTTTTTAACCCCTAATCTGCCGACCGCCACCTACGTTATACTTATGTACCCCTAATCTGCTGCCCCTAACCCCGCCGACCCCTGTATTACATTTATTAACCCCTAACCTGCCCCCCACAACATCGCCGCCAGCTACTTACAATAATTAACCCCTAATCTTCCGACCGCAAAGCGCCGCCACCTACGTTATCCTTATGTACCCCTAATCTGCTGCCCCTAACACCGCCGACCCCTATATTATATTTATTAACCCCTAATCTGCCCCCCTCAACGTCGCCGACACCTGCCTACACTTATTAACCCCTAATCTGCCGAGCGGACCTGAGCGCTACTATAATAAATGTATTAACCCCTAATCCGCCTCACTAACCCTATAATAAATAGTATTAACCCCTAATCTGCCCTCCCTAACATCGTCGACACCTAACTTCAATTATTAACCCCTAATCTGACGACCGGAGCTCACCGCTACTATAATAAATGGATTAACCCCTAAAGCTAAGTCTAACCCTAACTCTAACACCCCCCTAAGTTAAATATAATTTAAATCTAACGAAATAAATTAACTCTTATTAAATAAATTATTCCTATTTAAAGCTAAATACTTACCTGTAAAATACATCCTAATATAGCTACAATATAAATTATAATTATATTATAGCTATTTTAGGATTTATATTTATTTTACAGGCAACTTGGTAATTATTTTAACCAGGTACAATAGCTATTTAATAGTTACCTAGTTAAAATAATAACAAATTTACCTGTAAAATAAATCCTAACCTAAGATATAATTAAACCTAACACTACCCTATCAATAAATTAATTAAATAAACTTCCTACAATTACCTACAATTAACCTAACACTACACTATCAATAAAGGAACAGTCATTCGTCGTTCAGTCGTCGGGCCGGATGGATGTTCCGCGCTGGAGGTCTTCAGGATCCTGCCGCTTCGCTCCGGATGGAAGACCATAGAAGATGCCGCCTGGATGAAGACTTCAATCGGATGGAAGATCCTCTTCTGCCCCGCTTGGATGAAGACTTTGACCGGATCATGGACCTCTTCAGCCCCCCGCTTGGGATTGGATCAGGACATCGGAGGAGCTCTTCAGGACGGATCGGTGAACCTGGATGGTGAAGACAAGGTAGGAAGATCTTCAGGGGCTTAGTGTTAGGTTTATTTAAGGGGGGTTTGGGTTAGATTAGGGGTATGTGGGTGGTGGGTTGTAATGTTGGGGGGGTATTGTATGTTTTTTTTTACAGGCAAAAGAGCTGAAATTCTTGGGGCATGCCCCGCAAAGGGCCCTGTTCAGGGCTGGTAAGGTAAAAGAGCTTTTACCTTTTTTAATTTAGAATAGGGTAGGGAATTTTTTATTTTGGGGGGCTTTGTTATTTTATTAGGGGGCTTAGAGTAGGTGTAATTAGTTTAAAATTGTTGTAATATTTTTCTTATGTTTGTAAATATTTTTTTATTTTTTGTAACTTAGTTCTTTTTTATTTTTTGTACTTTAGCTAGTTTATTTAATTGTATTTATTTGTAGGAATTGTGTTTAATTAATTTATTGATAGTGTAGTGTTAGGTTAATTGTAGGTAATTGTAGGTAGTTTATTTAATTAATTTATTGATAGGGTAGTGTTAGGTTTAATTATATCTTAGGTTAGGATTTATTTTACAGGTAAATTTGTTATTATTTTAACTAGGTAACTATTAAATAGTTCTTAACTATTTAATAGCTATTGTACCTGGTTAAAATAATTACCAAGTTGCCTGTAAAATAAATATAAATCCTAAAATAGCTATAATATAATTATAATTTATATTGTAGCTATATTAGGATGTATTTTACAGGTAAGTATTTAGCTTTAAATAGGAATAATTTATTTAATAAGAGTTAATTTATTTCGTTAGATTTAAATTATATTTAATTTAGGGGGTGTTAGAGTTAGGGTTAGACTTAGCTTTAGGGGTTAATCCATTTATTATAGTAGCGGTGAGCTCCGGTCGTCAGATTAGGGGTTAATAATTGAAGTTAGGTGTCGGCGATGTTAGGGAGGGCAGATTAGGGGTTAATACTATTTATGATAGGGTTAGTGAGGCGGATTAGGGGTTAATAACTTTATTATAGTAGCGCTCAGGTCCGCTCGGCAGATTAGGGGTTAATAAGTGTAGGCAGGTGTCGGCGACGTTGTGGGGGGCATATTAGGGGTTAATAAATATAATCTAGGGGTCGGCGGTGTTAGGGGCAGCAGATTAGGGGTACATAGGGATAACGTAGGTTGCGGCGGTTTACGGAGCGGCAGATTAGGGGTTAAAAAAATATGCAGGGGTCAGCGATAGACTCGGGGTACATGTTAGAGTGTTAGGTGCAGACGTAGGAAGTGTTTCCCCATAGGAAACAATGGGGCTGCGTTAGGAGCTGAACGCTGCTTTTTTGCAGGTGTTAGGTTTTTTTTCAGCTCAAACAGCCCCATTGTTTTCTATGGGGGAATCGTGCACGAGCACGTTTTTGAGGCTGGCCGCGTCTGTAAGCAACTCTGGTATCGAGAGTTGCATTTGCGGTAAAAATGCTCTACGCTCCTTTTTTGGAGCCTAACGCAGCATTTGTTTGAACTCTCGATACCAGAGTTAAATTTATGGTGCGGCCAGAAAAAAGCCCGCGGAGCGTTAACAGCCCTTCTACCGCCAAACTCCAAATCTAGGCCTTAGAATTTTAAAAAATGCAAGGCAGGTGACTTTTTCATAAACCTTTGTCCCAGTTTACTGCTACTTCACCTTTCCGTTACTGCATGTGACGTAGGTACAAATTGTACTTACACTGCTAAGGAATATGAGATTGTCTATCAGTGGAGTAGCCAAATATGGCCAAACATGGGGATGTGTAACAATATTTAATTATATCATTTTCTCGTTATACTTTTACTGCCGTTACCTGAATTTCCTGTGCCTATTTACCTTGGATGTCTCTTGCGAGATCTTCATTAAAGCCACCTATGTGAGTTGGTATTTGTCTGAACAGCAAGACTAAACTTTTATTAAAGGGACATGAAACCCCCCAAAAAAATATTTTGTCATTCAGATAGATCATACAATTTTAAACAATTTTCCAATTTACTTCTATTATCAATTTTGCTTTCTCTTGGTATCCTTAATTAAACAGCGACTGGGAGCTATCTGAACACATAGATAAGAGGTATATTTGTGCAGCCACCAATCAGCAGCTAGTTCCCAGCTCCTGAGCCTACCTAGATACGCTTTTTAACAAAGGATACAGAGGGAACAAAGAAAATTAGAAAATGTAAGTAAACTGGAATGTTGGTTAAAATTATATGCTCTACCTGAATCATGAAATCATTTTTTGGAGATTTAATGTCTCTTTAAGGTATGGTTTCCTTTGATACTTAGATTAAAAAATTTCAAGTTACATTCTTGTACTTAATTGTTATTTTGCTTATAAGTTCTGATTAAGGTATTCAGAGAGAGTTCAGCAACCAAGTTAAGTCTAATTGCTCTTTTACCCCTGCTTGGTTACTGTGTTTAATTTGCAGTGTCCCCGTAAGGGTTTCTGGTGAGTTGGGAAACTCAGCTATGGTTTCCAACTTGTTATATTGAAACTGGAGAAGACGTGAGCCCAGTCAGAAAAAAGATATACTGTTTGTTACTGTTTTAACCAGGGAGAGCGCTAAGGTATTTATTAGTAATGAATAAAGGAAGGACACAGGACATGTGTGAAATAGATTACTTTTATTGAAAACTTATGCTAAACAAAGCAATGATTATACTTTAGGAAATACTTAGCTTCAATTGTTAATGGCTTGTTAGTTGCTAAAGATGACACCCCCCCCCAGGAAGATAAGTTATTACACACAGGACGAACTCCATCTCATCAGGTGACAAACACTTTTTGGAAGATGTTCAGTCTATTCTCATATCAACAGAAACAGTGCAGGTTGAACACTGTTCTGATACCCAAAAGCAGTAACGAACCAAACTTTCAGTCTGCATCCCTCTGTGCCTGTATTGCTTTAGAGAGAGAGTTGAGACTTGCCCGCAGCTCTTTGTACCCCTTCCACAGAATCACAGAACTAATTTTTCGTTGAAATTGTCTTTATTAAGTTTTTACATACAAAATAAAATAAAATATACATATGTCAAACATTCCTCTTTACATTTTTCATGTGACACATTATACAGCTTCAAAGAAAATGCAGTCTCTTTCATCAAGTTATAATAATCAAGAACAAATTGTGTAAGTAAACATTCAGCTTACTTGGTTATCAACAGGACCACTATAAATAAAACTGTAATTACAAGGGGGCGGGGCCAGCAGCCGAAGCAGTAAGACGTGTCTGTCTTGAGCTCCTAAAGACTTCATCAAACTGGCCAAGATTATGAACAACTTATAAAGTTCTTTTTCTATCCCCCTGCTAGTTTGGTTCTTGAGCAGTGGAGTGAACATTGTGGGGGCAAGAGACACAGAAATAAATTACTATTTTGCATGATGGCTGATGCGGTAGCTGGATAGTGAAGCAGGAAGATTCGCCATCTTGAGCTACGAATGCAGTATATTACTATTCCCAGTAAATGGCCATATACATGCCCAGCTGATGTTTACTTTGAACACTATGCTGTTTACCACAATTTAACCTCCCACCCTGGTTCTCAGAGATTACAGGTTGAAAACAGCAATTAATCTCTATAGCTTCCAGAAAACGACTACCCCGGGAGCCATGATGCCTCCAGCCACGGAGATAAGGAATGCTACCTTACTGGATAGCCTACTACATATGCTGGGTAACCTCCAATGTGGTCTTCTCTGGGAGCTAAGGGAGGCCTTCACTTCACCCCAGACTACGCTACAGGAATATGAGGCCTCAGAAGACTGCAGCCACAGTACAGTTGACACGCCGCAGAGTCCGGGAGAGATAACACCCAATGTGGTAGGCAGTCCTATTGAGATGCACCATGAGTTTGGAGATCAGACTACCAAACTTACCTCCACACTCGCGTTGACCGACAGAGATTTACTGCCCAGACCGGGTTCCATATGTGTGATCGGCATGTCAGCCGGATGTATGTCCCTATTGAAGAGCTCTACACTTGAAGCAAGGGGGAGCGGCGGCCCGTGGGAGATAGATCTGTGCCATGAAGCAACCTCCTACATTCAAGGTGCAGAAGGACAACTTCAACAGAGGGGAGTGTGGACTAACTTTACCCTGGAACCATGTAGTTTTTCCGAAAAAGTCCTTGCACTGTCTCACAACGATCCTATACAGCCCCCTAACAAGAGCGGAATCGGCTAAGTTGAAGTATAGTCGCTGCAGCGGATTTACTATAGCTGGAGCCCATTGACCTCAGTAAAGTACTGTATTCTCTATATCTCTTGCTCCTAAGGTCTGGACCTCATGACAGCAATGTGCCTGAACTTATCTTATACGGACCTTGGAGCTTCTTTTCATATATTCCCTAGTCTGTTTGTTTTATGTTTCATGTTTTGAGGCTATTCATGCTCCCTAGGTTGCCTTTCCACCCATTGAGCTGAGATCTGGCTAACATAATAGGCTGGATTATATGTGACCAGGGGGCACTAGGTTAATGGGATGGTTAATTTAATTGATCTTGAATTTAAGCTTATTATTCCACAGTATATGCAAGTAAGGAAACTCTATTGTCAGACATTCCCCCGATATCTGTGAACATTGTGTTACGGGGCCTTTTTGTGTTCAGGTCTACATGCAGGTATCAGTACATTGCAGAAATTTTAGATTGGACATGTTTAATCACTTAGGCCTAGATTTGGAGTTCGGCGGTAGAAGGGCTGTTAACGCTCCGCGGGCTTTTTTCTGGCCGCACCATAAAATTAACTCTGGTATCGAGAGTTCAAACAAATGCTGCGTTAGGCTCCAAAAAAGGAGCGTAGAGCATTTTTACCGCAAATGCAACTCTCGATACCAGAGTTGCTTACGGACGCGGCCAGCCTCAAAAACGTGCTCGTGCACGATATCCCCATAGGAAACAATGGGGCTGTTTGAGCTGAAAAAAAACCTAACACCTGCAAAAAAGCAGCGTTCAGCTCCTAACGCAGCCCCATTGTTTCCTATGGGGAAACACTTCCTACGTCTGCACCTAACACTCTAACATGTACCCCGAGTCTAAACACCCCTAACCTTACACTTATTAACCCCTAATCTGCCGCTCCCGCTATCGCTGACCCCTGCATATTATTTTTAACCCCTAATCTGCCGCTCCGTAAACCGCCGCAACCTACGTTATCCCTATGTACCCCTAATCTGCTGCCCTAACATCGCCGACCCCTATATTATATTTATTAACCCCTAATCTGCCCCCCACAACGTCGCCTCCACCTGCCTACACTTATTAACCCCTAATCTGCCGAGCGGACCTGAGCGCTACTATAATAAAGTTATTAACCCCTAATCCGCCTCACTAACCCTATCATAAATAGTATTAACCCCTAATCTGCCCTCCCTAACATCGCCGACACCTAACTTCAATTATTAACCCCTAATCTGACGACCAGAGCTCACCGCTACTATAATAAATGGATTAACCCCTACAGCTAAGTCTAACCCTAACTCTAACACCCCCCTAAGTTAAATATAATTTAAATCTAACGAAATAAATTAACTCTTATTAAATAAATTATTCCTATTTAAAGCTAAATACTTACCTGTAAAATACATCCTAATATAGCTACAATATAAATTATAATTATATTATAGCTATTTTAGGATTTATATTTATTTTACAGGCAACTTTGTAATTATTTTAACCAGGTACAATAGCTATTTAATAGTTACCTAGTTAAAATAATAACAAATTTACCTGTAAAATAAATCCTAACCTAAGATATAATTAAACCTAACACTACCCTATCAATAAATTAATTAAATAAACTACCTACAATTACCTACAATTAACCTAACACTACACTATCAATAAATTAATTAAACACAATTGCTACAAATAAATACAATTACATAAACTAGCTAAAGTACAAAAAATAAAAAAGAACTAAGTTACAAAAAAATAAAAAAATATTTACAAACATAAGAAAAATATTACAACAATTTTAAACTAATTACACCTACTCTAAGCCCCCTAATAAAATAACAAAGCCCCCAAAATAAAAAAAGTTAGGTGTCGGCGATGTTAGGGAGGGCAGATTAGGGGTTAATACTATTTATGATAGGGTTAGTGAGGCGGATTAGGGGTTAATAACTTTATTATAGTAGCGCTCAGGTCCGCTCGGCAGATTAGGGGTTAATAAGTGTAGGCAGGTGTCGGCGACGTTGTGGGGGGCAGATTAGGGGTTAATAAATATAATCTAGGGGTCGGCGGTGTTAGGGGCAGCAGATTAGGGGTACATAGGGATAACGTAGGTTGCGGCGGTTTACGGAGCGGCAGATTAGGGGTTAAAAAAATATGCAGGGGTCAGCGATAGACTCGGGGTACATGTTAGAGTGTTAGGTGCAGACGTAGGAAGTGTTTCCCCATAGGAAACAATGGGGCTGCGTTAGGAGCTGAACGCTGCTTTTTTGCAGGTGTTAGGTTTTTTTTCAGCTCAAACAGCCCCATTGTTTTCTATGGGGGAATCGTGCACGAGCACGTTTTTGAGGCTGGCCGCGTCCGTAAGCAACTCTGGTATCGAGAGTTGCATTTGCGGTAAAAATGCTCTACGCTCCTTTTTTGGAGCCTAACGCAGCATTTGTTTGAACTCTCGATACCAGAGTTAAATTTATGGTGCGGCCAGAAAAAAGCCCGCGGAGCGTTAACAGCCCTTCTACCGCCAAACTCCAAATCTAGGCCTTAGAATTTTAAAAAATGCAAGGCAGGTGACTTTTTCATAAACCTTTGTCCCAGTTTACTGCTACTTCACCTTTCCGTTACTGCATGTGACGTAGGTACAAATTGTACTTACACTGCTAAGGAATATGAGATTGTCTATCAGTGGAGTAGCCAAATATGGCCAAACATGGGGATGTGTAACAATATTTAATTATATCATTTTCTCGTTATACTTTTACTGCCGTTACCTGAATTTCCTGTGCCTATTTACCTTGGATGTCTCTTGCGAGATCTTCATTAAAGCCACCTATGTGAGTTGGTATTTGTCTGAACAGCAAGACTAAACTTTTATTAAAGGGACATGAAACCCCCCAAAAAAATATTTTGTCATTCAGATAGATCATACAATTTTAAACAATTTTCCAATTTACTTCTATTATCAATTTTGCTTTCTCTTGGTATCCTTAATTAAACAGCGACTGGGAGCTATCTGAACACATAGATAAGAGGTATATTTGTGCAGCCACCAATCAGCAGCTAGTTCCCAGCTCCTGAGCCTACCTAGATACGCTTTTTAACAAAGGATACAGAGGGAACAAAGAAAATTAGAAAATGTAAGTAAACTGGAATGTTGGTTAAAATTATATGCTCTACCTGAATCATGAAATCATTTTTTGGAGATTTAATGTCTCTTTAAGGTATGGTTTCCTTTGATACTTAGATTAAAAAATTTCAAGTTACATTCTTGTACTTAATTGTTATTTTGCTTATAAGTTCTGATTAAGGTATTCAGAGAGAGTTCAGCAACCAAGTTAAGTCTAATTGCTCTTTTACCCCTGCTTGGTTACTGTGTTTAATTTGCAGTGTCCCCGTAAGGGTTTCTGGTGAGTTGGGAAACTCAGCTATGGTTTCCAACTTGTTATATTGAAACTGGAGAAGACGTGAGCCCAGTCAGAAAAAAGATATACTGTTTGTTACTGTTTTAACCAGGGAGAGCGCTAAGGTATTTATTAGTAATGAATAAAGGAAGGACACAGGACATGTGTGAAATAGATTACTTTTATTGAAAACTTATGCTAAACAAAGCAATGATTATACTTTAGGAAATACTTAGCTTCAATTGTTAATGGCTTGTTAGTTGCTAAAGATGACACACACCCCCAGGAAGATAAGTTATTACACACAGGACGAACTCCATCTCATCAGGTGACAAACACTTTTTGGAAGATGTTCAGTCTATTCTCATATCAACAGAAACAGTGCAGGTTGAACACTGTTCTGATACCCAAAAGCAGTAACGAACCAAACTTTCAGTCTGCATCCCTCTGTGCCTGTATTGCTTTAGAGAGAGAGTTGAGACTTGCCCGCAGCTCTTTGTACCCCTTCCACAGAATCACAGAACTAATTTTTCGTTGAAATTGTCTTTATTAAGTTTTTACATACAAAATAAAATAAAATATACATATGTCAAACATTCCTCTTTACATTTTTCATGTGACACATTATACAGCTTCAAAGAAAATGCAGTCTCTTTCATCAAGTTATAATAATCAAGAACAAATTGTGTAAGTAAACATTCAGCTTACTTGGTTATCAACAGGACCACTATAAATAAAACTGTAATTACAAGGGGGCGGGGCCAGCAGCCGAAGCAGTAAGACGTGTCTGTCTTGAGCTCCTAAAGACTTCATCAAACTGGCCAAGATTATGAACAACTTATAAAGTTCTTTTTCTATCCCCCTGCTAGTTTGGTTCTTGAGCAGTGGAGTGAACATTGTGGGGGCAAGAGACACAGAAATAAATTACTATTTTGCATGATGGCTGATGCGGTAGCTGGATAGTGAAGCAGGAAGATTCGCCATCTTGAGCTACGAATGCAGTATATTACTATTCCCAGTAAATGGCCATATACATGCCCAGCTGATGTTTACTTTGAACACTATGCTGTTTACCACAATTTAACCTCCCACCCTGGTTCTCAGAGATTACAGGTTGAAAACAGCAATTAATCTCTATAGCTTCCAGAAAACGACTACCCCGGGAGCCATGATGCCTCCAGCCACGGAGATAAGGAATGCTACCTTACTGGATAGCCTACTACATATGCTGGGTAACCTCCAATGTGGTCTTCTCTGGGAGCTAAGGGAGGCCTTCACTTCACCCCAGACTACGCTACAGGAATATGAGGCCTCAGAAGACTGCAGCCACAGTACAGTTGACACGCCGCAGAGTCCGGGAGAGATAACACCCAATGTGGTAGGCAGTCCTATTGAGATGCACCATGAGTTTGGAGATCAGACTACCAAACTTACCTCCACACTCGCGTTGACCGACAGAGATTTACTGCCCAGACCGGGTTCCATATGTGTGATCGGCATGTCAGCCGGATGTATGTCCCTATTGAAGAGCTCTACACTTGAAGCAAGGGGGAGCGGCGGCCCGTGGGAGATAGATCTGTGCCATGAAGCAACCTCCTACATTCAAGGTGCAGAAGGACAACTTCAACAGAGGGGAGTGTGGACTAACTTTACCCTGGAACCATGTAGTTTTTCCGAAAAAGTCCTTGCACTGTCTCACAACGATCCTATACAGCCCCCTAACAAGAGCGGAATCGGCTAAGTTGAAGTATAGTCGCTGCAGCGGATTTACTATAGCTGGAGCCCATTGACCTCAGTAAAGTACTGTATTCTCTATATCTCTTGCTCCTAAGGTCTGGACCTCATGACAGCAATGTGCCTGAACTTATCTTATACGGACCTTGGAGCTTCTTTTCATATATTCCCTAGTCTGTTTGTTTTATGTTTCATGTTTTGAGGCTATTCATGCTCCCTAGGTTGCCTTTCCACCCATTGAGCTGAGATCTGGCTAACATAATAGGCTGGATTATATGTGACCAGGGGGCACTAGGTTAATGGGATGGTTAATTTAATTGATCTTGAATTTAAGCTTATTATTCCACAGTATATGCAAGTAAGGAAACTCTATTGTCAGACATTCCCCCGATATCTGTGAACATTGTGTTACGGGGCCTTTTTGTGTTCAGGTCTACATGCAGGTATCAGTACATTGCAGAAATTTTAGATTGGACATGTTTAATCACTTAGGCCTAGATTTGGAGTTCGGCGGTAGAAGGGCTGTTAACGCTCCGCGGGCTTTTTTCTGGCCGCACCATAAAATTAACTCTGGTATCGAGAGTTCAAACAAATGCTGCGTTAGGCTCCAAAAAAGGAGCGTAGAGCATTTTTACCGCAAATGCAACTCTCGATACCAGAGTTGCTTACGGACGCGGCCAGCCTCAAAAACGTGCTCGTGCACGATATCCCCATAGGAAACAATGGGGCTGTTTGAGCTGAAAAAAAACCTAACACCTGCAAAAAAGCAGCGTTCAGCTCCTAACGCAGCCCCATTGTTTCCTATGGGGAAACACTTCCTACGTCTGCACCTAACACTCTAACATGTACCCCGAGTCTAAACACCCCTAACCTTACACTTATTAACCCCTAATCTGCCGCTCCCGCTATCGCTGACCCCTGCATATTATTTTTAACCCCTAATCTGCCGCTCCGTAAACCGCCGCAACCTACGTTATCCCTATGTACCCCTAATCTGCTGCCCTAACATCGCCGACCCCTATATTATATTTATTAACCCCTAATCTGCCCCCCACAACGTCGCCTCCACCTGCCTACACTTATTAACCCCTAATCTCCCGAGCGGACCTGAGCGCTACTATAATAAAGTTATTAACCCCTAATCCGCCTCACTAACCCTATCATAAATAGTATTAACCCCTAATCTGCCCTCCCTAACATCGCCGACACCTAACTTCAATTATTAACCCCTAATCTGACGACCAGAGCTCACCGCTACTATAATAAATGGATTAACCCCTACAGCTAAGTCTAACCCTAACTCTAACACCCCCCTAAGTTAAATATAATTTAAATCTAACGAAATAAATTAACTCTTATTAAATAAATTATTCCTATTTAAAGCTAAATACTTACCTGTAAAATACATCCTAATATAGCTACAATATAAATTATAATTATATTATAGCTATTTTAGGATTTATATTTATTTTACAGGCAACTTTGTAATTATTTTAACCAGGTACAATAGCTATTTAATAGTTACCTAGTTAAAATAATAACAAATTTACCTGTAAAATAAATCCTAACCTAAGATATAATTAAACCTAACACTACCCTATCAATAAATTAATTAAATAAACTACCTACAATTACCTACAATTAACCTAACACTACACTATCAATAAATTAATTAAACACAATTGCTACAAATAAATACAATTACATAAACTAGCTAAAGTACAAAAAATAAAAAAGAACTAAGTTACAAAAAAATAAAAAAATATTTACAAACATAAGAAAAATATTACAACAATTTTAAACTAATTACACCTACTCTAAGCCCCCTAATAAAATAACAAAGCCCCCAAAATAAAAAAATCCCTACCCTATTCTAAATTAAAAAAGGTAAAAGCTCTTTTACCTTACCAGCCCTGAACAGGGCCCTTTGCGGGGCATGCCCCAAGAATTTCAGCTCTTTTGCCTGTAAAAAAAAACATACAATACCCCCCCCAACATTACAACCCACCACCCACATACCCCTAATCTAACCCAAACCCCCCTTAAATAAACCTAACACTAAGCCCCTGAAGATCTTCCTACCTTGTCTTCACCATCCAGGTTCACCGATCCGTCCTGAAGAGCTCCTCCGATATCCTGATCCAAGCCCAAGCGGGGGGCTGAAGAGGTCCATGATCCGGTCAAAGTCTTCATCCAAGCGGGGCAGAAGAGGATCTTCCATCCGATTGAAGTCTTCATCCAAGCAGCATCCATCCGGAGCGAAGCGGCAGGATCCTGAAGACCTCCAGCGCGGAACATCCATCCGGCCCGACGACTGAACGACGAATGACTGTTCCTTTAAGGGACGTCATCCAAGATGGCGTCCCTCGAATTCCGATTGGCTGATAGGATTCTATCAGCCAATCGGAATTAAGGTAGGAATTTTCTGATTGGCTGATGGAATCAGCCAATCAGAATCAAGTTCAATCCGATTGGCTGATCCGATCAGCCAATCAGATTGAGCTCGCATTCTATTGGCTGATCGGAACAGCCAATAGAATGTGAGCTCAATCTGATTGGCTGATTGGATCAGCCAATCAGATTGAACTTGATTCTGATTGGCTGATTCCATCAGCCAATCAGAAAATTCCTACCTTAATTCCGATTGGCTGATCCTATCAGCCAATCGGAATTCGAGGGACGCCATCTTGGATGACGTCCCTTAAAGGAACAGTCATTCGTCGTTCAGTCGTCGGGCCGGATGGATGTTCCGCGCTGGAGGTCTTCAGGATCCTGCCGCTTCGCTCCGGATGGATGCTGCTTGGATGAAGACTTCAATCGGATGGAAGATCCTCTTCTGCCCCGCTTGGATGAAGACTTTGACCGGATCATGGACCTCTTCAGCCCCCCGCTTGGGCTTGGATCAGGACATCGGAGGAGCTCTTCAGGACGGATCGGTGAACCTGGATGGTGAAGACAAGGTAGGAAGATCTTCAGGGGCTTAGTGTTAGGTTTATTTAAGGGCGTTTGGGTTAGATTAGGGGTATGTGGGTGGTGGGTTGTAATGTTGGGGGGGGGTATTGTATGTTTTTTTTTACAGGCAAAAGAGCTGAAATTCTTGGGGCATGCCCCGCAAAGGGCCCTGTTCAGGGCTGGTAAGGTAAAAGAGCTTTTACCTTTTTTAATTTAGAATAGGGTAGGGAATTTTTTATTTTGGGGGGCTTTGTTATTTTATTAGGGGGCTTAGAGTAGGTGTAATTAGTTTAAAATTGTTGTAATATTTTTCTTATGTTTGTAAATATTTTTTTATTTTTTGTAACTTAGTTCTTTTTTATTTTTTGTACTTTAGCTAGTTTATGTAATTGTATTTATTTGTAGCAATTGTGTTTAATTAATTTATTGATAGTGTAGTGTTAGGTTAATTGTAGGTAATTGTAGGTAGTTTATTTAATTAATTTATTGATAGGGTAGTGTTAGGTTTAATTATATCTTAGGTTAGGATTTATTTTACAGATAAATTTGTTATTATTTTAACTAGGTAACTATTAAATAGCTATTGTACCTGGTTAAAATAATTACAAAGTTGCCTGTAAAATAAATATAAATCCTAAAATAGCTATAATATAATTATAATTTATATTGTAGCTATATTAGGATGTATTTTACAGGTAAGTATTTAGCTTTAAATAGGAATAATTTATTTAATAAGAGTTAATTTATTTCGTTAGATTTAAATTATATTTAACTTAGGGGGGTGTTAGAGTTAGGGTTAGACTTAGCTTTAGGGGTTAATCCATTTATTATAGTAGCGGTGAGCTCCGGTCGTCAGATTAGGGGTTAATAATTGAAGTTAGGTGTCGACGATGTTAGGGAGGGCAGATTAGGGGTTAATACTATTTATTATAGGGTTAGTGAGGCGGATTAGGGGTTAATACATTTATTATAGTAGCGCTCAGGTCCGCTCGGCAGATTAGGGGTTAATAAGTGTAGGCAGGTGTCGGCGACGTTGAGGGGGGCAGATTAGGGGTTAATAAATATAATATAGGGGTCGGCGGTGTTAGGGGCAGCAGATTAAGGGTACATAGGGATAACGTAGGTGGCGGCGCTTTGCGGTCGGAAGATTAGGGGTTAATTATTTTAAGTAGCTGGCGGCGACGTTGTGGGGAGCAGGTTAGGGGTTAATAAATGTAATACAGGGGTCGGCGGTGTTAGGGGCAGCAGATTAGGGGTACATAAGTATAACGTAGGTGGCGGTCGGCAGATTAGGGGTTAAAAAAATTTAATCAAGTGGCGGCGATGTGGGGGGAGCTCGGTTTAGGGGTACATAGGTAGTTTATGGGTGTTAGTGTACTTTAGAGCACAGTAGTTAAGAGCTTTATGAACCGGCGTTAGCCCAGAAAGCTCTTAACTACTGCTATTTTCCTGCGGCTGGAGTTTTGTCGTTAGAGCTCTAACGCTCACTTCAGAAACGACTCTAAATACCGGCGTTAGGAAGATCCCATTGAAAAGATAGGATACGCAATTGACGTAAGGGGATCTGCGGTATGGAAAAGTCGCGGCTGAAATGTGAGCGTTAGACCCTTTAATCACTGACTCCAAATACCAGCGGGCGGCCAAAACCAGCGTTAGGAGCCTCTAACGCTGGTTTTCACGGCTAACGCCAAACTCCAAATCTAGGCCTAAATTACTTAAAGTCTAACTGAAAAGATTGCATAATCAGCCCTACATGTTAATATGGAAGCTACTCCATTCTAGCTACTCTTTTTTATTGGACTGTTGGGGTAAACTAAGCGTGGCCGGGAACCCAGTCATAGGTTACAAGGTTTTAGCCGTAAAAGGTATATTGAAAGTCTCCTGTGCATCGCTTTCTATATAATGTAAACAATAAGTTGCTTGGGTATAGGGCCCATACCCAGGTGATAAAATCCATTGCTAAATAATGTTAATCACTAGCTGGTTTACAATAATTCAAAGTGACAGCATCCAAACATACCTCCTATATCTGCAGCATGATATATTTGAGCTGTTTCAATGACAACACACTAGTAAGCTATATTTTCTTAATATATCTGTGTGAAAAATGAGGTAGAGATTACATACTATACCCTGTGCTGGACAATCTACATTAAGAATATCTCCCAGGAGCTATATGATATATCTGGTGACAACGTGTAGTTTTTTATTTTTGCCACTAGAGGGGAGTAAAGGTTCAGATATGATTAGACTACTGCCACAGACTTCATTTAACTATCTGCGGCTATGAGCTTTGTGACACTTATGATTCCATACAACCTGAATCTAACTATGTTCCTTTGGTATTGTACTTGCCCTTTTTAGAGCCCTTAAATTTTTTATTTTTTTTAGACTATACAGTTGGATGTTTACACATTTATGTTGATGTTCCTAATTGCTAACAGAGGTTTACCGGTTCACAGAGGTTCTTATATTCCTCCACCTCCAGAACTTTCCCTTTATAGTTTTATGAATGACTCTTGATTGGCCTCATAAGGTCTCATTTGTCCTGCGGGTTAGGAGGCTCTTTTTATAGCAAATTGAGAGTGGGCTGGATACTGTTCTCTATGTATCATTAATTGTTGGCGACTCACCTCACAGTATTCTCACGCTAAATTTCATTCCACATGCTATTACTACCATAAGGTTCTGAAATGTATTTATGTGTCCATATCCTACCTTTTAAGCAGACAATTTAAAAGAGGCACCCCAAGTTGCTATTACTGGCTAAATTTGAATACACTTTAATAGGCCTGTTCTGTTCAATAACCTAAGTATACTTTAGATAAGTAGTCTTTTCTTAGTATGTTACTGGCATCTGACAAGGTTCCTTGTTTCTCTACTTGAGTAATTAGCGGCTAGGTGCTTATACACATGATATTAGTTTATCTGATGTACTATATAGATGGAAATCTGGATAGTTATTACTCTAGTTATTGGCCAAGTTAGAAATCATATATAACCCTGATCCACTCCTGAATCATTGCATGTCTATAGACTGTGCAAAGCCAATGGTAAGATTATAGGTTCACCTTCTAGGCAGTATATATAATTACAGGGTTACGCCAACACAAAGCGACTGAGGTCTTGGAAGAGAGTGGGTCATATCCCATATCCCTTTTCCGGCTCTGTCCAGTGGTGACAACAACCCCTGAGGGGAGATATCACGGTGAGCCCTATATCATTTCTTTATCAGCCCAGCATTAAAGCATTAAAATATTATCTGTTTCTTTATACCCCTGGCCTTGGCCTCTTGGGTTAGTGCCGGCTTCGTCACCTCACCATTCCCCTCCATTTCCCTTACTAACCCGGTCTTAAACTTATATTTCTCTAT
The DNA here is from genome assembly GCF_027579735.1 of Bombina bombina. Classification (NCBI taxonomy): domain Eukaryota; kingdom Metazoa; phylum Chordata; class Amphibia; order Anura; family Bombinatoridae; genus Bombina; species Bombina bombina. The sequence goes on from NC_069507.1 coordinate 104,525,205, forward strand.
TTTTCATTTCAGCCTCACCTCCTTTGATTTCACTCCTGTGCCTTCCCCCCCCCCGACACCATTGAGCCTATTTCATAGGCAAAGGAAAATGAATCCTATAGAAACATTTATTTTCTTTTCGCATGACAACCATCTAATTCATTCATCATCATTATTTCCTTTTAATGATCTCCATAAAATTGTGATATTAAATATACACAAATATCTGTGAAAACAGGAAAATGACATGTTATTCATGATGGTTGACACTTATTTCATAATTATTGTCGATATATATATTTAATGTTATATAATATACCAAGCCCAAAAGTGGCTATAGACCCAATTTACTTACCTCCAACGAGTATTTACACTACACCATGGTCCAAGAGTAGCCTACTATTTTCAGAGGAGGTATATATCAATATAAAAATTAGGATATCGTTATTATTGCCCATTACATTTTGATTCTGTATTTACTTGATTACACGCTGTTTACTACTGTGAATGATATCCCAATGTTTGCATTATTTAAGTTCTGGCATTTCTTCATACGTTGTATATGTTTATAATATCCTCAATAAAAAATTATTAAAAAAAAAAAATGTAATTGTAACTGTCTCTGCAGTTGTCTTCGTCGTGGGTCCCGGCTCATATACTGAAACTCAGCTTCTAGAGTGATAGCATTATTCTCTCTGCCTTCCATTGGATTCGTAGTACATTATAAAGGGTTCCCATCTTGCTAGAAATCTCTCAGTTTTTTGATTCAATAGTTTTTATTGGTTTTTTAGTTTCAAAACATTACATCAAAAAGAAATGGTTAATTTCAACAGGTGAAACATCTTTTAAATACAGTAGTATTTATCATCATTCAAAATCATAACTGTAAACATCTTCCATACATAGCAGGAAAAATAAAAGAAAAAGACATTAAGTTGAACACAAGAGACATCAAAATCATTGTTTACCATCAGTTGATAAGATATTGTCCAGTACTGATACTCCTAACCAAGGGGGAGGGGGAAGGGGGGGAAGGGGAAGGAAAAGAAGAAGAAAGGGTAGAAGTAGAAGTTTTATATAAGTGAGAAAGGGTCTGTAAAATCAGAAATACTGATGCACCTTTAGATATTCAGATTATAAAGGCCTTGTTCCCAGATAAAGTACATATCGGCAAAGAACTCTCGTTTTCCCACATAGTAATAGTGTTGTTTTTCTAACTCTAGTATGTTTCTTACCTCATCCACCCACTGTGTGTGTGTCGGGGTATTTTGGGTCTTCCATAGTCTGGGTATCAATCTCTTTGCACATGTCAACATCAGTTGGAGGAGCCTTGTGCGGTATATGCAATGTAGGTGTGGGAGAACATTGAGTAAGATGAGTTTCGGGTTCAGGGTGATATCTAGACCCAAAATTTTATTAATGCATTGTTCTGTCCCGCGCCAAAAGTCAGATAAAAGAGGACAGTCCCACCAGATATGAGTCATGGTACCTTGTCCTCCGCATCGTCTCCAACAGGATGATGGGGTAGTAGGGTAGATATATCTAAGTCGTTGGGGTGTCAGATACCATCGGGCGAGTATTTTATAGTTCAACTCAGATATTAACAACGAAGTAGAGGCGGAGTGTGTCCTTATAAAGCTATTTCTCCAGTCCTCATCCGTAAAACTTTCTGACAGTTCTGATTCCCATTTCCCAATGAAAGATGGGCGTTGGTCTGGGAAAGAGTTTCGTAACAGTTTATAAGCTTTTGATAAGTGTGCTTTTTTAACGTCAGAGTTAACACATAGTTTCTCAAATGTGGTCAGTGGTCTAAACACGTTAGATTTGTAAGTGTTGTCGGATAGTGCATGTCTTATCTGCATATAAGGGTACCAGCTATGGAAGGGTGAGCCTAATTCCTCTTGTAATTTTAGTCTATCTTTAATCCCTCCTGATTCTACCATGAGGTAAATCGGTAGGTTTTTTAAATGTTCTTCTGTGTGTGTGTGGGAAAAGGATGGGTCCTTCAAAAAAAATCTGGTTGTGCAACAGAGGGGTAAGAGGCGATATTGGAGTGGAAATTCCTATATTATGCGTTATCATGTGGTCCCAAACGTCTAAGGTAGCTTTAATGTAGTTGTTTCGATATGCTTGCGGTGGTCTGTGAGCTTTGGGGAGCCATGCTATATCTCTCATAGGTTTAGCCCCCAGGAGAGAATTTTCGATTTGCACCCATAATGCAGAGTCGTCAGAGTGAGACCAGGAGACCACTCTGGTCAAGTGTGTTGCTCTATAGTAGTTTAGGAGATTGGGGGCGTTGAGTCCACCGTCTGCTTTAGACATATATAGTGTCTGTTGGGATACTCTAGGCTTCTTGTAGGACCAGATAAATGAATTAAACATACTCTGTTGGGTTTTTAAGTATGAGACCGGCAGGGCCATCGGCAATGTCTGGAATAGGAATAGATATTTTGGAATTATCATAATTTTTATAGTATTAATTCTTCCCATCCATGACAGGTGACCCTACTTGTGCCACCCTTCTAGTAATGTCTTTACCGAGTTTTGGAGGCAGAGGTAATTATTTTGGAATAAGTCATGGTGATTATGTGGAATTATCAGTCCTAAGTATTTTAATTTATCGACAATCTGGAAAGATGTCTGTTAACAAAGTCTCTGTCACTTTGAGGTGAGTTCAGTAATATGATTCCGGACTTCTCCATATTAATGGAGAAGTTAGATACCTGTCTGTATTCGTTCAAGGTTTGTAACAAGGCAGGTAATGTAGTAGAGGGGGCCCGGAGGGTAAAGATCACGTTGTCAGCAAATAGTAAGCATTTTTGGTGTATCTGATTAAAGTGTATGCCTAATATTTCATTACTGTCTCTTATTTTAATAGCCAGAATTTTGATGGTTATAGCAAATAAAAGTGGCGACAAGGGGCACCCCTGGCGGGTTCCATTAGTAATTGGGAAAGGGTGGGATAGAGTTCCATTGACTCGTAATCTAGCTTGAGGGTGAGAATATAGCGCTTGGATCCTATCTACAAAAGCCTCAGAAAATCCAAACCTCGACAGGGCCCCCCACATAAATTGCCAGCTGACCCTGTCGAAGGCTTTCTCAGCGTCCGTTGAGAGAAGCGTGAGAGGTGTTTTGTCATTGTGTGCAATCAATAGAGAGTGCAGAACTCTAATTGTATTATCCTTGGCTTCCCTGCCCCTGACAAACCCCACCTGGTCTGGATGTATAATCTTGGGTAGGATCAAATTGAGGCGGTTCGCCAGTATCTTAGCATATATCTTTATATCAATGTTCAAGAGTGATATGGGTCTATAGTTGCCCGCCAGGGTTCCCACCTTGCCTGCCTTCGGAATTACTGTGATTGTGGCCTCCAGTAAAGATTTAGAAAAAGTCTCTCCCTTGTCTATTGATGTAAATAATGTATATAAAGGAGGACATAGTTGCGGTTGAAGCAATTGATAAAATTTAGCCGATAGGCCATCTGGCCCGGGAGATTTCCCATTAGGGAGTGCTTTAATGGTATTCATTATTTCTAGGTTTGTTATGGGAGCCTCTAGTATGCGATTATCATACTCTGATATTTTAGGGGTCTCTGTAGTGTGGAGGTAGTGTGCGATTTTATTGTTAACTTCTTGAGTGGTGCTGCGGTTAAGGTTGTATAGCTTAGAGTAATAGGATACAAATGTATCCACTATTTCTTCATGTCTGCTGACCATTTTGCCAGAAGGATGTGAAATAGTTCTAATAAACGATTTATATTGTTGTCTTTTAAGTGACCTTGCCAGAAGGCGTCCAGCCTTGTTGCTGTCTGCATAGAATTTAGCTTTAGTGGTTAAGGCCCTTAGGTGTGCTCTTTGAATTAGAAATTTGTTTAGACTTTCTCTAGCTGATGTAAGGTCTGCAAGTTTTTGAGTCGAGGTCGGGTCATTCTTATGTATCCTATCTGCTGTGGTCAGGGTGTCAGTTAGGGATGTCATCTGAGCCCTCCTCATTTTCCGTAGCTTAGCCGTATGTTTTATAAGAAACCCCCTGATATAACAGTTGTTTCCTGCTGATGTATCTTCAGGTTTGTTATCAAGAAAAAATTCATCCGTTGCCTTAGTCAGTTCATCTATTGCAGCTTGGTTCGTCAGAATGGTTTCATCCAGTCTCCAATTTAACATATTTATTGGTTTAGTATGCCATTGGAAGGTGGATAAGACCATGCTGTGATCCGACCATGAGGTATGTGATATTTTAGATTGGACTAGGTTGGTTAAGAGCGTCTGGCTACAAAATATGTAGTCTAGTCTGGAGTAGGAATGTTGTGGGTGGGAGAAGAATGTGTAGTCTTTTTGTGTGGGATGAGCTATTCTCCAAGTGTCAAACAGAGAGATAGAGTGAAGAGCAGCGCAATTAGCTTTCAATATTCTGTTGCTGAGATATGACTTCCCCGTGGAATTATCTACGGAAGGGTGCATGGTAAAGTTAAGATCCCCTCCTAGTATAATTGGGCCTTTTGAGACATCCAAAATGGAGTTGATGATTGATTTATAGAACCTGGGGGTAGGTCTGTTAGGGGCATAGACATTGACCAAGGTAATTAAGGAACCATAGCACCGTCCCACCAAAATTAGCAGTCTTCCCTCTTTGTCTGAATGTTTCTGGATTAGTTCGAAGGGGACATTGCGTTTGATAGAAATACATACTCCATTTTTCTTACTTAACCCTGAACTAAAAAAGTGTTTATCAAAATAGCGCTCGGCCAAACGAGGTTCCCTTCGTCTCTTAAAGTGGGTTTCCTGAAGCATAATCACGTCAATCCCCTTTTTATGGAAGTCAAAGTAAGCTATGGAGCGCTTTTCAGCGGATAGAAACCCCTTTACATTTTGGCTTGCTACAGAAATGGTATTCATTTCTGTTATGTAAGATCTATAGTCTAGTGTTTAGGTCGAGAAGGTCTCTCTTTGTAGTTGGTTACTGAAAAAGGACAAAGGGAGGTAGAAAAAGGGAAAAGAGGGAGGAAAGGAAACTTGGAGGGGATCAAAGCAAAAGTACTAAACTGTAATTTGTGGACAAGTCTTAGTGTGTTTTAGTGTCTGTTACGTTCACAGGCAGTAGTATGGAAGTATATATAAATTGAATAACTTACAAACTTGAAAAACTTTCAATAGGTGAGGCAGGTTGACAAGCCTAGTAGCTACTTTCATTGCATATCTTATATTCAGCACAACATGAATAAAACAATAAAAAAAAAGAAAAAAAGACTTACTCAAGAAATAATTGTTATGCTTATGGATGGCAGTACTAACAATTCAAGAAATATACCCATGTAGCAGTGCAAGGTCGACTCATGAGTGTATGTTTCTGCTTTAGTTTTAATTAATCTGCTCAACCGCTATAACTTTTCGAGCACGTTCATTAGCTGTAAAAAGTGTACAGAGTCGGATCAAACGCACCCCAGGGGACCCATGGCGGACCCCCTATATCCCAGACCGCAACTGGGTTAGATTGTGATGTTATAGGGTAGAGTGATTCAGATCCGCCACTGAGCCCCCAGGGGCGCAAGAGAAACGACGGTATGCACATCAAATTAACCAATTACACCATCATCACATCAGGCAAAATCATTCTTAGAAAATCAATAAATAATCAAATTGAACTTTTAGGTAAACTAGGTTAAGCATGTAACAAAAAATAAACATTACATTTCAGGAACTTTTGTGAAAAGATAGTGGTGATCTAAATTCACAACTGTGTTTAAGCTACAAGGACATCAGAATAAACAACTAATACATTGTTACAATTGGATTGTATACAGTCCAGCAAAACATCTCCAAACAACATACTTGCCGCTTTCTACGGAGTGTCAGTCAGCTTCTGCTTACCAGTAGTTATAGTCCAAGTCCAAGCCCAAACATAAAAGAGCCCGCATTGTTAAACACACGGGACATAGCTTGCTGATTGGTGTAATACAGAGTTACCTGGTTCGGTCAACCAGGTTGTGACAGATCAGAGTCTGCTGGGCTGGTTTGCTTCCTCTTGAGGTAACTTGTGGATTTTGCCGGCCCAATTTTTCTCTGTGGTCTGGGGGCCATTTTCCCTGACAGGGAATTTTGAGGTGGTAGTTCCGAGTTTCCAATTGGGGCAGGAATCCCTAGCATTTGACAGAATTTGTCAGCGTCCAGTAGGTCTCGGCATTCAAATCTTTTCCCATTTTTTGTGGTAATCACTGAGGTGGGGAATCCCCATCTGTAAGGGATCTTGAGCTGCCTAAGGTGAAGTGTTAAGGCCGCAAATTCTCTCCTTTTTTGTAGTGTCCTTATGGATACATCTTGGTAGATCTGTATACGGTAGCCTTGATAAGACACTGTTTGTTGTTTTCTGGATAAATTGTATATATCTTCACGGTGCTGGTAATTCTGGAATCTTACAATAATGTCTCTGGGTGGGGAGTCCTCATCAGGTTTGGGGCGTAGAGCCCTATGTGCCCTATCTAGAACAACATTTGTCAGATCCATATCTTCTGACCCAGCCATTTCTGAGAAGAGACCCTGCAGAAATTCACGTATTTCATTATTTTGCACCGTTTCAGGAATGCCCCGAAAACGCAGGTTTTGTCATCTGGTGCGGTTTTCGAGGTCATCCAGTTTGTTCTCTATTTCTGTGAGATCTTGGTGTTGGTGCGAAACTTTAGTAGTCAGGTCTGCCATTTTCTGAGAGAATACGTATTCATGCTCCTCAAGTGAGTCGACTCTGTGGTTCAAGTCTGAAATTTCTTTTTTCAGGTCAGCACATTCTTCTTTTATGCAAGTTTTGACCTGGTCTATTAAAGCTTTAATGGCCTTATAGGTAATAGGGGGATCAGTAGCTGTTTCCGGAGCTTCAGGCGTGGACCCTCTGGAAGTATCAGTGCTATCCTCTCTATCTTCTGGGGCAGAGGGGTGTGGGGGGGTCGTGCCATTCTTTTGTTTATTTTTATCTACTTGTTTGAAGAAGGTACTGACGGCCTCCTGCGATCTTTGGGACACTTTCTGTGGTTTGTCTGGTTTTCCCAACTTTCTTTGCTACATTTTCTCAATTAGGTGTACTGGCTAAATTAAAGAAGATTGAATTTACCACAATTAATTAATTAGGCCTCAATCCCCGGGGATTTTACTCACACAGAGTGATCACGGGAAAAGGAGAGAGGGTATGACCCGCTGACATTAAAGACAGGGGGAAAGGGAAGGGGATTGAGGCTAGGCTCTGCAGCACAGTTATACTATGTGTCTTCTTATGGTCTTTCCCGTATTTTGTTTATACTTGGGGTCAGGTTGTGATATATCGCTGCCTGCTGTATTATAGGCAGATGGTAATGACCAAAACCGTGTCTAAATGTGCTGATAGGTCTGCAAAAACAGTATAGTCTCCACGTAGTGAGGCTTGAATTCAGGTCTAAGGGAGACAGTTCAGACTCTGGCAAGACTGCAAATATTTCTATAAAGCACTGTCTCTTGAGCAAAGGCCATATGTTGACGGTTATATGAGTGAGATCAGTCCTCTATAATGCTAGTACTGAGCAATGGGAGTGCGCACAATCTACCAAGGACGTGTTAATATGTGTAGAATCCCGCTCCGGTTAATTATTAAGAGATCCTCTTTTCAAGAGGGTTATGTAGCATATCCTCTTTGCGAGATGTTGTTATATGTTAGTAATCCACTTCGTTATGGGGCTGTATAATCAGAAGCAATATAATTCATGCCTTCTATGCAAAGTTATGAGTCCTCTCCGGCCTTCATATGTGTGTACTAACTTGCATCTTGACTGTGTACTGCTTTGTTTTCCCAGCCCACTGCCATCTATTTTAGTAGGAGAGAGAGTTTCCTTGCTATGCTTTATAAGCTTATTGTTATATCATCTGCATAAAATCTCCTTTATTTGCCAACTTTGCCCCTCTTGTCTCACAACTTAGATCATTTAGAGTCATGAAATTACTTCGATCTTGCAAGTTTGCTTACCGGTAGCTGACACAGGTCTGCTTCTATTATCATGGCAGTTGTCACTTGCGCGCCGGAGCGGAGCCCCGACCTCCGGTGCTGCGGCCTTCCGAAATGTCTGTGAGAAGCCTTCGCCTGCTGTAGATGTCTTCGGCTGTGTTGCTTCTCTTGGACTAAGTGTTATGACTCGATTCTTCGGCAAGAGGGGAGTTGGAGTCGTAGCTGAGCTCGGGTCCAGGGATCGCAAGTTAACTGCGTCACATGTATGTGTCCTCCGTGCTCCGCTGTATTGCAGATCTCTGTCAGGGTGGGTCAGTGTGGTTTTTAAAGGACATCTATGTAGTCCTGCGTTATTACCAAAGCTGGTAACACCTCTACAATTCAATAAAGTGCTGAATAGCGTGAGATATTTTTCGTAGCTCTCGGCTTGTTTTAAGAGCCCTAGTGTTTAGCGGCCATCTTTGTCAGCCGCTTGCTCCGCCTCCCGAAATCTCTCAGTTTTTATTAAGGGTTTCAGCGGCTGTACCTGCCATATTGTAGTGGTACTCTAGTTTATTATATTTAAAGGAGAAGTCAGGGGGGGTAGACTTCCAGAATTGAGCCACGCTAATTTTAACCATGGTACAAATCATCATAACTAGTTTAAGGTGGATCTTTGGAATGCCTGGGATTGGAAAGTGAAGTAAAGCCTGTTCTATTGTTAGTGTTATTTGTTTGTGGAAAATTGTACTTAATAGTTGTGAAGTGTATTCCCAAATATCCCTAATTCTAAACTTTGCCTTTAAGTCAAATCTCCTCCCCATTCCTACACCCTATTTAAGATCATCACTTCCAGTATTCATTGCTTGATTATTGGATCACTGAGGGAAGTACTGCTGCTCCCTTTATTTTCTATTATCCATTTAAAGCCTAAACTTTTCATTTCCATTTCAGTACTAATTCTACAAACCTTATACCTCCTCTTTAGTGTGACATCTGAACAGTGTTTTGGAACTTATTTGTTACATTTATTATTTCAACCTGTAACCTGATAAACCATTGGATTAGCAACAGCGCTGCAACTATCTCCGTGAACTTGTCGGAACTTGGTGACGTCACCCGCTCTTCACAGATCAGCTGGATGTGCTACGCAGCTCCCGCTCTGCTCAGATCAGCTGTAGTCTGCGCGCCCAAAGACCGATGCTTCCGTGTTTGCAAACACAAAGTTCTACTCGATCCTCCTTTACTCCATAAGGCACAGTAAGATAATATTTCAACTTTAAGGTATGACTGTATACTCAATTAACTTAGACTCAGCATATCCTTATGAAATCGAAGCGTAATATTATTCATTCGAATATCACTTCTACTTTGATTGAACCATATTTATCCTGCTTGTTTTCAAACTTTTAAAAACGCTAACTTTATATGTGAACTATATCTTGCTACAAGTGCATATCCACATCTTGATAATCAGTTATAATATCTTACCAAGAATTACTATTTCATTATCTGTTATTATTAAAGATAACATGTGTTTGTTAAGACATACAACTTGTGTTATTTCCACCATTTAAATCCATTTAGATAAATTGCTACCATTCTAAATCCTGACATCTAAGTTATGATAATTGGGAGTTTATGGCAGCATACACTCAGTGAAGAAGTAACATATATTTTCTTAACTTTGCTCAAAGAGAATAACAGATTGTTACAGAATAATCAAGCCTTAAATATAGTGAAATTTTTTTTCACAATTACAGAATTGATTATGGATCCTGTTGAAATATCCAATCAAATTACTACATTAAATCAGAAAGTTGAAATATTAGCTCAAGGATTAACTGAGCTAAAAAATGAAAATAGCACATTAAAAAGGGTAATAAATGAATTTATCACTCAAAAGACTAATGAAATGCCTGAACCTCAGGTAAATCCTCCCATTCCATTTTCTGGAGATCGTACCAAATTTAGAGAATTCAAAAACGCCTGTATTTTGCTATTTTCTCTTAAACCTAGAACCTATCGCACAGAAAAAATTAAAGTTTTCACAGCCATCTCTTATTTGTCTGGCGAACCCAGAGCATGGGCAGACAGGTTTTTGGAATCTGAGGATCCAATATTAAATTCATTGGAAGATTTCTTTCGTACTATGGCTGTTTTATATGAGGATGTGAATAAACAACAGACAGCAGAGCAACGTTTAAGATCCCTACGACAGGGCAAATGAGCAGTGGAAGACTACATAGCTGACTTTCAGTTATGGGCCACTGACTCACAATGGAATTCAGTAAGCCTAAAAAAACAGTTTCGGTTGGGCTTATCTGAATATCTAAAAGATGAGCTTTCAAGAGTTGATTTCCCTGAGACTCTAGAAGCTTTAATCAAAGTATGTATCACAATGGATAGGAGATACCGTGAAAGGAGATATGAAAAACTTCAACAAGAAGTTACCCCCAAAAAATCATATCAAACCTTTCCAGAAAAAGAAAAATATCATGCAGCACCTGTACCCATGGAAATAGGCACTATCAGAGCTCCCCTCACCCAAGAAGAGAAACAAAGAAGACGCTTGGCGAATCTATGTTTATATTGTGCCAACAAAGACCATGAGGTGACCTCTTGTCCCATTCTATTACGCCAAAAGAAGGGTAAGTTGACAAACAACTGTCCTTCTGAATACACCAAAACATCCTCTCATCTATCCATTACCTTGTCATTACAGTGGGACCAACAACAAGTACAGAACGAAGCTATAATTGATTCTGGGGCTGATGGTGTCTTTATAGAAGATTCTGTTGTAAGGTTAAATAAAATTCCAATTATGCAGAAATCTGTTCCAGTTTTTGTGAGAGTCATAGATGGTTCACAAATTCTAAAAGGTCCTATTACACATCATACCATACCACTTTTAACCATAACACCTGATGGTCATAAAGAATATTTATCTTACGATATCATACCCAGTTCTATACACCCTATTATACTTGGTTTCCCATGGTTACAAAAACACAATCCATCAATTGATTGGTTAACAAACAACATCACTTTTGATTCTCAATACTGTCAGAACACATGCTATCCCTATGTAACAATAGGACAGATCACTTCCAAACTACCTGAAGCATATAACGACTATAATGATGTATTCAATCTAAAGAATGCTGAGACACTCCCACCTCATAGGCATTTTGACTGTCCTATAGATACAAAACCTGGGGTTGAAGTACCTTCTGGAAAAATATTTCCTTTATCACATAAAGAATTAAAACATTTGAGAGATTACTTGGATGAAAATCTGAAAAAAGGTTTTATTTCACCATCATCTTCCCCCATAGCTTCAGCAATATTTTTTGTAACTAACAAAGATGGCACCTTGAGGCCAATCATAGATTATTGTGCTTTGAACGCAGTTACTATTAAAAACAGATACCCTTTACCACTCATCCCAGAATTAATTGAGCGTCTCCAGGGTGCAACTATTTTCACAAAATTGGACTTAAAAGGAGCATACAATTTAATTCGGATGAGATCTGGGGATGAGTGGAAAACTGCGTTTAAGACAAGGTATGGTTTGTTTCAGTACAATGTCATGCCATTTGGCTTGACAAATGCTCCAGCAACTTTTCAATTTTTCATTAATGAAATTTTTAAAGAGTTGATGGATGTTTGTGTAATAGTTTATCTTGACGACATACTAATATATTCAAAATCATTAGCTGAACACATGAAACATGTACGATGGGTCTTAGCAACATTAAGAGAACATAAACTCTATGCCAAAATGGAAAAATGTCATTTTCACAAAGACACAATAAAGTTTCTGGGATATATTATATCCCCAAGAGGAATTCAAATGGATCAAGATAAATTAAGTGCAATAGAAAATTGGACCATACCTACTTCAATAAAATCTCTACAAAGATTTTTAGGGTTCACAAACTTTTACAGAAAATTCATCAACCATTTCTCCACAATTGTACAACCTCTCACTCAACTTACAGGAAAGAAAAAATTTGATTGGGATCAAAAAGCTGACCAAGCATTTCATCGCTTAAAGAAAGAATTCACAACAGCACCCATCCTTCGGTTGCCTGATCCTGAGATACCTTATGTTCTGGAAGTAGACGCCTCAAACGTAGGGATTGGTGCCATTCTTTCTCAGCAAAGAAAAGAGGATATTATACCTCATCCTATTGCCTATTACTCCCGGAGGTTAACCTCCGCTGAACAGAATTACTCCGTGGGTGATAAGGAATTATTGGCAATGAAATCCTCCATGGAACATTGGCGACACCTCCTTGAGGGAACCAGTGTACCATTTCAGGTGTACACCGACCACAGGAATTTACAATACCTCAAGAGAAATAAGACTTTGTCATCCAGACAAGTAAGATGGTCCTTATTTCTAGATCGATTCAATTTCACACTTACTTACATCCCTGGAACAAAAAACATTAGGGCAGATGCTCTGTCAAGGTCTTTTGAATTAAAGCAAGACAATGATACTTTATCACATATTATTCCTACTTCTAAAATAATTGGTTTCACAACCATAACAACTTCTGATTTGTATCAAGCTCAACAAGCAGATAAAGCAATTCCTCCTATCTGCATAACAGATTCAGAAACAGGTCTCTACATGCACAAAGACTTAATATACGTACCAAACTCTCTAAGAAATCAGATTATACAGCAGCATCATAAAACCCCCCTAGCAGGACACCCAGGTGTTGAAAAAACAACTGAATTAATTAAGCGAATGTATTGGTGGCCCCATTTGAAATGGGTTGTTCATGAATACATTTCTAATTGTCAGATCTGTGCATCCAAAAAGAAAGAACATCATAAACCCTATGGGTTTCTCTCTCCACTACCCATTCCCCAAAAACCGTGGGATATAATATCTTTGGATTTTATTGTTGACCTACCATTGTCACATGGACATAATACTATAATGGTTGCTGTTGATCATTTCACCAGATTAGCACATTTTATCCCATTGAAAAGAACTCCCACTGCTTATACAACAGCTATTGCTTTTAAAAATCATGTCATAAAATTACATGGTTTACCTACATCTATAGTGTCGGATCGAGGAACACAGTTTACCTCAAAATTCTGGAGATATCTATGTAAAACTCTACAGATTACTTTAAAATTCACTACAGCTTTTCATCCACAATCTAATGGATTAACTGAACGTGTTAATCAAATTCTTGAACAATATCTCAGGTGTTTCATTTCATCTCACCAGGATGATTGGTTTGAATTATTATCTAATGCAGAATTTGCGTATAATAACTCAGTGAACAGTTCAACCAAATACTCTCCTTTTTTGCAACTTACGGATATCATCCTCGCACTTATCCGTCTTCTCTAAAATGTTCTGAATCTCCTTCTGTCTCCCAATATACTGACAGATTGAGGGAAGTCACTTCCAGTTTGCAAGAACATTTACTTACTGCCAAAACCACTCAGAAGTATTACTTTGACAAAAAGAGGAAACAAGCTCCTGTATATAAAGTTGATGATCTAGTCTGGTTGTCAACCAAAAACATAAAATTGCCGGTTCCTAGTAAAAAACTAGCAGACCAATTTATTGGACCATTTCCGATATCGAAAATAATAAACGAAAATGCTGTGACTTTACGCTTACCCTCTACAATGCATATCCATCCATCTTTTCATGTATCCCTTCTAAAACCCTATTTGGGAAAGGACTGTCCTCGCTTAAGTGACTTTCCAATGTCTATTACAGACCCTCTTGAATATGAGGTTGATAACATACTGGATTCTCGGAGACGTCACAGAACTCTAGAATATATTGTTCACTGGAAGGGATATGATACTGATGAGAATTCCTGGATACCTGTTCGTGACTTACATGCCCCGGATTTGTTGTCTGCTTTCCATGCCGCTTATCCTTTAAAACCTGGGCCTAAGAAGCCTGGAGGGGGCTCTTGACAGGGGGGATCTGTCAGGATTTGACTTCTAAACTTTGCCTTTAAGTCAAATCTCCTCCCCATTCCTACACCCTATTTAAGATCATCACTTCCAGTATTCATTGCTTGATTATTGGATCACTGAGGGAAGTACTGCTGCTCCCTTTATTTTCTATTATCCATTTAAAGCCTAAACTTTTTATTTCCATTTCAGTACTAATTCTACAAACCTTATACCTCCTCTTTAGTGTGACATCTGAACAGTGTTTTGGAACTTATTTGTTACATTTATTATTTCAACCTGTAACCTGATAAACCATTGGATTAGCAACAGCGCTGCAACTATCTCCGTGAACTTGTCTGAACTTGGTGACGTCACCCGCTCTTCACAGATCAGCTGGATGTGCTACGCAGCTCCCGCTCTGCTCAGATCAGCTGTAGTCTGCGCGCCCAAAGACCGATGCTTCCGTGTTTGCAAACACAAAGTTCTACTCGATCCTCCTTTACTCCATAAGGCACAGTAAGATAATATTTCAACTTTAAGGTATGACTGTATACTCAATGAACTTAGACTCAGCATATCCTTATGAAATCGAAGCGTTATATTATTCATTCGAATATCACTTCTACTTTGATTGAACCATATTTATCCTGCTTGTTTTCAAACTTTTAAAAACGCTAACTTTATATGTGAACTATATCTTGCTACAAGTGCATATCCACATCTTGATAATCAGTTATAATATCTTACCAAGAATTACTATTTCATTATCTGTTATTATTAAAGATAACATGTGTTTGTTAAGACATACAACTTGTGTTATTTCCACCATTTAAATCCATTTAGATAAATTGCTACCATTCTAAATCCTGACATCTAAGTTATGATAATTGGGAGTTTATGGCAGCATACACTCAGTGAAGAAGTAACATATATTTTCTTAACTTTGCTCAAAGAGAATAACAGATTGTTACATTTGTTCACATTCCCACCACATATGGATATATGAACCCCTTTCCCCACATCCCCTATAGCATAGGTGGAATAACGAGCCCTCTGACCCATGTGTCCTCGTGGGGTGGAGATACCATCTAAAAGCTACCTTTATATAGTTTTCTTTGAGTAAAGCGTTCTGTGTGAAGGATAGTCCGTTCAGTAGGTTTGTGTTCCACATTTTAAGTGGCCAGGTTTTGCCTATATCTTGCTCCCATCTATGCATGGTTTGCGTCTTCTCTTTACTACAGGAGGAATTGAAAATAGAGTATAAAGTTGATATCGCTCCTCGTATCTGGGAAGTGGCGAGGCATAGTGTTTCTAATGTTGTGTTTGGGAGAAGTTTTACTTTGCCTATTATTTCATTTGCCCTTGATCTCAATTGCAGGTAATGATACCATATGTTTTTATCGTTTGTGTCTAAATTCTGATATTGCTCAAAAGACATTATTTTATATCCTATAACTATGTCTGCTATTCTGTAGAGTCCTATATTGGACCATTTCTGTTGAACCCCTAGATCTACTGAGGAATCGAGCGTCACCAATGGGGTTAATATAGATCTATCTCTGGTGAGTAAGAATTTAGAGTTTAGTGATTTCCATAAGTAGATAGTGTGGTCAATCGCGATGTATCTACCATTCTGCATGGGTTTTGTAAGGTGTGGAGTCCAAAACAATCTGGGTAGGAAGTCTGTTCCTATAATGTTTGACTCAATATGAGTCCATCGCTTTCTTTGACACCCTCTAAACCAATGTAAGGTCTGGGACATCCTTGCTGCATAATAGTATGGGATTAAATTGGGCACCACCACCCCTCCTTCACTCCTATTGGTACACATTACTTTTTTGTTAATTCAAGCTCTTTTCCCTTGCCAAATAAATCTTAACAAGTCTCTTTGAAGTTTATGTAAAGCTGAGAGTGGAACAGAAATAGGGAGGTAGGGTCATTTTAGTGGAGATGATTCTACCATATAGGGAGATTTTAAGTTTAATCCATTTACTAATTAGGTCTCTAATATGTTTGAACATGGGTATATAATTAGCTTGGTATAGGGTGTATATGTTGGTTGGTAAGTTTATCCCTAAGTATCTGATGGACTCACAGAACTAATTTTTTATTAGAAGACTATGAAAAATATATTAACAAGCAGTGATGTTGCTACTTTTCTGACAATTGTTTAAAATAAAAACATTTTTTAATTAGTCATAATAAAGTTAATATCTCATATCACTATGCAATACTGAAAGCCTATATTGTTTATGTCATGCACAGAGCAGGAATGTAAACAAAACCTTATTTCGAAGGCCTTAGCTGGCCTGCAATTATATGTGTTCTCTAAAAGCAAAGTTTGAATATGACGTGCTAATACATTAGCTGCTTTATTAATTATTTGTGCATGGAATCATGAAACGTTTCCATTCCCTTACAGTTATAGGTGGCAGGATTTATATAGGAAAAACTAGTCAGTGAGTATGGGATAGTCTACCATTGGATGCAAAGATCTAAAAGCAGAGGTAACTAACCATTTTGTCAGTGTAGGCTGCTCAGTAACCCAGTTAAGATTCCAGATAATTGATTATATCCCTACACTAAGATGTGGGGGTGATAGAGATTTATTTAAAAATGTGAAGTTTCATGATCTAAAGGCTAAAATATTTATACCCTAAGGGATTAAATAGACAATTAGAGTGGCAGCTTTTTCTATGATGTAGTTATAGGGGACCTGGTTACTTTTATTATTCTGTTTATAAGTAAATAGGTATGGTTTTGATTTCAGGTTGTTATTTTGATATGAGTGTTCTTTTAAAATTTAAGGAAAATAACCTTGTTAATAGTGTGAGGATTTGATGAAATATCTAAACTATGCAATATTTTTGTAGGGGTCATTTAAACTGATGATCATGTACAGGAAGGTTAATTTTAATCATTGCACCTGTTTGTTGACTATTTAAATACATGTACAGCTAAAATATTCACATGACTAAGGGCAGTTAGTTAAGCCTGAAATGTTGTTATTTTTGTGCTTAATAAAAGCTCAAAGGGACCTTTTAAATCTGATGTTAGTTTTATGAGTACTTATATATGTACAGTATATAGGTTCGTCTTATACATGAAACTCTTCAGGGCTCTCTACACAGGCTAAATAGCAACCTGTCATTGGTGTCCA
This sequence comes from Bombina bombina, assembly GCF_027579735.1. Taxonomy (NCBI): domain Eukaryota; kingdom Metazoa; phylum Chordata; class Amphibia; order Anura; family Bombinatoridae; genus Bombina; species Bombina bombina. The sequence continues at coordinate 104,542,231 of NC_069507.1, forward strand.
TATTTTATATAATCTTATATGACACCACATTGTTTGTGGCATATATTGCTTATCTTATATAATTAACTGGGTTATACTGTGCTTTTCAGTGAGGCCTCTTGTATATAGGGAGGTTTTAAAATCCATATAGCTCACTAGCCCTCAGCTAGACATTACAAGCATTGCCCCCCGCACTAAAATTTACTGAAGTAAACAAAAGAAAAAATATATAGACCTGTCCCCCCAAATTACTATTTTAAATGTCTTATGAAAATTTCCTAACAATATTTCCTTTTCCCCCTATATGTTCTCATATAATACTACCATTACATATTTATCCCTTGTATTTTAATAGGCTATGCATTACTCAACACTACTATTCCCAAATACTTATATTCTCATTGCTAACAGCCCTAGAGTGGCCATTGAATACAAAGGGAAATAGTCAAGGTAAATATAAGTGAGGTTCAATATGGACTCTGTCTTATGGTTACTGGTTAACAACGCTACTATGTCCAGATTCTAGACTAAATTAAAAAATAAGTCTAGAATCTTGTCATGCTTTCCAAAGAATGTCACATTACTATGTTAATTCCTATCTGCCTTGTAACCTTACCTTTTTTGATGTTATGTATGCTTTTAAACCTCAATAAAAATATTTATAAAAAAAAAAGCTCAAAGGGAATTGTTGGGTTATGCTGCTTCTAATTGTTCTTTCTGCTTCATATTTGTAATGCATTTAGACATAGGATGCTTTTTATATTAAGCTAACACTCAGGGATTTAACCCCTTACCCTGTACGTTGCTGGTCTTCAGGCCCGGACTGGCCATAGGGCATGCCGGGCAAATGCCCTGTGGGCCACCGCGTCCCTTACCCCCACCCAATGACTGGATCCCTTAGCCCCACCCACTGATCAGATCCCTTAGCCTCGCCCACTGATAAGATCCCTTAGCTTGCCCACCGCTGAGTCCCTTAGCCACACCAACCATCCGGGTCCCTTATCCCCACCCAGGAGTCCAGGACTCATATGCACACCAGGGGCAGGGACTGATTATATCCATAATTTTAGATCCGCGGGAAATCTGTAAAAAATGGAATATGGTTGTGTAAATATTTGCGCTAGTTACAGAGCGCATGGTACTCTCTGCATGATTATACTGAAGGCGGGAAGAGTGATGACTGCCCAGGTGCCCACACACCGGCACTTCAGCCTCAGACTACTGCTCAGTGCAGCTGTAGCAAAGAATTTAACTTATTTCTAAAAGGTAGGACTAGGTTATGATAAAAGAACATAAATACTAATTGTTCCCATTTACATTTAAATGAGTTAAGCTCTAAAACTAAGATTTATAAAAACAAAATCTAGAATGGATTGTGTTTTTTCTGTAGTTCATTAAAATAAATATCTAAAACCAACATCAGACTGTGCATTATGAGTAATAAAAAAAACACATTAGTTATAAGTGGCCTCTGTTTATATATATTTGATGTGACTTGTACATTTTTTTTATCTCATACATAAGTATTTTATGTTTTTTTGAAAGCTGCCTTTTCTAAAAACAACTTTTCATGTAATATGTTGTTTGTTTTAAGACGTACAGTCCATATTTTGGTTGATTCTTATTTCTGTGATCAAAGAGAAAGTGACTTCTCTCATGTGCTTCGCAACTTAGATTCAATGGGCTCATGTTTTAAAGGAAAATAACTTTGTTTTGATAGTTGTTACACTCATATTTGTATTTAATGGTACATAAATTACTGGAATATAAAATTCTATATATCCAATTTTTTTTTTTTGTATGTGTTAAGGCCTATGTTTGACCTAGGCACTTGGCTTGTGCAATTTATGCTTTTTAGGATGGTCCAAAGCTACTTTTTCCAATTAGTGTGTGTATGTGTGGTGTGTGTGCATATGGTGTGTATGTGTGGTGTATGTGTGTGTGTGGTGTGCATGCATATGGTGTGTGTATGTGTGGTGTGCCAGCATATGAGTGTGTATGTGTGGTGTATATGTGTGTGTGGTGTGCGTGCATATGGTGTGTGTATGTGTGGTAAGCGTGCATATGGTGTGTGTATGTGTGGTGTATGTGTGTGTGTGGTGTGCATACATATGAGTGTGTGTATGTGTGGTGTGCATGCAAATGGTGTGTGTATGTGTGGTGTATGTGTGTGTGTGGTGTGCATGCATATGGTGTGTGTATGTGTGGTGTATGTGTGTGTGTGGTGTGCATGCATATGGTGAGTGTATGTATGGTAAGCATGCATATGAGTGTGTGTATGTGTGGTGTGCGTGCAAATGGTGTGCATATGTGTGGTGTATGTGTGTGTGTGGTGTGCATGCATATGGTGTGTGTATGTGTGGTGTATGTGTGTGTGTGGTGTGCATGCATATGGTGAGTGTATGTGTGGTAAGCGTGCATATGAGTGTGTGTATGTGTGGTGTGTGTGCATATGAGTTTGTGTATGTATGGTATGTGCGTGCATGCATATTAGTGTGTGTGGTGTGCGTGCATATGAGTGTGTGTATGTGTGGTGTGTGTGCATATGAGTTTGTGTATGTATGGTGTGTGTGCATGCATATGAGTGTATGTGGTGTGCGTGCTTATGAGTGTGTGTATGTATGGTGTGTGTTCATGCATATGAGTGTGTGTGGTGTGTGTGCATATGAGTGTGTGTATGTATGGTGTGTGTGTGCGTGCATATGAGTGTGTTTGTGTGTGTGTGTGTGTGTGTGGTGTGCGTGTATATGAGTGTGTGTATGTATGGTGTGTGTATGTGCGTGCATATGAGTGTGTGTGGTGTGTGTGTATATGAGTGTGTATGTGTGGTGTGCGTGCATATGAGTGTGTGTGTATATGAGTGTGGGTATGTATGGTGTGTGTGTATGTGTGTTGTGCGTGCATATGAGTGTGTATGTGTGGTGTGCGTGCATATGAGTCTGTGTGTATATAAGTGTGTGTATGTGTAGTGTGTATATGAGCGTGTGTATGTATGGTGTGTGTGTATATGCGTGTGTGTTTTTAAGGTGTACATGCATATAAGTGTGTGTATGTGTGCAGTTAAAAAAAACGGGGTGGGCTGTTTTGCCTTAAAATCCCCGGGCACATTTTTGGTCCCAGTCCGGCCCTGCTGGTCTTTCTATGGGGTTGTGTTTTTTAATAGAGTGGTGTCGCAGCCAGCGGCAAGACAGCGCTATTATAACAAGCCTGCAGGAGGGAGGGATGCTCTAATAGTGCTAATAGACAAACACAATGTGCTTAAGCTAACAATACACAAACAATTATAATCTTTCATGTCTTTATTGTACACATCCCATTAAACATTCACAGTGCTATGGAAAAAGTAAGTGAACACTTGGTTTTAATAGCTAGTTGATTCTCCTTTGGAAGCGATAACCTCAACCAATTGTTTCCGGTAGCTGCGGATTAGACCTGCACAGCGTTCAGGAGGAATTTTGGACCATTATTCCTTACAGAACAGCTTAGCCATATTCTTGGGATGTCTGGTGTGAACAGCTCTTTTTAAATAATTTCACAGCATCTCTATGGGGTTAAGGTCTGGGCTCTGACTGGGCCACTCCAAAAGGTGGATTTCCATTTTTGAAGCCCTTCTGTAGTGGATTTACTTTGATGTTTAGGATTATTGTCCTGCTGCACCAGCCAACTTTATTATGGCATGTCGGACAAACACTCTGCATACAATAGCGGTGTGACTACCAGGAGACACAGGTGTGTGGAGTGTGACGTCACACTCCACACACCTGTGTCTCCTGGTAGTCACACCGCTATTGTATGCAGAGTGTTTGTCCGACATGCCATAATAAAGGTATGATTGAATCACTTTACTTCGACTTATGTGCTTGTGTTGTGCCTTAAACAGTGGACATTTTATTTGGTCTGGGATCATAACATAGGGGATATTCTTCTTTGTTGAGATATATATATATATATATATACATATATATATATATATACACTTTTTTCTCCATTGACTTCTATCAGGGAATAGGATATTGTGCACAATATTCTAAGTTCGGCTTTTTGTGCACACTGGGTTAGCACGAGAGCGATAACTTTTTACTTTCAACTCATAATACGAGCAAATGGTCTACTTGGCGCGATTAGCAATCTAGCAAAAACGCTAATGAGCGCTCCACTCGTAATCTGGCCCATTGTGTTTGTTGATTACTGTAACTTAGATGAACATCAAAACAGATTTTAAGACAAAATTTATACATAAATGCAGTCATTTATAAAGGGTTCACTTACTTCTTGCCACTGTAAATGGTATTGCCATTCAATGCTGTGTAAAGGGAACATTTACATCAACTGTTTACATCACACCTTTGCTATAGATGGTGATGCTACTTTTAACATTCGGCTAGTGTTTATTCCCTACTAATAAAACATAGCCTTTATTTATAAATTAAAATCATTAACAGAAGGTAATATCACATCTAATCACCCTGCTCACATATCACCCTCCCACTGTGTAAAGTTATATAGTACTAAAAAAAGCAGAGTGAATAAGAAAATAGAAAAAGTTAAAAAAGAAAGCACCACACTAATCCCAAAGAGTTCTGGACGATATACTGGAACCTCGGCATCAGGTGGGATAGTGGAGAGGCAAGTTAGAAAAGATATTGTAGCAAACAAGTTTCGGCCATACACAGCCTTTTTCAATGCTAAACTCAAAGATATAGGTGCCACAGGAGCACAGGCTGGATATAGAGGACACAGGAAGAAAGTTCAAGGTAATGGAATCACAGAAACTGAGTGCAGGGTACTGGTGATTCAGGGCACTGGACAGAATTTCGAGGGTAGATCTAAAACAACAAACAAAGAATGTTCAGGGAAATCCAGGATCAGTTAAGCAGAAATAGCACAAATTGAGTAGGCAGAAGCAAAATCCAGGTCCAAGCAAAGGGGTCATAGTAACAAGAATCAGTCCTTCCAGGCTTATAAACATTATAAAGGGAAAATCAGGAAAGCAGACATCAGATTTCAGAAATAACAGGCAGCAACACAAGCAATGTCAGGAACGGGAGTGGTTGGGGAAGCAGCCTTAAATTGTCTGTGCTGATTACAGAACTACCTACACCTAGCAGATAGGTGGAGACAGAGAGACAGGCAGCACAGGAAATAGGTCTCCAGATAACAGCCTTAGCTGATTTGCCAGTTTGCGGGAAAGCAATAATTTAGCACTCCACTTCTAATCTAGTCCTTAATGTTATTTCTTACTGGGTACCCCAAAAAGTTTTCTAATGTAACATTGGTTTTGAGCAAAACACAATGAAACTAACCCAGCCATATTGACTGACATTAGAAAACAACATAACCAAACAGATAGAGATCCTACCTGCTTAATAAATGAAAGTAGAAAAATAATAAATAATAATAACATCAAACACACGTACCCACTCTACTGATTTTACCCATGGTCCAATCCCTTTGAGAAATATACACACATAGCTCTATGGTTTTGGAGTACAAGGGGTTAATTACTTATAAAAGAATTTATATTTAAATTATTAGAGGATATTAACTGTAAAATTAATATTCTAGATAATAAACTTGTTCCCTTTAAAGAAAGTAAAGAATTCAGAGATATGGAACAAGAAACAAAAACCCACTTAAGCAATAATAGGGAAGAAAGTCTGATGAATAAAAGCAAGAAATTGAAAAGAGATAGGGATGATTATGCTAAATATGAAAACGAACCTAATAATGATTGCTATATCACACATACTTGGAGACACAATATAACTCTGAATTTTAAGACCATAGACCACTCAAATAGTAAACCATCTGGAACCACTGACCAAATTTTGGCAACCAGACCACTCCCTCCTCAACCGAAACTGAAACAAAATTTGAGTGTCCCCGGCATTAATACAAAATATACGTATAATAAACAAATACATTATCAAAGAGGTAGGAATCAATATCGTTTAAGAGACAATTATGAACAACAACGACTAGATAACAGGCACACAGACTATAAACAATCGGGTACAGACAGTATGTTTATAGTAACAGAGAATCTAATAGAGGTCCATCAGATAACAGGCAGTTAGATTATCAATATTCAGGGAACAGACACTATGGATATGATAATAGGGAGTTTAATAGAGGTCCCTCATTGTTTAAAAACCAACATTGGAGAAACAGTAGAAAACCAGATAATAGTTGGAGATTTACCCCGAATAGAACAAAGAATTTTTATCAAAATGATAGACAAGGGGGGGAATGGTTGGGGACACATCCAGAATACATCTAGTGATAATAAATGGGAAACGAGATCACACTATGATTCAGGCTATAAGGAGAATAGATATTGGGAATCCCCGAGAACAATTCCCACAAAGAATAGGTTCTAACCACTTACGTTTCCTGATAAAAACATGAATGATAAACATCATCTATCAAATGAAGAGCCTATACCAAGTACAAGTGGTCAAGGGACTCGTAACACTCATTTTTTAGAGAAAGATCAAAATTGTATGGAAGACAATCCAATCTCTCCTCAAATAAATCAGAGAAAAAGAAGGGCCTCCGGAAACGAGGAGGAAGAGGGAGTGGATTACAGAAATGCAAAAACAAATAGATTTTAGTAGAGGATAATAACAGTATTTTTAATTTGAGTGATATTGAATTATCTGTTAAACAAAAGGAAGTATTGGACAGAGGATTGTCCTTTGCACCGACACAAAGAATTAATAAGTTTAATGCATTTATTGATGCTCAATTTGTAAGGAACCTGACAGTAAAGAAATGATTTCTTAGAAATCCCTGTGAAAGAAGTAATATTGTAAGAACAGATTCAGGAAATACACCACTATTTAAACATACTAATCTAAAGGAAAAATCTTGGTTTTATCCCAAATATATAAAAGGTGGGTCCTTAGAAACTTTTGAAAAACTAATTACAAACGATATACAGAATCTCAAATTGGAAAAAAATAGAAATAAGAGACCAAATATAACTAAAGCCCAACTCTCTGATATTAAGGATTTGGAAGATAATAATAAGGTGGTTGTGAAGCCGGCAGATAAAGGGGGAGGGATAGTCCTAATGAACAAGGAAGATTATTTTAATATGTGTAACCAACTTTTAGATGATAGAGATACATATAGAATGTTAACAAAAAATCTGACAAGTGATTTCCTAATTGAATTAACAGATCTTGTAAGAAAAGCTGGAGATCTTGGTATCCTAAACGATAAAGAGATTGGCTACTTGCTTCCTAAGGAACCAAAAATTCCACTCATGTACTGTCTACCCAAAATCCATAAGAGTACATCAAACCCTCCGGGAAGACCAATTGTCTCCGGAATTAATTCAATCACTGCAAACCTGTCAGAGTACATTGATCTATTTTTACAGGATCATGTGAAAGCACTGCCAACTTATCTGAAGGACTCTACTGATGTCCTTTGGATCCTAGAGAATATAAAATGGGAAGATAATTTCCTTCTTGCCACCTGTGATGTGTCGGCATTGTATACATGTATTAAACATGACCTTGGCATAGCAGCTATAGATTTTTATCTGAGTAAAGATCCAAGTTTATTGATTAAGCAAAAAAACTTTATTATTGATAGTATTAGACTCATTTTATCCCATAATTATTTTAATTTTAATGGTAAATACTATCTTCAGGAATGTGGAATGGCTATGGGGACCAGATTTTCCCCTAGTTATGCAAATCTTTTTATGGGTCTGTGGGAGTTAATTTTCCTCAACTCAACCAACTTGGGGGCAAATCTGGTCTCCTTTAGACGGTATATTGATGATATTTTGATTATATGGAGAGGTACCAGGGAAGAATTGGAATGGTTCTTCACAAGAATGAATTTGAATGACCAAAATTTGAAATTCACATATGAAATAAGTAACACTAGTATTAATTTTTTGGATCTTAAGATTGATGTGGAGGATGGCAAAATTATAACCAAAACTTTCTTTAAACCGGTTGATACGAATGGCTATATACATGCAGAGAATTGCCATTTAGAGAAATGGAAAAATAACATCCCAAAAAGTCAGTTCACGCGCATCAGAAAAAAATTGTATGAGTGATACAGATTTCATCGACCAATCAGAAATTTTGGTTAAGAAATTCTTGAACAAAGGATATAAACCAGAATTAATAGAGTCCTCTAGGATTGAAGCGTTGGAGATAAATAGGGCTGATTTACTAATTAAAAAAGAAGGAAGAAATAGCAAAAATGAAAATAAATTAAATAATATGGAGGAATTCAGAATCCCATTTATAACTCAATACAAAGAGGATAGTAGAAAACTGGAAAATATTCTAAAAAAACATTGGCATATCCTTAGGTCAGATGATACAATGGGTCCAGTGATTCCAAAGTTTCCTAAGGTTGTGTATAGAAAATGCAGAAATCTCACGACACGTCTAGCTCCCACTGAACTAAAAAAGGTAGGACAGCAGATAAATAGAGATATGGACCTAAGAGGGAATAAGATAACAGATTTTTTTCCCTTGCCTTAGCTGTAAAGCTTGCAAAAACTCAAAAAAGTGTAAAACTTTTAAATCAAGGGTTACAAATAAGGAGTACAAAATAAACAATATCTATAGGTGCACAGACTCTAATGTAGTTTACCTTCTTGAATGTTCATGTGGGGTCCAATATGTAGGAGAGTCGACGAGGGCCATAAAAGATAGGATAAGAGAACACATAAATTCTATTGAAAATATGGATTTAGATAGAAATAAGGAACTTCCTGTCCCTAAACATTTCAAGAGATGCAATAATAGTAATATCAAACACTTGTCCTATACTATAATAGATGAGGTTAAACCAAATTGGAGAGGTTGCAATATACAGAAAGAAATTGTAAAATTAGAAGCTACGTGGATTTTTGAATTGAGAACTTTGACGCCATATGGTTTAAATTTAGAATTTGATTTAGGTTGTTTTTTATAGAGTCCTTTTTATATAGTCTTTTATAGAGTTTTTATAGAGTCTCTATAGTCTCTATAGAGTTTTATGAAGTGTTTTAAAGTTATATGATACACACTTGCTAATAAGGTTGTACATATGGATGTATGTAGAGTTTTTTGTAAGATGAAAATACTTTCAGATATCTTTCAGAATTCATTATATATTCCCTATGACCTCTAGGGAGAGAGGGGGGGGGACTGGGGGTTTGAGCCCTTAAACCTATAGAAACCAAACCTGGGTGTTTCCAATAGGTAGTGCCTTAAGCCAAATAATATAGAATTATTGCTAAGAAGAAGGACAGGGAGAGTGAAGCATATTGGGCACACTTAGGGGGGCAAAAACCAGTACTATATTGATTGTGTGGTGTATCGTGTATTCATTAAAATTTAACTTTTATTTCAGTAATCATTAAAAAAGGAGTGGAGGTTTCCACCAATGAATAAAAAAGACAAACAATATTAAAATTGTGTCCGAGTAGTACTCGATACACAAAAGCTCCTCTCAGATGTGATACAGGGATCAGTTTGTATCACACTGTCCTGTTGAAACCAAGTAGATATCAGTATCCTTAACTATATGCTAATACTTGAAAGTATAAGTGCCATTTCCATCAATTATATTTATAAGAATATACCATATAGGTCTATTTCATTCAGATTTCCCCATTTCATATATCATTGTACCAATGAATTATACTTATCAGCCACTAATGGGGTTATGTTAACGATAAGGTGTTGTCACACTGTGATCAGTTTAAATGAAAAGTCTTATTTGGCAAATACAAGATTGTGAGTATTTGTGAATTTGATTAGTAGTACACAGATTAGTTTTATTCTGATGAGTTTAGGAAAAACTTGTAATAAACACCTATGTGTCAGGGTGTTTATACTATTAGCAACAGTTGGATGTTTGAAATGATTATTGCTGCTAGTATTGACAGATTTACGATGTCTGTCGTGTATTGTTCACTGTGTATCTACCCCAGTTAATCATGCATTTGGTTGTGCTATTTGCGTTGTTTTACCCTGGTGAGTATGATTATTCCAGGTGAACATGGGATTCTGAGGTAGTTCAGAGTCTTATAACACTGTGCAGGCTTATATAAAGCGATAGCCCATTGAAAGAAAACAATCTATTATAAGGCTTAAGGTGGCCCGGATCAATTAAACTAAGGCTATAATATCACTGAAAAGAGCAGGCACTAGTGATATTATTGCAACCAAGAAACAAGGGGTGTGTATCAAACTGTTTGTGAGACAGACTGGCCTACCTCTGGGTTTGCAAAAAATCTCACAAATTTGCAACCATGGATGCTAGACAGGACAACAGAAAGAGTTAGAGGTGGTGCCTACGGCTAGCTGTCTTGAAATAAATAAAAAAGTAAATAATTTTATAAGATCAAATAGTGTAAATCAACATAATAATATTAAAAAAGTGTTTTGTGAAAAAAATGTACCATACAAGAATATTGGAAGAGTGAATAAATAAAATATTTTATTGAAAATAAATATATTAAAACACAATAATGATGGTATATAATGTATTCAATATAATAAAAAATGTATTGAAACCCAACAATTACTGGATACGTTACTTAGTGGCTGGATTCTATAGTATGGATGTATATTTACTAGATGCTGGTTGAGAATCCAGTGAGCGCAATATACTTCAAAAAAAAGATATAATAATTATATCAATAGACACTTAAAAAGGCTCAAAAAAAAAAGAAAAGAAAATATCAAAGAAGTTCAGAAAAAATGAACAATAGAAAAAAATAAGAAAAAATATATTGAAAAAAATGAAAAAATATATATGAGAGAATAAAAAATATATAAATACAATGTTTCTATTTACGTTTAAAAATGCTGCAGCAAGAAAAGGGGTAATAAAAGCTGACACTTGAGACTTTGTGTGCAATCAACTTCTTTGGAAAAGACTGTGTTCCTGGATATATATGTAAAGTCTCTAGGTTCCCACGTGGATCTTTTAATCTTCACAACAATCCTAGAAGTTATATATCATCTCCTGAAGAGTTAATAAAAGTCTATAATGTTGCTATTGTTGCACTGTAGCCATAGAGATTTGTAATCCGAAAATTCTGATAGTGTGTGTCAATTTCAATGTTAGTATTGAAAGTAAGGTATATATGAGTCTTCTTCTATAGCAATCTTGCAAATTCTTGCTAAGGTGCAATTCCTTTAAAAGCGGAACAACCAATGTTGTATCAAAGGGGCTCACTTGCAGTTTTAAGGTAAATCTCTTGACATATATTTTTATGTGTTGCATGAAATCTTTTCATATGGGGCAAGAATTCTTTCTACAATCTTGTGTATGTTATATTATCTTCATAGACATATAAATGAAAAGAATCTCTTACCCGATCCTACAATAGTTCTGTTTGCAGCGACGCCAATAATAGTGTGTAGTGGCGTTTTTCTCTGGACCGGAAATAGCTATGTAACGAAGGATCCGATCCTCACATACCTTCCTTAGTATCGGTAAATAGGTGAAAGAAATCTTTTCCGCGATCTGCCAAGAAGCTCCTATCGTCCAGTGAGTTGAAGAATTTTCACTTTCAGGTGGACGGTTTTGGGAGCAAAAGAAAACTATAACTGGCCAGTTATTCGAAGAGTAAATGCTGGAGCTGGTTATCTTCTACGCGTTTCGGCTTTTAGGACACAAGCCTTTATCAAGTATACTTTAATGGAGAGATTAAAGTCTCCTGCCAAGAAAGTGATCCCTTGAGAGTAATCAAGGAGTAAATTAGCAATTTTTTTTAAAGAATCCTGATTGTGCAGTGTTAGGAGTGTAAATATTGAGGAGTGTAATGTAATGGCCATAAAGTGATCCCTTTATGAGGATATATTGTCCTTCTTGGTCTCTTTCAATGTGAAGTACTTGTAGTGGTAGTGTCTTGTGTATGAGTATGCCTACTCCGGCTTTTTTGTTTGGCCCTGAGGCAAAGAATGCTGATGGGAATTGTACATTATACCATCTGGGCTCCTTCCCCCTCTGAAAATGAGTCTCCTGAAACATCAGGATGTGGCTATCTAGCTTATTCAGCTCTCAGAAGGCAATGGAATGTTTGCCGGGGTTATTTACTCCTTTAGCATTTATTGTGGTCACCTGAAGCGTATGATCTTGAAATTTACTGACCTTAGAGTACTTTTTAGCGCTCGGGGGGGGGGGGGGGGGGAGAAAAAAAAAGGGGGGGAGAGGGGGGCGAACGAGGAGAAGGGGGGGAGAAAAGAGTTAGATCAAGGGAAATTTAATAACAATGTATATATAAATAGTTAAACACTCGGTATTGTGGGAAGAGTGACATTGTCAGGTAGGGGGGGAAAGAGGATGGGGAAGGTTAGGGGACCTAGGGGAGAGGGAAAAGGGGAAGGAGAAAGAGGAGGGGAATAGGGATTGTGTGGGGGAGACCAGTACTGAGGTGGAGGGCACTCCCTACTTACATATTTGGGGGTCTGAGGGGAGTGATGGGGGGTGAGGGTCAGGGAGAGGCATAGGCTAACATTAAAGAGGAAATGAGCCATATTACACAGTGTACATTCAAAGTTTCCAAGGAGGAAATAACAGTATATATGAACAGTGAGTACATGTTTAACATGGAACAAATACCTTGCATAATACCATCAGATTTAACTACTACCTTTTATGAACATTTATAACTTGTTCCTCTAACCATAACTTTTTTCTAGGGCAGAATGTAAGATGCGGACATTATTTATAACTCATCCTTCTATTGTAAGATCATAACAATCCCTGGGGGTGTTGTGATATTTCAAGGAAGAGGTCCTAAGGATCCATTCCCTTCTAATAACATATGACGCTTGGTCAGCTATCTGTTTCATTTTAAGCTAGACATACTAAATGCCATCCTTAACTATTCTTATTATATTAGCATTTATCATATTAGCAGGCTGCTGTTTGAGTCTTTCATTCTAATGGGAAGATGTTAAAGAACAGTCTTTGCATATTCCATATGATTACACAGCACTTCGTATCTAAATACCCCTTTACAGGTCCAGGAACCTACATATCCCTTAGACAACAATTCTGAGGGGTCTCACCATTTTACACAGCAATAGGGGTACTTATCTAGGCTTCAGAGGTAGAGTCCCTGAGGGATGTAGATGGTCTGTGTATGTCTCTTCTTGATGTGAAATCCGTGCTCTTCTCTGGAGTTCCCTGTAAGTCCAGTTCTTTGTAGAATAATTGGGGGTCAGTCCCAGGTCTGTACATGACAGTCTTGTTGTTGTGGTTGACTATCAGTGAGACAGGAAATCCCCATCGATACGGAACTTTGTTTGATAGAAGATGAGAAGTTATATGAGAGAGTTCCCGGCGTTTTTGGAGAGTTGCTGGAGAGAGATCAGAAAATATTTGCATTTCCTCACCTGCGTGAAAGATAGGATGTTTCGATCTGGCACACTTTATAATTTCCTCTTTGTCTTTAAAACTGAGGAACTTTACTATAATGTCTCTAGGTGGCGCTTTAGGGGGGGCTTAGGCCTAAGAGCCCTATGGGCCCTTTCAAAGGGAATTTCTTTTGCTGAGGGGATGTCCATCATTACCCTGAATAATGTCTGAAGATATCCCTCTGTAGCTGGGGGGGTGAACCGTCTCTGATATGCCCCTGAATCTGAGGTTATTGCGCATTCAGCGGTTATCTAGGTCCTCCATTTTGTTTGTTAGAAAGTGCAGGTGATTGATTCTGTATTTCTGTTGAATTGTTCTGGAGGTTGAAAGTTAAGGCATTATGATGTTCTTCAATCTTTAAAACTCTTTGATCAAGAGCACTCAGGTCCCTTCGCAAGTCTCCAAACAAATTCCTCATTTCTTGGAGTACACCTTTTATATCTTCCTTTGAAGACAAATGCTGTATATCTTCCTTAGTGACGAAGAGAGAATTTGAATTATCAGGTTGGGGTTCTTGTGTTGTTCTGTGTTCTTGACTATGTGCCATAGTGTCTCATGAATTGTCAGGTCTAGAGTCAATTGGTTTGAGGTAATGGCTTAAAGGGTTAGAATTGTTAGTTTTCCCAGTTTTGTTCTGTCTTTTACAAGGCATCCCCCAAGCAAGTGACCATGTGGAGTTAAGGATATTGATCTTGGTTCAGAGTGACTGTGTCTGCACCCTAATATTAATAATGTCTTAGAATTTAGTTGGATTTAACCTCTTATTTATATTGTGAAAGGCTCCAGAATGTGTAAAAGAGCAAGGCAAAAGTAAAATTTTCTCCCTGTTTCCAGAAAAAAAGGGAGACAGGAAATCCTTGTCACACTTCTGTATTGCCCCTTGAGTACTCCTTGTCTTGTTTTAATTCCCACTCAATCTGTATCTAATAGCAGAGGTCACTTATACTCTTATAGAAAGTTATGTGCAAATTTTTGCTTTGTTTTTTATTTATTCAGAGGGGGTCGAGCTCCTGAATTAGGGTAAGTAGTGAAATAGTTAAATGGGAGGGCCTGCTGTTGCGGGCGGTGTTAAATTTTCTTTAAACCAGAAGTATCCTGTGTGTTAGCCTACCCCCGTTATAGTGTGGAGGAACAATTTGCAGTATAATGGGGTAAAGGCGACACAGATCGCCACTCACCACAACCTCTGCGCTGCTCTGTCGGCTCACACAAGCGGCCTCTGCCTGTGACGTTGCTCCGTTGGGGCTAATAACATCTGTGAGTCAGCCGGGTTCCGATATGAAGTTCCGATCCACAGATCGCCTCAGTGCACCTGCTCCACTTGATGCAGTAGGTAATTGGTAGGTTTATCCCAGTGGTATTTGCTTCCGACCCGTGTTCTCCGTCACCGAGGACGCTCACTGCTATCGCACTAGGCCTCTGATGCGCACGTTGCAAAGCGATGCTTCTGATACTGTAAAATATGTCTGACCTAATTATCTTCTTCTGTCAGACGAATGTCCCCACTTTGCTAGTTAATGTCCTCCAGGAATAGGGTTAGGGAAAAAAAGGGAAATGTCGGGTTTTAGCTATACTGCCGTTTTGAGTATTAGGAGCCCTTCTATTTTGCGTCAATCTCCCTGCGTGGCCAGACTCCGCCCCCAATACAGAATATAATTTTAAACATAAAAGATAATAGGATATAATGACCTTAACATGGTCACTTTTGAAATCAGTTTCCATTGACAATGCTTCAAGGGTCCAACCAAGGCATTCAATAAAAAAAAAAAAAGCACAATTACGCCTAGATTACAAATAGTGCGCTGACTGCAGCACACGTGCAATATGGTTTTTTTTAGGTTCCCTCGAACATCTTCAACCTCGCTAGCCTCACCAGTCCTTATGTTATTTAATACTGCGGTCAGATCGCGACTTGTAATATAGGCGTTAGTGATTTAGGGAATAATTAATCTGCATAAATTAGACAAAAGTGCAAATGTATAGTTCAAAGGAGTTAAAGCGGCTTACCTTATGGTAGGCCGGGGAGTCGCTCCGATGTCTCCTCCCGAGCCAGTAGTCTGCTTAGCGGAGTGCTAGCAGTGAAATAAATGCACCAAAGAGAGACAACCGAAAAGAGCAGTGAGAACATAAAGAACAGGCACAAAACTGCTAGGAAGTTAAATAGTAAAACATACCTTTATTCAAAAAGTTTCAAACAAACAGGACAGTCTAAGAGGCAAGACAGTGCGGTGGGTGACGTCATCTGATGCGTTTCACGCCCTTCTGGTGCTTTGTCAAAGAGAGGTGTGAGGATAAACTATGCCTCCATATACGCTAATACAACAAGGTAAGGCACCTTCTCAACATCTTAAACATACCAATCACTATTCATCTTAAAAAACAGTGTTACATTGTTACGATTAAAAACATATTCAATAGTAACTAAGTTATATGAACGCTGCATGTATACAAAGTGGCAATTTGCAAATTATAATGAAACTACGGTATAGAAATAGTATTCTTATCATAGAATCGTGTTTTTATTCATTAATATGCCAGCACACCTGAAAAAAGTATCGCCTAGATTACGAGTTCTGGGTTAGCCTTAAAAAGCAGCGTTGAGAGGATCCAACGCTGCTTTTTATCTAACACTGGTATTACGAGTCTGACAGGTACAGGCTCACCGCTCACTTTTCTTCCGCGACTCGAGGCTACCGCAAATCCCCTTACGTCAATTGCGTATCCTATCTTTTCTATGGGATTTGCCTAACCCCGGTATTACGAGTCTTGGAAGAAGTGAGTGGTAGATCCTCTACCTCCAAGACTCCAACCGCAAAAAAATGTCAGTAGTTAAGAGTTTTATGGGCTAACGCCGGAACATAAAACTCTTAACTAAAGTGCTACAATGTACACTAACACCCATAAACTACCTATGAACCCCTAAACCCCCCCCACATCGCAAACCCTATATTAAAAAAAATGTAACCCCTAATCTTCCGACCGGACATCGCCGCCACCTACATTATCCCTATGAACCTCTAATCTGCTGTCCCTAACATCGCCGACACCTATATTATATTTATTACACCCTAATCTGCCCTATTATATTTATTACACCCTAAACCTCGCCGCCACCTACCCATACTTATTAACCCCTAATCTGCCGACCGAACATCGCTGCCACTATAATAAATGTATTAACCCCTAAAACACCATAATAAATTTTATTAACCCCTAATCTGCCCTCCCTAACATCGCCGCCACCTACCTACAATTATTAACCCCTAATCTCCCACCCCCAATGTCGCCGCTACTATAATAAAGTTATTAACCCCTAAACCTACGTCTAAACCTAACCCTAACACCCACCTAAATTAAATAAAATTTAAATAAAACAAACTAAAATTACTATCATTAAATAAATTAATCCTATTGAAAAATAAATACTTACCTATAAAATAAACCCTAATATAGCTACAATATAACTAATAATTACATTGTAGCTATTTTAGGGTTTATATTTATTTTACAGGCAACTTTATATTTATTTTAACTAGGTACAATAGCTATTAAATAGTTAATAACTATTTAATAGCTACCTAGTTAAATTAATTACAAAATTACCTGTAAAATAAATCCTAACCTAAGTTACAAATATACCTAACACTACACTATCAATAAATTAATTAATTAATTAAATAAATTAAATACAATTATCTAAACTCAAATACAATTAAATAAACTAAAATATAGTACAAAAAAAACAAATACTAAATTACAAAACATAAAAAAATATTACAAGAATTTTAATCTAATTACACCTAATCTAAGCCCCCTAATAAAATAAAAATGCCCCCCAAAATAATAAAATTCCTTATCCTATACTAAATTACAAAAGTAATCAGCTCTATTACCAGCCCTTATAAGGGCTTTTTGCCGGGCATTGCCCCAAAGTAATCATCTCTTTTACCTGTAAAAAAAAATACAATCCCCCCCAACATTACAACCCACCACCCACACACCCCTACTCTAAAACCACCCGACCCCCCCTTAAAAAAGCCTAACACTACCCCCCTGAAGATCACCCTAACTTGAGCCGTGTTCAGCCAGCCGGCCACCGATGGAACAGAAGAGGACATCCGGACCGGCATAAGTCTTCATCCTATCCGGGCAGAAGAGGACATCCAGACCGGCAGACATCTTCATCCAGGCGGCATCTTCTATCTTCATCCGTCCGGAGCAGAGCGGAGCCATCTTCTATCCAGCCAACGCGGAGCCATCCTCTTCTTCCGACGGACTAACGACGAATGAAGGTTCCTTTAAATGACGTCATCCAAGATGGCATCCCTCGAATTCCGATTGGCTGATAGGATTCTATCAGCCAATCGGAATTAAGGGAGGAAAAATCTGATTGGTTGATTTAATCAGCCAATCAGATTGAAGTTCAATCCGATTGGCTGATTGGATGAGCCAATAGAATTGACCTTGCATTCTATTGGCTCATCCAATCAGCCAATCGGATTGAACTTCAATCTGATTCGCTGATTAAATCAACCAATCAGATTTTTCCTACCTTAATTCCGATTGGCTGATAGAATCCTATCAGCCAATCGGAATTTGAGGGATGCCATCTTGGATGACGTAATTTAAAGGAACCTTCATTCATCGTTAGTCCGTCGGAAGAAGAGGATGGCTCCGCGTCGGCTGGATAGAAGATGGCTCTGCTCCGCTCCGGAAGGATGAAGATAGAAGATGCCGCCTGGATGAAGATGTCTGCCGGTCCAGATATCCTCTTCTGCCCGGATAGAATGAAGACTTCTGCCGGTCCGGATGTTCTCTTCTGCCCATATAGGATGAAGACTTCTGCCGGTCTGGATGTCCTCTTCTGTTCCATCGGTGGCCAGCTGGCTGAACACGGCTCAAGGTAGGGTGATCTTCAGGGGGGTAGTGTTAGGCTTTTTTAAGGGGGGATCGGGTGGTTTTAGAGTAGGGGTGTGTGGGTGGTGGGTTGTAATGTTGGGTGGGGGATTGTATTTTTTTTTACAGATAAAAGAGCTGATTTGAGTTTAGATAATTGTATTTAATTTATTTAATTAATTTATTGATAGTGTAGTGCTAGGTGTATTTGTAACTTAGGTTAGGATTTATTTTACAGGTAATTTTGTAATTATTTTAACTAGGTAGCTATTAAATAGTTATTAACTATTTAATAGCTATTGTACCTAGTTAAAATAAATACAAAGTTGCCTGTAAAATAAATATAAACCCTAAAATAGCTACAATGTAATTATTAGTTACATTGTAGCTATATTAGGGTTTATTTTATAGGTAAGTATTTATTTTTCAATAGGATTAATTTATTTAATGATAGTAATTTTAGTTTGTTTTATTTAAATTATATTTATTTTAGGGGGGGTGTTAGGGTTAGGTTTAGACTTAGGTTTAGGGGTTAATAACTTTATTATTGTAGCGGCGACGTTGGGGGCGGGAGATTAGGGGTTAATAATTGTAGGTAGGTGGCAGCGATGTTAGGGAGGGCAGATTAGGGGTTAATTAAATTTATTATAGTGTTTGCGAGGTGGGAGTGCGGCGGTTTAGGGGTTAATACATTTATTATCGTGGCGGCGATGTCCGGTCGGCAGATTAGGGGTTAATAAGTGTAGGTAGGTGGCAGCGAGGTTGGGGGGGACAGATTAGGGGTTAATAAATATAATGTAGGTGTTGGCGATGTTAGAGACAGCAGATTAGGGGTTCATAGGGATAATGTAGGTTGCGGCGGTGTCTGGAGCGTCAGATTAGGGGTTAATAGTATAATGCAGGTGTCAGCGATAGCGGGGGGGGCAGATTAGGGGTTAATAAGTGTAAGATTAGGGGTGTTTAGACTCGGGGTTCATGTTAGGGTGTTAGGTGCAGACATAACTTTTCTTTCCCCATAGAAAACAATGAGGCTGCGTTAGAAGCTGGACGCTGCTTTTTTGCAGGTGTTAGTTTTTTTTTCAGCCAGCTCAGCCCCATTGTTTCCTATAGGGAAATCGTGCACGAGCACGTTTACCGCTACTGTAGGCAACGCTGGTATTGAGAGTTGAAGTGGAGCTAAATTTGCTCAACGCTCCCTTTTCTGAGGCTAACACAGCCATTCAGACAACTCGTAATACCAGCGTTGGCTTAAGGGTGCGCTGGAAAAAAAGGCTTGTTAGCACCGCGGGTCTTTACCGACAAAACTCGTAATCTAGGCGTATGTGTGTTCTACGGTTGCCAAGTTTCTATCATTCAATTTCATTATTTACAGCATAAAACAGTGGAATAAACTCACTGACTAACTATCCTATATTAGATTCGTATAAGACGATTTGATCAAGTTGGGTTAATCAAAAAAAGATGATATTGTTTAACTAGAAAAGCAGTCATAAGAATCGAAAGTGTTACACAGATGTTACTATTTTTAAACAGAGCTGTGTTCATAAAAGCATTCAATATTGTTATAGTATTATAACCTGTTATAATAGCTATCCCTGAAATAATACAGAACTGAACAAAGACTAGCTGTATAGTATTAACTAAATTTAAAAGTAGGTCTATAGATTAAAGACAATTTTTTTATATCATCTTTTTATGTTGTTTGGTTTACAACAGTTATTATCACCTAATATTAATTAGGAATTGTGGCTTGTTATCAGGTAGGAATTGGATATTGTCAGATATTAGGTAACAGGTATATTAATTTTATAAATCGATTTATAGTTAAGGATACTTTTCTTGGTGTAGGAAAATAAATTATGCCACAAATTAGGGATGGATACTAGGAATCTATAACAGGGAGCTTAATAAGAATGTTAACATAACTGTATGTGCTTTATGTTGCCTGATAAAGATCCAGATCCCATTTAGATTTGATGCCCTTTGGTTCTTTAGTTCCCAACTTAAAGATCCATTGTGCTTCCTTATCTTATAACTTTCTGAACCTGTCTCCACCACTTATATGCTGGGGTATGAAATCAATGGCTTGAAATTTTTAATGCTTTTTTGTTGTTTATTTCTCCATGTTTACAGAAATGTTTGGCAATCAGAGTTTTAGGGGGGGTCTTTGTCTAACGAGGTTAAATGTTTGCAAATTCTATCTTTCAAAAATCTGCTTGTGCACCCTGTGTATTGTTTTTTACATGTTTCACAGGTGATTAAATAAATTACATAATGAGAGCAACAATCCATTCTATAATTTATTTTAAAAGTTTGACCTGTATTTGTCAAAGTGAAGGAGTCCCCTACAGTGCAATGCTGGCATACACTGCAGGGGTGTCTCTCACATCTGAAAAACCCTTTCTTGGTAAGCCATGTAAGATAAAGTAATTTAACTCCTTTGAACTATACATTTGCACTAACGGATTTATTGTCTCAAAGTTTGAAGGAGATTTGACTACTTATCTCAGTACATGGATTGTAACAAGAAGCTTGTCAGCAGGCATGATTGGTTATAAGCCCATATAAGAAGGAGAATGATATGAATATAACTAAATACAATCATATATAAATGGGACATTTTACTCCACTACATAGGACCTAATCATTGCCTCATCAGTCTAAAAATCTTTCAATTGCAGTATACGTTAACTGCCAAAAGATCAAACATATGTGAGTTTTGGAAAGAACTCTGACAATTAACTATATTTCAAGGGCCAAAAACCACTGAATTGGTAAAGGCTCCACCACACTAACGGACACTTCATTTGTTTATTGATTTTAAAATGGCACATTCAACTGCTTTGGAGGACATTTTCAACAGAAAAAATTACATACCAGGAGCATAGGGTGGAGCTTACCCCTGATCAAATACAGACAGGTGAATTGCGCCAATTTTTCTCTCTATGGGAAATCTTAGAGTTAATAAAGAATTCAAACTGTGGTATGAACTAATCTACTTGGATAAATACATAAACTCAGAGATCATTCCACTGGGCTTAAGAATCAAGAAATTCCCTAATTTGGACATGGATGATGAAAAAAAGTTTATGGATGAATGGAATCAGGTTCTGAGTATATGCTTATTAAAATTGATGAACAAATTAAAAACTAATAAAAATAAAAAGAGAGAAAAGACATTAAAGAACTTTAAAGTAAACTTGAGCCTCTACAAACAAAGTATGGGGACTTTAAAGCAAAACTCAAGAAACACCTTGATGATTTGGAACAAAATCTGGTCTCAAGAAAGAGTGTTACAGGATGAATTGTACTATTCACTAAATGTGGCTTACAATTGGAATACATCATCCTTTACCACCACAGGCAAACAAGCCAAGAATAAGAATAAAAATAAACAAAAACAAAAGAAGAAAAAAACAAACAACAGATAGCCGAAGGGTTAGCTTTTCAGATTCAAATTTCTCAGTGAGGAACCAAACAACATCAACTCCAAAAGAGGAATTGACTGATAGCTCCAAACCTTCGGATGAAGATACCCAAGACAAACATCAAAATTTAGGTGCAAGACCAAAGGCAAAGAATACAGTTAAAGCACAAACATCAAAATTAGTCTTAAAAAGACAATTTCATGAAATTGAAAATAAAGATGTAATGTCATTTGACACACAAGATAGTGAATTGTATACACCCTTGAGTCCACTGACTCAGAATTCAGACCCTGTCTATTCTAATTATGGTCAGATCACCAGTTAGCAATTGAAGACATTCAAACTGTGAACGTTTTGGAATCTCTGGGCGCTTTGTCAGCTAGAGAGATTGAAAATGTTCAAAAACATAAAAAATATAATAAACTTCTTAAACAAAAAAGCACATTTTATCCCATCCAATTCAGAAACCAATACATTGATCTTTTTCAAGAAAAAACACAAACGGCTAGATTTAGAGTTTTGTCGGTAACGACCCGCGTATCTAACGCTGGCTTTTTTCTGGCCGCACCTTTAAAATAACTCTGGTATTGAGAGTCCACAGAATGGCTGCGTTAGGCTCCAAAAAAGGAGCGTAGAGCATATTTAACGCAACTTCAACTCTCCATACCGGACGCGGCCAGCCTCAAAAACGTGCTCGTGCACGATTCCCCCATAGGAAACAATGGGGCTGTTTGAGCTGAAAAAAAACCTAACACCTGCAAAAAAGCCGCGTTCAGCTCCTAACGCAGCCCCATTGTTTCCTATGGGGAAACACTTCCTACGTCTGCACCTAACACTCTAACATGTACCCCGAGTCTAAACACCCCTAACCTTACACTAATTAACCCCTATTCTGCCGCCCCCGCTATCGCTGACCCCTGCATATTATTATTAACCCCTAATCTGCCGCTCCGTAAACCGTTGCTACTTACATTATCCCTATGTACCCCTAATCTGCTGCCCCTAACACCGCCGACCCCTATATTTTATTTATTAACCCCTAATCTGCCCCCCCACAACGTCGCCTCCACCTGCCTACACTTATTAACCCCTAATCTGCCGAGCGGACCGCACCGCTACTATAATAAAGTTATTAGCCCCTAATCCGCCTCACTAACCCTATAATAAATTGAATTAACCCCTAATCTGCACTCCCTAACATCGCCGACACCTAACTTCAATTATTAACCCCTAATCTGCCGACTGGAGCTCACCGCTATTCTAATAAATGTATTAACTCCTAAAGCTAAGTCTAACCCTAACACTAACACCCCCCTAAATTAAATATAATTTTAATCTAACGAAATTAATTAACTCTTATTAAATAAATTATTCCTATTTAAAGCTAAATACTTACCTGTAAAATAAATCCTAATATAGCTACAATATAAATTATATTTATATTAGCTATTTTAGGATTAATATTTATTTTACAGGTAACTTTGTATTTATTTTAACCAGGTACAATAGCTATTAAATAGTTAAGAACTATTTAATAGCTAAAATAGTTAAAATAATTACAAATTTACCTGTAAAATAAATCCTAACCGAAGTTACAATTAAACCTAACACTACACTATCAATAAATTAATTTAAATAAAATACGTATAATTATCTACAATTAAACCTAACACTACACTATCAATAAATAAATTAAATACAATTCCTACAAATAAATACAATGAAATAAACTAACTAAAGTACAAAAAATAAAAAAGAACTAAGTTACAAAAAATAAAAAAATATTTACAAACATTAGAAATAGCTTACAACAATTTTAAACTAATTACACCTACTCTAATCCCCCTAATAAAATAACAAAGCCCCCCAAAATAAAAAAATGCCCTACCCTATTCTAAATTACTAAAGTTCAAAGCTCTTTTACCTTACCAGCCCTGAACAGGGCCCTTTGTGGGGCATGCCCCAAGAAGTTCAGCTCTTTTGCCTGTAAAAAAAAACATACAATACCCCCCCAACATTACAACCCACCACCCACATACCCCTAATCTAACCCAAACCCCCCTTAAATAAACCTAACACTACGTCCCTGAAGATCTCCCTACCTTGAGTCGTCTTCACCCAGCCGAGCCAAATTCTTCATCCAAGCGGAGCAAGAAGAGGTCCTCCATCCGGTAGAAGTCTTCATCCAAGCGGGGCAGAAGAGGTCTTCCATCCGATAGAAGTCTTCATCCAAGAGGCATCTTCTATCGTCATCCATCCGGAGCGGCAGCATCCTGAAGACCTCTGACGCGGAACATCCATCCTGGCCGACGACTGAATGACGAATGACGGTTCGTTTAAATGACGTCATCCAAGATGGCGTCCCTCGAATTCCGATTGGCTGATAGGATTCTATCAGTCAATCGGAATTAAGGTAGGAATATTTGGATTGGCTGATGGAATCAGCCAATCAGAATCAAATTCAATCCGATTGGCTGATCCAATCAGCCAATCAGATTGAGCTTGCATTCTATTGGCTGTTCCGATTTATTTGTAGGAATTGTATTTAATTTATTTATTGATAGTGTAGTGTTAGGTTTAATTGTAGATAATTATAGGTATTTTATTTAATTAATTTATTGATAGTGTAGTGTTAGGTTTAATTGTAACTTCGGTTAGGATTTATTTTACAGGTAAATTTGTAATTATTTTAACTATTTTAGCTATTAAATAGTTCTTAACTATTTAATAGCTATTGTACCTGGTTAAAATAAATACAAAGTTACCTGTAAAATAAATATTAATCCTAAAATAGCTATAATATAAATATAATTTATATTGTAGCTATATTAGGATTTATTTTACAGGTAAGTATTTAGCTTTAAATAGGAATAATTTATTTAATAAGAGTTAATTAATTTCGTTAGATTAAAATTATATTTAATTTAGGGGGGTGTTAGTGTTAGGGTTAGACTTAGCTTTAGGGGTTAATACATTTATTAGAATAGCGGTGAGCTCCAGTCGGCAGATTAGGGGTTAATAATTGAAGTTAGGTGTCGGCGATGTTAGGGAGGGCAGATTAGGGGTTAATACTATTTATTATAGGGTTAGTGAGGCGGATTAGGGGTTAATTACTTTATTATAGTAGCGGTGTGGTCCGCTCGGCAGATTAGGGGTTAATAAGTGTAGGCAGGTGGAGGCGACGTTGAGGGGGGCAGATTAGGGGTTAATAAATATAATATAGGGGTCGACGGTGTTAGGGGCAGCAGATTAGGGGTACATAGCTATAATGTAGGTGGCGGCGCTTTGCGGTCGGCAGATTAGGGGTTAATTATTGTAGGTAGCTGACTGCGACGTTGTGGGGGGCAGGTTAGGGGTTAATAAATATAATATAGGGGTCAGCGGTGTTAGGGGCAGCATATTAGGGGTACATAAGTATAACGTAGGTGGCGGTCGGCAGATTAGGGGTTAAAAAAATTTAATCGAGTGTCGGCGATGTGGGGGGACCTCGGTTTAGGGGTACATAGGTAGTTTATGGGTGTTAGTGTACTTTAGAGCACAGTAGTTAAGAGCTTTATAAACCGGCGTTAGCCCAGAAAGCTCTTAACTACTGACTTTTTTCTGCGGCTGGAGTTTTGTCGTTAGATTTCTAACGCTCACTTCAGACACGACTCTAAATACCGGCGTTAGAAAGATCCCATTGAAAAGATAGGATACGCAATTGATGTAAGGGGATCTGCGGTATGGAAAAGTCGCGGCTGAAAAGTGAGCGTTAGACCCTTTTTTGAATGACTCCAAATACCGGCGGTAGCCTAAATCCAGCGTTAGGAGCCTCTAGCGCTGGTTTTCACGGCTACCGCCAAACTCCAAATCTAGGCCATAGTGACCTTATTAAACTACATGAGTCAATCAAGTGTAAAGCTAAACATAGGTCCAAACATAGACCAAATTTAACATTTAAACAAAGATTAGCATTAACTAATTTGAAAGAAAAAGGATTTAATGGTCGTTACTTCCTCAGATAAAGGAGGGTCCATTGTTATATAGAACAAACAAGAATATCATAAAGAAGCAAATAAACAACTAGACACACTCCAAGTTACCATGGGATCCCACAAATATATACTTGAGGGAACTTGGCAAATATCTGGACTGGGGCCTACATCTAGGTATTCTAGACAAACAACAGTGTAACTACTTTTATAACCCCACTCCAGTAACTGCCAACTTCCCCATAGTTCCGAAAACTCACAAAGACCCTGTCTCTCCACCCAGGAAGGCCAATTGTGTCTAGTGTGGCCTAAACGACTTGGGGAATGGGTTGACAATCTCTTGCAGCCATTTGTGAAGGCACTTCCTTGGTTTGTAAAAGATATGATGCATGTACTGCAGATGTTAAAGGGCAAAATTGGCACAATGGTTGTAATGTGGATTACAGTGGATGTCTCATTGCTGTACCCAAAATATTTTACTATAAGTGCTGAAATTATTTGGAAATTATACTGAGCACCTATAGGGGGAAAAGCAGTAGGGAGACTCACTGTGAAATTAGTTGCAAGATTAGTAATAAAGAAAAGAGTGCTGACCCCTCAGTAATTATGTATTATTCAAGCATTTTATATTACATCAAATAGCGAAATAGATACAAAATAACCTTTCATTCCTTATACTTTGTTAGAATCGTTACACATTCATACGTTAAAAACACTTAAACTCAGCAGAGTTAAGATCACAGTTGAGAGAAATGTGTGGTTATTATCGTTCAATAGGATTCAAATAGGGTTAATATTGTGTGACTGGAAATGTTCTGTGTAATAGTGCACTAATCTGGAAGGCAAAGCTTAATTCATAGAAGGGATAAGTCTCACTAATGCTCCAGTAGGGAGACAATAAAAGTTCCAAAACTAGTATTGCAATGGTATTGAATTAAATTGAATTATGGCTTGATGCTTATATATTAGTGACCATTAGTTCACTGGCATACTTGGCAGAACTATATAATCAGTCATACTATCAAAAAAACGACAATTCAACAATAGGAGATCCCTTCTTGACTAAGTTCCTTCTATAGCGGGAGCTGATTTTAAATTTACGTTTCCCTATGCCTATATTACAATCACACTTAGTAATAGTAATAGGTAAAGTGATATGGGTTTTCTTCTCAGATAAGCTCCTTGTATTCCGGGAGCTGTGTTAAGAATTACCTTTACCTATCTATAGTTGTTACAGTCACATACACATTATAAAGAATAATTCCCATTCAACCGATTAACTGAAATATATATCAAATAACTGCGGAGCAAGCAGGTTAAAACATGAGAGACAAGCTCTCTAGAACCTGTCCCCTGACACGTGTTTCACAATCCTGCTTCCTCCATTCCCTCTGATGCCGTGTTTTAAAAAAAATATTTTTTTTTTCTACAGCCAAGCTGGAGCAGCGATCCCCTGACCGCAGCTCCTCTGTACTTACGTCAGCAATGACAAATCCGGCTTCCTCCAATCATGGCGTGCACCCCAGAGCAAACATTTCCTGAGGCCACGCTGTGATTGGAGAAAGCCGTTTTCGTCATTGCTGTGCTAAGTACAGCATGATAATCAGGCGGGGGATCGCTGGTCCAGCTTGGCTGCAGAAAAAGGTAAGTTTTTTTAAAAAAAATTCTGCAATGAAAAAAAAAGAAAAAGAAAAAATCTGCAAAA
Organism: Bombina bombina; assembly: GCF_027579735.1. Classification (NCBI taxonomy): domain Eukaryota; kingdom Metazoa; phylum Chordata; class Amphibia; order Anura; family Bombinatoridae; genus Bombina; species Bombina bombina. The sequence goes on from NC_069507.1 coordinate 104,569,611, forward strand.
ATGTAAAAAATGAAAAAGTTTAAAAAGAAAAAAGTGAAAAAATATGAAAGAATCCTAAAAAGCTATTTGCTGTCATCACGTTTTGGCCTGAACTCAAGCTTGAGAAAGGCCTGAGTTCAGGACGAAACACTTTGGCAGCAAATGTTTTTTTTTTGGGTAAGCCTCCAATTTAGGAGTTTTACACACTTTTATATTAGCTTTATTGCACTATATTCTTCTTTTCCCAACAGGTTCACGTGAATTATATTTTTAAAGGAATTTAATCTTTTTCTCCTGTTTATATTTTTATTTTTATATAATTTATGTTTTTCACAATTATTTCACTTTTTCATTTTTTTACATTTTTGCAGATTTTTCATTTTTTTTTTTTTTTTTTCACTTTTTTTTTACACCAGCAGTTTTTCCAACCGGATATCCTACACTCCTCAACTTTGGAATCGCCCAACACAAACTTGGGAATATATCACTTTATTGCAAAAACCGCACATTGAATTTAAGAAACGCATCCATATTTGCACAATACTCCAAACTCTTTGGAGGCTTATAGGACTTACTTTTTCTCTGTCAACCTTCTAAGTCAGATCTCATTTTGTATAAGAGGTCTGTCACGTATTATTTTTAAATACCAGGTACATGTATCTAAGTGTTTTTATTTTTATTCTTATTCTGAAGAAATAAAAGTTTTGATTCCAAAATGCAGTTAATTAGTTATATCCACCACTGCCACACCAGACACGCCTTTAACATTTCTTAGATAGTGTACATTCCATTTAGGTAAACTAGGATTCCTAACTTAAAGGAGCTCTAGTGGTATTACACCATAGGGCTGAGTTTTCATTCCTTTTTGAAGAAACATAGCTCTGTAATAAGCCAAATCTATACTTAATTTTTCACGCCTGAATATGCGTGGTTGTTCCACATACCTGGCATAAAGCCAAAAACCAATGCTTATCTGGGAAGATATAGACTAGTAAATCTTACATCAATATTATGAAAGCTACTAGAAGGGATTATAAAGGATTATGTTCTAGAGCATATTCACAAAAAACAGGAACATAATTGCCTTTCATCAGGATTTCATAAGAAATAGCTCAAGCCATATAATTAACTAGTTTCTATAAGCAAACAGAGGGAGAGATAAATTGGTAACGTGATATACTTGGGTTTTGCAAAAGCTTTTGACACAGTGCCATACAAGAGATTATAGTAGACAGTTAAGGGACTGGGGATAACTGATAATGGGCAAGATTACAAATGGAGTGCTAAATATCGCTTACGCAAGCGCAATATTTGTGCTCTACTCAGTAATGCCAGCGCACGCAAATGTGTGCTGGCATTATAAGTTAGGTGCAATACGAACACGAACTCGCGTTTACATTGCAGGGAAGCTTTGCACTCACGAGAGCTCGCTTCTATAGGCTCCAATGGGAGCATCATTCTCATGGCGTTAGATACGGCATGAGAACCTAGAGCAGCAAAGGTGGTAAGTCGCACAGCAAATTTAAATATAAATGTATTTGCTTATATACATATATATTTATGTGCTTATATGTGTATATACACATAAATAGCATATACATACTGTATATATTTATAGAGAACACACATTTCCCAATGGACCCCAATCTAAAGGCACATTTTTCTTTCTAACACCTCAGACCCGCTCACTTTAATCCCTCATAATTGCTTCATAAAATTATTATTTAAAAAAAATAAAATGTAACTCTTTTTTTTTAAATTAATTTTTAATAAACTACACTACACTGTATTTTGGGGGCAATTGTGGGATATTTAGAAAATTATCCAGAGATCTGATCTCTGGTTAATTTTCAGAGCACTAATTGCTACCGCAAGCTCGCTGTAACAATAACCAGCCACTTATAATGGCTGTTTATTTATCATGCACCTGTAAACTGGCAAATTTGCCAGTTTATGGTCATGTGATAAATTAGCGCTCCACTTGTAAATTAGCCCAATATTAGCTGCATACACTGATTATACTTCAAGTGGAAAAAACAGGGGACACTGAAGGATAAATATTGGGACAATTCTCTTATTTATTTTAAATAATCCTACAGTAGGAATTAAAAAGCAAAATTTTTGTCTTTGAAGATCATAATAAAGTGTGTAAAGTGATTATAGTCACAGCAGAATATAACTATTCAGAAAATAGGATTTAAAAAACTGGAAGAGCAAGTTTATAAATAGCAAAGGTGACTTACACTGATAAAGATACCATGTTATATTTTGGCAAAACATAGGTGGAGGAATGATTTAGAGTTTCTTAGACAGCAAACTACAAGGTAATGCTAGACAGTAGCAGATCGTAAGGTAAATAACATTGACAATTATAATGAATGTATGGATGCAAGGGATAAAATCCTAATTCTGCCCCTACACAGTATAAACACCTGGTAAGACCTCACCTTATGTATAAAACACAGTTTTGAACCCATAACATGTAGTAAGCTATGAGGAAAAGTTTACTAAATTCAATGGGGTAGATTTATCAAGCAGCAGATGCTGAAATCTACCCCCGAAATTTCAGGTCTGCCTGAAACTTCAGTTAAGAAACAGCCGTCGTAAGAGGTGGCGGACAGCAATCATTCCGATCTAATACAATGTGCAAGGGGCACCATTGCACAAGAATGTCACCATAAATGCTTGTGCAATGTTAAATGCCGACAGTGTATGCTGTCAGCATTTAGCGATGTCGGGCAGATATGATCCGCTACAGTGGATCATGTCCGCTCAACAGTTGATAAATCTACCCCAATCTGTTTACTATACGAACATTTCTTTTTTTTTATGTTTATTTCAAGAAAACAGTTTCTGCTGCTAGAGCAATCAAACTGGTAGGTAATGTGTCCCAATACAATAGCTAACTTAAAATTACATGAAAACCGAAAATTTTCTTTGATTATTCAAATACAGTATATCATTTTAAACAACTTTAAAAGGAATAGTAAACACCAAAAATGTTGTTGTTTAAAAAGATAGATAATCCCTTTAATGGTAATTAAAGGGATTATCTATCCTTTTAAACAAAAACATTTTTGCATAACCAGCACAGTTATAGAAATACACTTTTTACCTCTGTAATTACCTTGTATCTAAGCTTCTGCAGACTGCCTCCTTATTTTAGATCGTTTGACAGACTTGCATTTCAGGCAATTAGTGCTGACTCTTAAATAACTCCACATGCATGTGCACAATGTTATTTATATGAAACACATGCACTAATGCCCTCTAGCTGTGAAAAACTGGCAAATGCATTCAGATAAGAGGGGGCCTTCAAGGGCTTAGAAATTAGAATATTAGCCTACCTAGGTTTAGCTTTCAACTAAAAATACCAAGAGAACAAAGCATATTTGATGATAAAAGTAAATTAAAAAGTTGTTTAAAATCACATGCCCTATCTTAAGCATGAAAGTTTAATTTGGACTTTACTATCCCTTTAAAATAGATTTTTGTTATCAAATTTGCTTCATTTTGCTGATATCATTTGATGAAAGTGCAGCAATGCACTACCATACTTCCTAACATTTGAAAGAGCCAAAGAGGGCCACTTTTCTACTTTGATAACAGAGCTCTACTGCCCCCCCCCCCCCCCATAAGTACACTATCTCTGCAACAATCTCACACCACCATCTCTTTGAATGGAAGATATACAGAATACGTATATTAAAAAACAACAACATATTTTTCATTAATTTTAAAATGAATTCTGTCTTTTGCATGGTTTTTTTTTAATCATGGGAATACAGCAATCTACATTTCCTGTAGTTTTACAGGACACTACACCTTTACTTACACAATTATATAAATATGCATTTACTGGGTGTGTTCAGTGCACTGACCCTTCAACTGGTTGAGCACATGTCGCAGTCAGATTTATTGTTAGCTGTACAGTGTAGTAAACAATGGGTATTTAAAATCTAAAATAATAAATCTCAGTTCTGAGTGACAAGTTAGATCGTGACCAAAGCACTGTCATCCACCCTGCTTGCACTTACTGGCGGGGTCACTCATTGTACCCTGGCTGCAGCAGCTGCCCCCCAGATCACACATTACATACCCACCTCCTGACCGGCCTCAGAGCTGGGAGACAAAGACTTGAGAAGTTTGCTAAGATTCATTCAGGAACGTTGAGACGAGTTCAGCGCCGCTTCCCGCACATCATGCAGGGACTGGAGTCAAACCACCATGTGCAGTCATGTGTGCCACCAAAAACTTGTGACTGGAGGCAATTACTGCAGGTATTGGGTGTAATTTTGTCACATGACGACCAATGTGGTAAGGAGGACCCAATATGAATAGAAAAAACAAACAGTGTAGCATACCGGGGTCAGGGGGCAATGCGGGACAGACAGCACTCACCCCGGGACAGCGGGACAGACCCCTAAAATCGTGACTGTCCCGCAAAAATCGGGACAGTTGGGGGTGCTACTGTTAGCTAGCTAAACACATCTGGTGAACCAATGACAAAAGGAATATTTGCAGCCACCAAGCAGCAGCTAGCTCCTAGCAGTGCATTGCTGCTCCTGTCCTGAGTCTACCTAGGTATGCTTTTTACCAAAGGATAGCAAGAGAATGAAGCAAATTAGATAATCATAGTAAATTGGAAAGTTGTTTAACATTGCATATCTATACAAATCATGAAAGATTAATTCTGATTTTACTGTTTAGATACTAAACTTTAGATAACTGAAAAAGAGAGGCTGTTTGTGTTAAATAGGTTGAATGGAATATTTAAATATATTGTAGTCAATTCACTTGACAGAGTTTTTATTACAAAACAGGGATCAAAGAGGATCTGGGAAGGTTAAAATTGGTGGACTTTTTCTTTTCTGTCATCTTCATTTATTATCCAATTATAACATTTATCAAAATGATATAAAACAAATAATTGCACATCTGACATGAATAAACATTATTGGCTAAATAGAAAAAGCTCTACATTTAAAGTGATTGTAAAGTTGAGCGTTATTGAGCACTTCTGTAGGTAGCATATGTGAAATATAGTGAAGTCGCTAATTTTTGTTTTTAATTTGAACCCTAGATATTTGAAAATTAAGTTTTATGATCTCCTTCTTACCATGCATTGCTCCTGCCCCATTGTGCTTCCTGGTTTAGGAACTGTGTAAGGTAGAGAGCGGTCCCACCCGCTCTCTACATAAGTATCCAGGCACTCTTCTAAATAAGGACTAGATTACGAGTGGAGCACAAATGCTTGTGCCCATGCAATAAGGGGTATATCGTGAGGGCTTGCACTGATCTATCTTACCTCTCATATTACGAGCTGAAAGTAAACATGATTGCGCTCAGGCTAGAATGATTACGGCAACTTCAGAGCTCTGGTTAACTGTTTTGCAAAATTAAAAAGTAGCACAAAACACACACTCACAATAACACTATCTAATAAAAATTAGTCAAAAACAATATTGCACACAAAAGTTATAAAGACTCAAAGATATGAGATCTCAGGTGTTAGAGAAAAAAAAGCAGGCAAAAGGATTTAACATAGCTATTCATAGATATACCTTTATCTTTAAAGATGGATATGTATGTGTATATATAACAAGCTAGGTATGTTGCAGGGTCATGGGATGTGTACCCAGTCCGTTCTGAGAGTGCTGGCCCCTTCCGTGTTTTGTATATGTCTAGGGTTATTACATACGTCTGTGAACCCTGACTTGTTCCCAGTTTGTTTGATTAAGAGTTTGCATTTGTGTGGCTGTATTATGGACCCAGGTTTTGAAAGAGACCTTGACGTGGTACCAGGGTTTGTCCCATTTGGCCAAATGCAGTGAATAACTCTTCCAGTTTTGCTTTAAATCTTAGCTGAGAGCTTGTAAGCGAGTGCTGGACTTTTTCTGTGTGTTGTATTGTTGGTTTTGTAATTTTCCCTATGAGTCTTGCACCTAGGCTCGTCTGGGGTTATCTGCCTGTGACTCTAGAGATAGCACAGCTTCCTGAGAGTGCTATAGCACCAAAATCTGGTCATGTTGCAGGTTCATGGGATGTGTAACCAGTCCGGTCTGAGAGTGCTGGCCCCTTCCGTGTTTTGTATATGTCTAGGGTGATTACATTAACCTCTTAAGGACATATGATGGAATTTTTCCGTCATAAAACAATTGAGCAAACTGAAAGCTGTGTCCTTAAAGGGTTAAGGATTAAACCATCTATTCCGTCCTCCTTACTGTCTAATACCTTATCTAATAAATAAGACACAACACCACTTGTTTGGGCGAAAGAACCGGTCACGGTTCACGTTTATTAAATAAACGCTTTAACTAGTGCCTAAGCGTTATTCTGATTACCCTTAGGCACTTAATCAACCTATCAATGAAACTTGGCAACAAGTTCATAATCCTAAACGTTGGCGGCATCTCACCCTAACCTAGCCCCTACTAGCAGATGGTCAAGGCCCCTTTCGATACCTGCAGCTTGACACCCGGCTGTCACGCCCCATGGCACTCAGAGAGAGCTGTGATGTTCAGAGGTCTTCGGTCCAATTGCGAGGGAGAGGACCCCCAGGCCGGCGCCTGGCGGGCATAACCCCTCCCTTTTCCAGGACCGTCACTCTTCTCTCCTTGTGCCCGCTCCCCAGGGCATTGACCACCCGCCCGCTGAGGCATATCCAACCAACCTAGTAAGGCACCCCCTGACGGCCGAATCATACAACCCAACCACAGGGGTGGATGGCTACATTAAAGGCTCGGTCTTACTGCAGGCTAGCTCAATTAAACCTACCCCCGCCGAGCCAACTCACCCTATTCAGCTGCATCGTAGCCGCCATTCTCTTCTTCCATGGACGGGTGGGCGGGGAAACCTTCTCCTTTAAGTCTGGAAACCGAAAGAGGCTGATCTCACTGCTGCAGGACCCTATAAAGGTAAGAAACAGACACCTCCTCTCCACTTGCAACATTGTAACAACACAACTTAGCATTACTCCAGACTTCAAGTTGGTAAACCCTTAATGTTGTTACAGGGCCACTAGAGGGCCCTCCACTGTCAAAGTCTGTGAACCCTGACTTGTTCCAAGTTTATTTGATTGAGAGCTTGTATTTGTGTGGCTGAATTAGGGACCCAGGTTTTGAAAGAGACCTTGATGTGGTACCTGGGCTTGTCCCATTTGGCCAAATGCTGTGACTAACTCTTCCAGTTTTGCTTGTAATCTTAGCTGAGAGCTTGTAAGTGAGTGCTGGACTTTCTCTGTGTGTTATATATATATATATATATATATATATATATATATATATATATCTTGTCCGCCCGCATCTTAATAAGTCGGCCCCAATGAATCATATCCCTGAATTCTGTTTCTAGACAGAAATGTATTCAAGCCATTTTTAAATGCATCTATGGTATTGGCATTCACTGCCTTCTTTGGTAATGAGTTCCACAATTTTAGTGCTCTTACAGTGAAAAAACTTTTCTGTTGCAGGATATTAAATCTCCTTTCCTCCAGCCTTAAATTGTGAACTCTTGTCACAAACAATTAATAAATAGAGCTTCTGCCATCTTTGTATATATATCTTTATATAAAGTAATCATGTCACCTTTAAAGCACCTTTTTTTCTAGAGAAAATAGAACCAGTTTGGCTAACCTCTGCTCATCGCTTAAATTTTCCATTCCCCTTATTAGCTTTGTGGCCCTTCTCTGAACTTTTTCTAGGTCTGCAATGTCTTTTTTTGAGATCGGTCCCCAGAACTGCACTCCATACTCAAGGTGAGGTCTTACCAGGGATTTATATAGTGATATAATTATGCTTTCCTCCCTTGCATCAATGCCTCTTTTAATACATGCTAGTATTTTATTAGCCTTAGAAGTTGCTGCCCTGCATTGTGCACCCATCTTTAGCTTGTTATCTATTATTACTCCCAAATCCTTTTCCTCCTCTGTTTGGCTAAGTCTAGCCCCATTTAAATAATAAGTTGCCTGCTTATTTTTACTTCTAAAATGTAGAACCTTGCAATTTCCTGTTAAATCTCATTTTCCATTTACCTGCCCATACTTCTAATTTTTGCAGATCCCCTTGTAACACAAGTTTATCCTGCACTGACCTAATGACCATGCACAATTTTTATCATCTGCAAAAATAGAGATGTTGCTATTTAATCCTTGCTCCAAGTCATTAACAAAAATATTAAAAAGAACAGGGCCCAGTACTGATCCCTAAGGGACTCCACTGATTACCTTTGTCCAATCTAAGTATGATCCATTTACTACTAGTTGTTGCTTCCTGTCTTTTAGCCAGTTATTTATCCATGAGCTAACATTTTCAGCTATTCAAAGTACCTTAATTTTGTACATTAATCACTCATGTGGCACTGTATCAAAGTATATCACCTCAACTGATTCCCCTTTATCTATATTTTTACTTACTTCCTCATAGAATCTAATTAGATTAGTTTTACATAATCTATTTCTCATAAAACCATGCTGATTTGAACTCATAGGGGCCGATTTATCAATGGCCTAATGGTCCCTGATACCCGTTTCTGTGCGAGCCTTCAGGCTCGCTGGAAACAGCAGTTATGAAGCAGCGGTCTTAAGACCGCTGCTCCTTAACTGGGCCGCTGCCTCTGAGGCTGCAGACATCAATCCACCCGATCCTATACGGTTGGGTCAATTGACACCCCCTGCTAGTGGCCTTGGCACCGAATCTGCAGGGGGTGGCATTGAACAAGCAGCTCACCAGAACTACTTGTGCAATGTTAAATGCCAACAGCGTATGCTGTCGGCATTCAGCAATGTCTGTCGGACATGATATGCTACAGCGTATCATGTCAGACAGACATTAATAAATCAGCCCCATAATTTTGTTTATACGAATATACTTATCAATATAATCTTTATAATCCCTTCAAGTATCTTCCCCACTATTGATGTCAGACTAACTGGTCTATAGCTTCCTAGATCAGCCCTGCTTCCCTTTTTGAAGAGGGTACTATGCCTGAGGATAATGAGTCTTGAGTAGAGGTTTGTCTGTAACAGTGCTTAGTTCCCATAAAACCCTTGGGTGTATTCCATTTGGGACTGGAGTTTTATTTATTTATTATCCAGTTTTTCCCTGATATCCTCTAGACATACGGCACCAAGCCGTATTTCCCACACGGCTATTGGCTAAGAGGTGAAAACATCACCTCTCAGCAAAACAGCGTTCTGCAGTGGGCTACCTGAATGAAACTCCCCTTTATTTGTTTTAATTGTCAATCCTAGTGTTTTATAGATGCTAGGATTGACAATCATTGTATCTATTATATTCTTGCAATAGATATACTAATGGAATTACAAGGGATACATTAAACTTAATTCATAAATTCAATATACTTTTATATACCTATGAGGTGAAAGGGACAGTAAACTCCAAAATTGTTATTGTTTAAAAAAATAGATAATCCCTTTATTACCCATTCCACAGTTTTGCATAACCAACTTGGTTTTAAATATATATATATATATATATATATATATATATATATATATATACTTTTTACCTCTGTGATTACCTTGTATCTAAACCTCTTCGGACAGCCCCCTTATCTATTGACGCATTTTGGCCAATTACTGCAGTGTTGTGCACAACTCCATGGGCGTGAGCACAATGTTATCTATATGGCTTACATGAACTAGCACTCTCCTGTTGTAAAAAGCTAATAAAAAAAGCATGTGATAAGAGGCGGTCTTTAGTGTCTTAGAAATAGGCAGATATTTAGAGGTGTAAATGTTATAAAGTATATAAATATAACAATATTGATTGTGCAAAGCTGGGGAATGTGTGGTAAAGTTGTTATCTATCTTTTTAAACAATAACAATTTTGCTGTTGACTGTCCATTTAAATCAAGTTTTAAGTTGTTTCTACATTTTTCATCCCTCAAAAGAATGAGGAAAATAAAGATTTTTTTTTTGTTTGGTAACCATGATTGTCATATAAAAGTATTTCTACTTCCTGTAAAAAAATATGTGTGTGATTCATGTCACGGGATTGAAACCTGTTATACTTCAGTAAAGAATACACAATCTTACCTTTCTGCTTTACAGAGGAAAACAGCTACGGATAAGCTGGTTAGTAAGTGAATCTATAGGTTTATAACACTTTATCTTTGATTTGATTTTTAAGGCAAGAGAGCATTAATAATTATATTGCATTTTTTTATATTTTGCAGCGCTATCTATGGCTAAGATCTATTTATTTTCTTTAACAGCTCAGTAATGGCATTACCAGCATATTCACCCAATGGACCATTTTTATTACCACCACAATTCTGTGGTCTCCTTCCTCTATGTCCCCAAGTGGGACAGGGACAGACACAGCCTTTTTACCAAGAATTTTTAAAGGGACAACCAAAGACTTTGGGGGTAAGTTTTTGTGTAGGAATTACACTGAATATTTCTTGACATATTATTAAATAAAAACATATTATCATGTGAAGAAAGAAAATATGGCAGAATATGAGAATTAATGAAGATAGCAGAAAGTGTGAATACAATATTGATGATAAAGGCATCATTTTCTGTTTGTTGGAGTCAGCTGGTACAGTATGCTTAATATAGCCATTCACAAGCAAATACAGAGAATTGTTAGAAATAGAATAAATTATGTTGAGTTATTTCAAAAAATAACATAGAACAGACTATGGCCTCTATTTATCAAAGTCTGGTGGACCTGATCCGACAGTGGGGATCAGGTCCGCCAGACCTCGCTGAATGCGGAGAGCAATACGCTCTCCGTATTCAGCATTGCACCAGCAGCTCACAAGAGCTGCTGGTGCAACGCCGCCCCCTGCAGACTCGCGGCCAATGGGCCGCCAGCAGGGAGGTGTCAATCAACCCGATCGTACTCGATCGGGTTGAATTGCAGCGATGTCTGTCCGCCTGTTCATAACTGGTGTTTCTGGCAAGCTTGACTGGTGTTTTCCGGAGCTTGATAGATAGGCCCCTATGAGTAATGTTTGATTGTACTAGTCAGCTATATTAATGTGCAAAGATATATTACTGCTGAGCTGATTACCTGTGTCATATTATGTTGTGTTTCATTCCTAGACTGTGCAGATAACTTTGGTGATCTTACATGTGGCCCTTAGCGCTGTACTTATTGTCACCATGTACGAAACTTTATCAATAACTATTATCAGTGGCGTCACCTTCTGGGGATCGATTTTTGTAAGTGTATCTTCTATCTGATATATGCATTTAAAACATAATAAATTTCACTTACCTAACAATTGCCCTCATCTAAGTCTGTGCTAACATCAATCTCACTCTTGCAGTCCTCAGCTCCTGTTTCTCGCCCTCCTACCCTTCTAGATTGTAAGTTCCCAAAGCAATAGGGCCCTCAATTCCTCCTGTATATGTTTGTCAATTGTACTTAAATTAATTGTACCCATAGACAGCACTGCGGAATATGTTGGTGCATTATAAAGTATAATAATAATGTGTATACTGCCTGCTAATCTTTTGAAGATGTGAAATATCCTTTTATGTGAGCTGAAATACATATATATATATATATATATATATATATATATATATATATAACACAAACCTACAAGCTCATATATTGGGGCCGAATTATCAGGGGCCGAATGGCCCCTGATCCCCATGTTTCCACGCGAGCCTTCAAGCTCGCCGGAAATAGCAGTTAAGAAGCAGCGGTCTTAAGACCGCTGCTCCTTAACTAGTCCACCGCCCCTGAGCGGAGGACAGCAATCAACCCGATCAGATACGATTGGGTTGATTGACACCACCTGCTAGCGGCCAATTAACTGCAAATTTTAAGGGGGCAGCATTGCACAAGCAGTTCACCAGAACTGCTTGTGCAATGCTAAATGCCGACAGTGTATGCTGTCGCCATTCAGCAATGTCTGGCGGACATGATCCGCTGAGAGGATCATGACAGACAGATGTTTAATAAATTGACCCCATTGTGTGCACCAGTGACGTGCAGTGAGGTCAGGGACAAGTGAGGCACTGGCTAGTATAAGAGCCATACTATGCATCGTATACAAACTATTCCATAAGCATACAGCAGTAGAATACGCATTCTCATTGGTTCATTGGGTGAACCAATGACAAGAGGCATATATGTGCAACCACAAATAAGCAGCTAGCTGCCAGTGGTGTATTGCTGCTCCTGAAGCTATCTAGGTATATATATATATATATATATATATATATATAGATATATAGCTATATATATATATATAAAAAGTTACAATTTATTTCTATTATCTAATTTGCTTTATTGTATTGGTTTCCTTTGTTGAAGAATCAGCAATGCAGATGAGTGAGCCAATAAAATGAGGCATATTTGTGCAACCACCAATCAGCAGCTCCTGAGCATACCTAGGTATTCATTTCAACAAAGGATACCAAGATAACTAAGCAAATTAGATAATAGAAGTAAATTGGAAAGTTGTTTAACATTGCATGATTATTTCTATTTGAACTGAGAGGCTGGAATGTACTCTGCAAGATCATAGACACCACAACATGTCACAGAATAACTGCTTTATCAGCACAGGAGCCAATCTTTTAGCATGTATAAGAAATTGAGAGAAATGATAGGTGGAACACAAAGAGCTTGGCTTAATCCAACCACTCCTGCAGCTCTCTCTCAGCATAGATCCCACAGAGCAGAGCAAGACAGGACCCATAGTACAAGTGTCTACAATGACATGGTTTACTCAGACTCCTACCTAGCAAAAACTACCTTCACTGCCCTACTTCGCCCTTCTCTTACTCCTAAGCACAGTACATTTATAGCTTTATAGTTATGTGCTTATAAAAATAAAAAAAACTTTATGCTGGAAAATAAAAAAACAAACTTGCCGTTTCATACTTTGCTCAATTAGATTTTTCACTCCTCCACTTGTGTATTTTTCAAAACATATATATCAAATACAACTGAATATACCAAGGGTGGACTGGGGGGAAAAAAGTTAGCGTCCCCTTCACCCCACACTAGAATTGCCACCTTTCTTGGAAGAAAATACTGGCCATGCGGCAACCATACCCCACACTCAATGATGCTCCACCCAACCATATCCACACATGTACAAACAACACACAGCATAAACAAATACACACGTACACACAATACACACACAGAAACACACTACTTAGCAGCCATACCCACATACATGTACGCACGTCGCACACTACACAGCATACACATATACATCTACAAACACACACAACATACACATGTACACCCCCCCCCCCACAGCAAGCAACACATACATCTACACAGTACACACCACAGGATACACATATACATGTGCACACACACCATACACACACAAAATAAATATATACATTCACACAAACTACACAGGATACACATATAAATGTACACACACACAGAGAAATACACTACTTAGCATACACACACACACACATCATACACACATACTTGTATACACACTACACAGCATACACACACACCAGAAAGCATGCAACACATACATGTACACATCACAGCATACATATATACATGTACACACACAGAATCACATACTACGCACTTATGTACACACACAGCATACACACATACATGTACACACACTACACAACATATACATGTACAAACAACCACAGCACACATTCAAAATACACACACAAAACAAATACCAGAGAGCAATACACAATGCAGCACAGCATACGCAATCATGTACATATTAGGCATAGCATACAGTACACACATTTATAATATACACAAATTTTAGATGAATTTGTTTTTAGACATTAGAAAAAAATGTGATTACAGTTGTGTGTTTACAATATAAATGTGAAGTATTTCAGCCCAGTGTGTCATCAACCTGTAAGGGTGACTGCTGAGGTCCTGGGAAAAGAAAACAGTTTAGATCTCACTGACCTGATGCGATATTCAGCTACAAGAAAGACCTGGGAGGGAGAGGGTTAAATGTCAGCTAGTAGGAGCAGGAGGAAGGAGAGATATGAGAGGACAGCTCATGTTACAAGCCCTGTTCAGTTCATAACAGCTAAACCTAACTAAGCAGTAACAAGTTGATCACATGTGCAATACACTTAACTGAATGGATGACAACTTACAGTGTCAGGCACAGCTGGAAAGTCTGTCTCTCGGTCTCCACTCTCCAGTCCAGTCCTCACTTGTGCACTTATTGGTTCGCTAATTTCACTAGGTGTCCTCGAGTTCTGTGACCGTACTAGACCGTAACTTTCAGCTCTGAGCTGCTGATGACACTGGGTCTTCGTCTTCTACTCTCTCTGCCAGGCTAGTAGGCTTAGGCTATGCTGGGACTGAGAGCAGTGACGCACGTGACAGATGCTCAATCCGCGCCTCACAAATTCCTGCCCGACAGTAGTCAGCCCAGAGTCAGACATGCTCATGTCTGATTGGCTGAGGGACGGGCAGGGATCCCGAGGCTTAAAGAGAGAAGCCACCGGTGGAAGCAGTATGGGCTGCAAAAGAAACTGCATTAGATCTTATATGCCACTGGGATGACGTGCACTCATAGGAGGCAGGTGAGGCAGCGCCTCCCCTGGCCAATGTGGTGTATTACAGCCTTTTTAATAATTAAAAAGTACCCTTCCATTGCGGAATATGAATGTATTTGGTTGTATGGGCCGCTAGAGACTGCCACCCAGTGGCGAATAAGATCTAATGCAGTCTCTTTTGTGGCCCATACTGCTCCCACCAGAGGCTTGTCTCTTTAAGCCTCGGGAGCCCTGCCCGCCCCTCAACCAATCAGACATGAGCATGTCTGACTCTGGGCTGACTACTGTCGGGCGGGAATTTGTGAGGCGCGGATTGAGCGTCTGTCACGTGCGTCACTGCTCTCAGTCCCAGCATAGCCTAAGCCTACTAGCCTGGCAGAGAGAGTAGAAGAAGAAGACCCAGTGTCATCAGCAGCTCAGCGCTGTAAGTTACTGTCTAGTACGGTCACAGAACTTGAGGACACCTAGTGAAATTAGCGAACCAAGAAGTGCACAAGTGAGGACTGGACTGGAGAGTGGAGACCGAGAGACAGACTTTCCAGCTGTGACTGACACGGTAAGTTGTCATCCATTCAGTTAAGTGTATTGAATATTATTGCAGCCTGCAAGATAATTTTTTTATGTTGCATGCTGCAATAATATGTTCTAAACTTAACCAGGGGAAGCAGATCTACAGGTGCGGCGGCTAGTGGGGCTCCCACTCAGAGGGAGCAAATGCAATAGACTATTGTTTTATAGTCCTTTTCAGCCTGTAAAATAAACACATTTATTTACTCCACTAATTTTATTTAATTGCGGCAGCCGGCAGAGATTTCTGCTCAGTAACCGTGAGTGACTTGTATCATGCTCAGTACTGTGGATTATGCAGGGCTACTAACCCTTTAACTTTTACTTTATTATTGTGTCCTGTGTCCTGACTCCCGCACCAACCCTCTGAACGTTCCTTCCTTAGAGCAGACTGCACAAGTTTCCCTTCTGCGTGCTCGGCTACTGCCCCACCTGCAGAATGACATGACCCCCCCCTAATTGGAAGCTTCTCAGGCTGTCTGTGTATTTCTAAAAAGCAGTAGTTGGTTTTCCTGCAGGGACGCTCAAAGCTGCACATGTGATCAACTTGTTACTGCTTAGTTAGGTTTAGCTGTTATGAACTGAATAGGGCTTGTAACATGAGCTGTCCTCTCATATCTCCCCTTCCTCCTGCTCCTACTAGCTGACATTTAACCCTCTCCCTCCCAGGTCATTCTTGTAGCTGAAGATCGCATCAGGTCAGTGAGATCTAAACTGTTTTCTTTTCCCTGGACCTCAGCAGTCACCCTTACAGGTTGATGACACACTGGGCTGAAATACTTCACATTTATATTGTAAATACACAACTGTAGTCACATTTTTTTCTAATGTCTAAAAAAAACCCCATCTAAAATGTGTGTATATTATAAATGTGTGTACTGTATGCTATGCCTAATGTGTAAATGATTGTATATGCTGTGCTGCATTGTGTATTGCTCTGGTATTTGTTTTATGTGTGTATTTTGAATGTGTGCTGTGGTGTGTTGCTTTGTGTGTGTGTACAAGTGTGTGTGTTGTGCTTGTGTGTACATGTATATGTTGTGTAGTATGTGTACATGCATGTGTGTATGCTGTGTGTGTACATAAGTGTGTAGTGTGTGATTCTGTGTGTGTACATGTATATATGTATGCTGTGATGTGTACATGTATGTGTGTATGCTTTCTGGTGTGTGTGTATACTGTGTAGTGTGTACACATGTATGTGTGTATGATGTGTGAGTGTATGCTAAGTAGTGTATTTCTCTGTGTGTGTGTGTACATTTATATGTGTATCCTGTGTAGTTTGTGTGAATGTATATATTTATTTTGTGTGTGTATGGTGTGTGTGCACATGTATATGTGTATGCTGTGCTGTGTACTGTGTAGATGTATGTGTTACTTGCTGTGGGGGGGTGTACATGTGTATGTTGTGTGTGTTTGTAGATGTATATGTGTATGCTGTGTAGTGTGCGACGTGCGTACATGTATGTGGGTATGGCTGCTAAGTAGTGTGTTTCTGTGTGTGTATTGTGTGTACGTGTGTATTTGTTTATGCTGTGTGTTGTTTGTACATGTGTGGATATGGTTGGGTGGAGCCTCATTGGGTGTGGGGTATGGTTTCCGCATGGCCAGTATTTTCTTCCAAGAAAGGTGGCAATTCTAGTGTGGGGTGAAGGGGACGCTAACTTTTTTTCCCCCAGTCCACCCTTGGTATATTCAGTTGTATTTGATATATATGTTTTGAAAAATACACAAGTGGAGGAGTGAAAAATCTAATTGAGCAAGTTATTAAACGGCAAGTTTGTTATTTTATTTTCCAGCATAAAGTTTTTTTTATTTTTATAAGCACATAACTATAAAGCTATAAATGTACTGTGCTTAGGAGTAAGAGAAGGGCGAAGTAGGGCAGTGAAGGTAGTTTTTGCTAGGTAGGAGTCTGAGTAAACCATGTCATTGTAGACACTTGTGCTATGGGTCCTGTCTTGCTCTGCTCTGTGGGATCTATGCTGAGAGAGAGCTGCAGGAGTGGTTGGATTAAGCCAAGCTCTTTGTGTTCCACCTATCATTTCTCTCAATTTCTTATACATGCTAAAAGATTGGCTCCTGTGCTGATAAAGCAGTTATTCTGTGACATGTTGTGGTGTCTATGATCTTGCAGAGTACATTCCAGCCTCTCTAGTTCAAATAGAAATAATCATGCAATGTTAAACAACTTTCCAATTTACTTCTATTATCTAATTTGCTTAGTTATCTTGGTATCCTTTGTTGAAAAGAATGCCTAGGTATGCTCAGGAGCTGCTGATTGGTGGGTTGCACAAATATGCCTCGTGTTATTGGCTCACTCATCTGCATTGCTGATTCTTCAACAAAGGACACCAATAAAATGAAGCAAATTAGATAATAGAAATAAATTGTAACTTTATATATATATATATATATATATATATATACATACCTAGATAGCTTCAGGAGCAGCAATGCACTACTGGCAGCTAGCTACTTATTTGCGGTTGCACATATATGCCTCTTGTCATTGGTTCACCCAATGAACCAATGAGAATGCATATTCTACTGCTGTATGCATATGGAATAGTTTGTATATGGTGCATAGTATGGCTCTTATACTAGCCAGTGCCTCACTTGCCACTGACCTCACCGCATGTCACTTATTTGCATATCTGATGATGTCACAGAACAAAATCTACTATAGCAGGGTGGCCCAGACTACTGCCCGCTGGACCCATCCGGCCCTCCAAGACTTTTTGTGTGGCCCTTAGCACCCAGTGAGCAGAAAAGACATAAAAAATGAGTTATTGTAAATGCAGTTTCACAATTATTATTAGGGGATTATGCATGTGATTATATCAGATGTTGTTAATTTGGGTAGTGTATACAGTAGAAAAGAGCATTAAACATCTCCTCTTTTTGTATAAATGCTGTGCATGTCTCACATCCCCAAGAGAGGTAAAAAAGCCTGATACTGAAAATGCTGCAAATCAAATAGCTGGTTTAGGCAATTTGCAGCATTTTGAAAACCTAGGTTACAGACTTTTCTTTTTGGCCTCTCTAGGGCCTGTGGGACAAAGCACACTTTTTACCGAAAAGCAAGAGGTGTTTAATGTCCCTTTAAATTTAATTAAATGATATTCAATAATTTAATTTTGAAGCAATATGTTTAGCATAAGTGTCTGTATAATATACTCATTTCCTGAAACATTCCCCAGATTAGTCATTGACACTCCAAACAAAAAAGTGTTTGTGCACCCTTGTGCCTTCGTATTCAAAAAAGGTTCCTCTCTTTTCATTTGCATTTAAAGGGTTTTAATTTAGTTAGTTACACTGAGAGTTTAAAGAAAAATTGATTTTTGTTTTCATAGTGTGATTTTGCTGATATATGTCATCTGTAGTACCTCAAATAGTGTCACACTCTCTCAAAGTGTCACTCAACAGCACTGATAGCATGTAGTATTTTATGTTTGCATACATCATATATATATAGAACATGTAGAATATATACCTAATGATCTATGTAAAATGTAAGTTGTTCTATAAGAGTTTAATTCTATTGTAAAATACTTTTCTTTTTAATGACACAATCAGTCCACAGATCATCTTATTACTAGTGGGAATATCACTCCTGCCCAGCAGGAGGCGGCAAAGAGCACCACAGCAAAGCTGTTAAATATCACCTCCCTTCCCTCCCACTCCAGTCATTCTCTTTGCCTATGTTAGAGCAAGGAAGTGGTAAAGTTAGGTGTCAGAAAAAGATTCTTCAATCAAGAGTTTATTATTTTCTAAATAAGATTGTGCTGCTTTGTCCTAGGGTGTAGCCATAGTCCATATCAGTCTCTTCAGTAGAGCAGTGGTGGCTTTTGAGCAATGGGAACTTGTGGGACATAATTCTCACTGCACCTCCCATATACTGA
This sequence comes from Bombina bombina, assembly GCF_027579735.1. Classification (NCBI taxonomy): domain Eukaryota; kingdom Metazoa; phylum Chordata; class Amphibia; order Anura; family Bombinatoridae; genus Bombina; species Bombina bombina. The sequence continues at coordinate 104,588,575 of NC_069507.1, forward strand.
TGCTGCCCTAACCCTGACAGACTGGATAATATTACTCAGTCAGTTCTTTCTTTTCACAGGTCCATGGGAGGGAGAGTACCTCTCAAACCTGGGTGCTGCCTTGTTGTCAGGCAGATGAGGAGGTAAGTGCTTTCTTTTTTTTTTTGGTTGTAGAGACTCAGAATAAAAAAGGGGCACTTTATTCATGGACACATACAAGGGCTCAGGGGAGGCTCTTTGGTATTGACAGCTGAAAGCAGGCACTGGGGCTTTAAAGTTTTATTGTGGCTAATGGTCTTTTCATTTTCCCGGCGGTTTCACTTAGTTAATATAGACCAACAGGGAGAAGTCTTGTATGATGCCCACGATGGGCGGGTTTACAGGAGGCGCCAAGCTGTGTTGCGCGCCTTTTGCCTGTACTTCCTGTTGTTCAGAAGAGACAGTGCAGCTTCTGTTTCTGGCGCTTTTCTAATGCCTGGTTGAAAACGGAGGTCCGTTGCTGAGTCCAGACCTGTGAATAAATATCATCTCCTGCTCAGAAAAGAAACGGGTCATTAGAAGGTAGACACCTCAGCTTAGCTGCTGAGGTGTAGAGGTGATCTAAGATTTTTATTTAAATTACTGTAGTTTCTGCAATGCTAAAGTAAAAAAGTTACTGTTTAAAATTTAAAGTGACAGTAATGTTTTTTTCTAGTTCTAAATTTGATTTCTTTATCTGATATTTGACATTGTGAGTTAATATGGACCAAGAAACCTTGAAAAATGTTACTTGTTGTTTGTGTTTTGATGCCAATGTGGAACCACCAATCCCTTTCTGTTCCTCATGTATTGAGAGAACTTTAAATTTCAGGGATATACTTTTTTCTGAGTCTTCATTCTCCAAGGAGGATACTGTTCAGAAGTCTAATGTCAAGGGTTAATATATGCCGCAGCTTTCTCCTCAAGAGTCCCAACTTGTTTCCCCCACACATGCAGTGCCTTGTGCTTCCTCTTTAACTCCCCCTGGAGTTACGTTGCAAGACTTTGCTTCTCTCATGTCTTCTGCAGTTTCTGATGCATTATCTGCCTTCCCCATGTTGCAGGGGAAGAGCAAGGGGAAAAGTAGACATTCAGTAGGTGAGGTTATGGACACAGCTGTTGCTATTTCGGATGTTCCCTCCCAGAAGCCTGAGGAGGAGGATTCTTTGGTAGCATCTGAGGGGGAAATCTTAGATTCTGACAGTAATACCTACTACTGATACTGAAGTTGTATCCTTCAGGTTTAAGCTTGAGCACCTCCGTCTGTTACATAAGGAGGTTTTAGCTACATTAGATGACAGCGACAATATGGTTGTAGTTAATCCGAAGAAATCCAGCAAGCTAAACAAATATTTTGAGGTACCTTCCTCGATAGAGGTTTTTCCGGTACCAGACAGAGTTTCTGAGATCATTACCAAGGAGTGGAAGAGACCGGGTATCCCTTTCTTTCCATCTCCTATATTTAAAAAGATGTTTCCCATAGCCAACTCTGTCAAGGAGGATTGGCAAACAGTCCCTAAGGTAGAAGGAGCTGTGTCCACCCTGGCTAAGAGAACTACTATACCCATAGAGGATAGTTGTGCCTTTAAAGATCCTATGGACAAAAAATTAGAGGGATTACTTAAGAACATGTACGTAAACCAGGGGTTACAATGGTAACCTGCTGTGTGCATTGCTACCATCACTAGTGAGGCAGCCTATTGGTTTGATGTGTTGTCTGATGCTATTAAGACAGACACTCCTTTGGATGAGATTCAGAATAGGATAAAGGCTCTTAAGTTGGCTAATTCCTTTATTACGGATGCTTCCTTACAAGTTATCAAGCTGGGAGCAAAGATTTCAGGTTTCTCTGTTTTAGCCCGCAGAGCCTTATGGTTAAAACCTTGGTCTGCAGACGTATCATCTAAATCTAAACTGTTAGCGATTCCTTACAAAGGGAAGACTTTGTTTGGACCGGGTTGACGGAAATAATCTCTGATATCACAGGAGGTAAAGGTCATCTTCTTCCTCAGGATAAGAGAAACAAGCAAAAGGGACATCAGAGTAATTTTCTTTCCTTTCGAAATTTCAAGGGAAATTCTTCTGCTTCCACCCCCAAGCAAGATCAGGCTAAACCTTCTTGGAGACCTAACCAGTCTTGGAGTAAGGGAAAAACAGTCCAAGAAGCCTGCCATGGAATCTAAATCAGCATGAAGGGCATGCCCCTGATCCAGGACCCGATCTTGTAGGGGGCAGACTTTCCTTCTTCACTTAGGCTTGGGTTTGAGATGTTCAGGATCCCTGGGCGGCAGACATAGTGTCCCAGGGATACAAACTAGAATTCAAACGTTTCCCTCCCAGGGGCAGGTTTCTGCTTTCAAAATTATCTGTAGACCAGACAAAAGAGCGGCATTCTTACATTGTGTACGGGAACTCTCCATCCTGGGAGTAATAGTTCCTGTTCCTATGAAGGAACAGGGTCTGGGTTTTTATTCCAATCTGTTCGTGGTTCCCAAAAAAGAGGGAACCTTCAGAACAATTTTAGATCTCAAGAGTCTAAACAAATTCCTCAGAGTACCGTCCTTCAAGATAGAAACTATTTGTTCCGGTCTTCCTTTGGTCCAGGAGGGTCAATTTATGACAACATTGGATTTAAAGGACGCGTACCTGCATATTCCCATTAACAGGGATCATCACAAGTTTCTAAGGTTTGCCTTTCTAGACAAACACTTCCAATTTGTGGCTCTTCCTTTCAGTCTTGCTACAGCTCCCAGAATTTTCTCAAAGGTTCTGGGATCTCTGCTGGTGGTGCTTCTTTTAAGGGGAATTGCAGTGGCTCCCTATCTGGACGACATCCTGGTCCAGGCACCATCCATTCAACTAGCAAGGTCCCACACGGAAATTCTGCTATACTTCCTGCAATCTCATGGGTGGAAGGTAAATCTGGGAAAGAGCTCATTAGTTCCAAACACAAGGGTAACCTTCTTGGGAACCATAATAGATTCCCTATCTATGAAGATTTTTCTGACAGAAGTCAGGAAATCAAAGATTTTTGATTCTTGTCTAACATATTTAGTCGGTTCCTCGGCCATCAGTGGCTCAGTGCATGGAGGTAGTCGGGCTGATGGTGGCGGCAATGGACATCATCCGGTTCGCTCGTTTCCACCTCAGACGTCTGCAGTTAAACATGCTCAGTCAATGGAACGGAGATTATACGGATTTGTCTCCTCAATTTTTTCTGGAGCAGGAGACAAGGAACTCTCTTCAATGGTGGTTGTCTCAGAATCATCTCTCCCAGGGAACCTGCTTTCGCAGACCCTCTTGGGTGATTGTGACAACAGACGACAGCCATCTCGGATGGAGAGCAGTCTGGGGCTCCCTAAGGGCACAGGGGGTTTGGACTCTGTCAGAGTCTATTCTACCAATAAACATCCTGGAGCTGAGAGCAATCTTTAATGCTCTTCTAGCTTGGCCCCAGTTAGCCTTGACCCAGTTTATCAGGTTCCAGTCGGACAACATAACTTCAGAGGCTTGCATCAATCATCAGGGAGGAACAAGGAGTTCCATAGCGATGACAGAGGTAGTCAAGATATTTTGGTGGGCGGAGACTCACTCTTGTTGTTTGTCGGCAATCCACATCCCAGGGTGGACAACTGGGAGGCGGATTTCCTGAGCAGGCAGACACCCAGGGTAGTGGGAACTCCATCTGGAAGTGTTTTCCAGCCTGATTCTCAAATGGGGACAGCCGGAGTTGGATCTTATGGCATCCTGACAGAATGCCACGCTTCCGAGGCACGGTTCAAGGTCCAGGGATCCTTAGGCTCTTCTGATAGATGCTCTGGCGGTACCTTGGACCTTCAAGCTAGCATACCTATTTCCTCTGTTTGCTCTTCTTCCTCAGGTCATTAACTGAATCAAACAGGAGAGGGCATCAGTGATCCTCATTGCACCGGCCTGGCCTCGCAGGATTTGGTATGAAGATCTAGTGGACATGTCATCTCTTCCACCCTGGAGTCTTCCGTTGAGGAAGGACCTTCTACTTACTTCAAGGGCCCTTCCTTCATCCAAATTTAGTTTCTATGAAGCTGACTGCTTGGAGATTGAAAGCAGGGCTTTTCAGAATCGGTAATAGAGACCATGATTCAGGCTCGTAAACCTGTAACTAGAAAATTTTACTACAAGATATGGCGTAAATATCTTCATTGGTGTGAATCCAAGGGCTACTCTTGAAGTAGAGTTAGGATTCCTAGAATTTTGTCTTTTCTCCAAGAGGGTTTGGAGAAAGGATTATCGGCAAGTTCCCTGAAGGGTCAAATATCTGCCTTGTATATTTTGTTACATAAGCGTCTGGATGACGTACCAGACGTACAATCTTTTTGTCAGGCCTTGGTCAGGATCAGGCCTGTGTTCAAACTGGTTACTCCTCCCTGGAGTCTTAATTTAGTTCTTAAGGTTCTTCAAGGGGCTCCGTTTGAGCCTATGCATTCCTTAGATATTAAGTTGTTATCTTGGAAAGTGTTGTTTCTTGTTGCGATTTCTTCTGCTCGTAGAGTGTCAGAGCTCTCGGCATTGCAGTATGAGTCTCCTTATCTTATTTTTCATTCAGATAAGGTAGTTTTACGTACAAAGATGGGATTTCTTCCTAAAGTAGTTTCTAACAGGAACATTGATCAAGAGATTGTTGTTCCTTCCTTGTGTCCTAATCCTTCTTCTCAGAATGAACGGCTTCTGCACAATTTAGACGTGGTATGTGCTCTAAGATTCTATTTGCAGGCGACTAAGGATTTTCGTCAGTCGTCTGCTTTATTTGTGTTTTTTTCAGGTAAACGTAAGGGTCAGAAAGCCACGACTACTTCCCTTTCTCTTTGGCTGAAGAGTATCATACGTTTTGCTTATGAGACTGCTGGACAGCAGCCTCCAGAGAGAGTTACGGCTCATTCCACGAGGGCTGTTTTTTCCTCATGGGCATTCAAAAATAAAGCTTCTTTGGAACAGATTTGCAAGGCTGCAGCTTGGTCCTCTCTTCACACTTTTTCAAAGTTCTATAAGTTTGACACTTTGCCTCGGCTGAGGCCGCTTTTGGGAGAAAGGTTCTTCAAGCAGTAGTGCCTTCCGTTTAGGTTCCCTGTCTTAGCCCTCCCTAATCATCTGTGTCCTCAAGCTTGGGTATTGATTCCCACTAGTAATTAGATGATCCGTGGACTCATCGTGTCATTAAAAAGAAAAGAAAATTTATGCTTACCTTATAAATTTATTTCTTTTTAGACACGATGAGTCCACGGCCCGCCCTGCTATATGAAAGGTTGTGGGTTTATTTTAAACTTCAGACACCTCTGCACCTTGTTACTTCCTTTCTCTCCTATACTTCGGTCGAATGACTGAAGTGGGAGGGAAGGGAGGTGATAATTAACAGCTTTACTGTGGTGCTCTTTGCCGCCTCATGCTGGGCAGGAGTGATATTCCCACTAGTAATTAGATGATCCGTGGACTCATCGTGTCAAAAAAGAAATACATTTATCAGGTAAGCATAAATTTTCTTTTTTTTTCTTTCTGTAGTATCTCATTTCAGGATCTCTGTCCATTGCAGCTGAGAACAAACAGTCTCGTTGTCTGGTGAGTTTCCCTGGTGTAGCTCTGATCCTTGAAGATTACATCAAGGGCTCTGAAAATAACCTGAGGAAAACATATTTTCTTTTATAAGATGGTGAGAGTCCACTAGCCATCACATGTGGGATTAAAGTCCAGTATTACAGGAAGAGGCAAAACACCCAAAACAACAGAGCTTTAATCCCTCACACTTTCCCATGATTTAGTCAATATTTTTGCCTCCAGCAAGGAGTGAGGGTTAAACTTGAAGTGCTGATCTACAGTTCGATTGAAAGGGGTTTTCTGACCACTGTGAGATACATTTTCTCTAGTGATGTTGCGAATAGTTCCCCGGCGAATAGTTACCGGCAAACATAGCATGTTCGCTTTCACTGCGAACGGTGAACATATGCGATGTTCGGTCCACCCCCTATTCCTCATCATTGAGTAAACTTTGACCCTATACCTCACAGTCAGAAGACACATGCCAGCCAATCAGCAGCAGACCCTCCCTCCCAGACCCTCCCACCTCCTGGACAGCATCCATTTTAGATTCATTCGGAAGCTGCATTCTTAGTGAGAGGAGGGACAGTGTAGCTGCTGCTGATTTAATAGGGAAATCGATAGCTAGGCTAGTGTATTCAGTGTCTACTACAGTCCCGAAGGACTCATCTGATCTCTGCTGTAAGGACAGCACCCCAAAAAATCCCTTTTTAGGGCTAGCATATCAGTCTGCTTTTTTTTTTTTTCCTGTGTAATCTAATTGCAGTTGCCTGCGTGTGTGTCAGGCTCACAGCGTATACTGTGCCCACTTGCCCAGTGCCACCACTCATATCTGGTGTAACAGTAGTGTAGATTTAAAAAAAACAACACTTTTTTGACTGTGAAATAATAGCAGCCAGTACCCAAGATGGCCGCCAATAAGGCAGATGGGGAGGGTTAGAGAGCTGTTTTGGGGGGGATCAGGGAGGTTGGGGGCTAAGGGGGGATGCTACACCACAGCATATGTAAATAGGCTATACATTTTTTTTAAACATTTTAAAAACCTTTTATTTTAGTACTGGCAGACTTTCTGCCAGTACTTAAGATGGCGGGGACAATTGTGGGGTGGGGAAGGGAAGGGAGCTGTTTGGGAGGGATCAGGGGGTCTGATGTGTCAGGTGGGAGGCTGATCTCTACACTAAAGCTAAAATTAACCCTGCAAGCTCCCTACAAACTACCTAATTAACCCCTTCACTGCTAGCCATAATACACGTGCGATGCGCAGCAGCATTTAGTGGCCTTCTAATTACCAGAAAGCAACGCCAAAGTCATATATGTCTGCTATTTCTGAACAAAGGGGATCCCAGAGAAGCATTTACAACCATTTGTGCCATAATTGCACAAGCTGTTTGTAAATAATTTCAGTGAGAAACCTAAAATTGCAAAAAAAATTAAGTTTTTTTTAAATTTGATCGCATTTGGCGGTGAAATGGTGGCATGAAATATACCAAAATGGGCTAGATCAATACTTTGGGTTGTCTACTACACTACACTTAAGCTAAAATTAACTCTACAAGCTGCCTACATGCTCCCTAATTAACCCCTTCACTGCTGGGCATAAAACACGTGTGGTGCGCAGTGGCATTTAGCAGCCTTCTAATTACCAAAAAGCAACGCCAAAGCCATATAAGTCTGCTATTTCTGAACAAAGGGGATCCCAGAGAAGCATTTACAACCATTATGCCATAATTGCATAAGTTGTTTGTAAATAATGTCTGTGAGAAACCTAAAGTTTGTGAAAAAGTGAACAATTTTTTTTTATTTGATCGCATTTGGCGGTGAAATGGTGGCATTAAATATACCAAATTGGGCTTAGATCAATACTTTGGGTTGTCTACTACACTACACTTAAGCTAAAATTAACTCTACAAGCTCCCTACATGCTCCCTAATTAACCCCTTCACTGCTGGGCATAAAACATGTGTGGTGCGCAATGGCATTTAGCAGCCTTCTAATTACCAAAAAGCAACGCCAAAGCCATATAAGTCTGCTATTTCTGAACAAAGGGGATCCCAGAGAAGCATTTACAACCATTTATGCCATAATTGCATAAGTTGTTTGTAAATAATTTCTGTGAGAAACCTAAAGTTTGTGAAAAAGTGAACAATTTTTTTTTATTTGATCGCATTTGGAGGTGAAATGGCGGCATTAAATATACCAAAATGGGCCTAGATCAATACTTTGGGTTGTCTACTACACTACACTTAAGCTAAAATTAACTCTACAAGCTGCCTAATTAACCCCTTCACTGCTGGGCATAAAACACGTGTGGTGCGCAATGGCATTTAGCAGCCTTCTAATGACCAAAAAGCAACGCCAAAGCCATATAAGTCTGCTATTTCTGAACAAAGGGGATCCCAGAGAAACATTTACAACCATTTATGCCATAATTGCATACGTTGTTTGTAAATAATTTCCGTGAGAAACCTAAAGTTTGTTAAAAAGTGAACAATTTTTTTTTATTTGATCGCATTTGGCAGTGAAATGGTGCCATTAAATATACCAAAATGGGCCTAGATCAATACTTTGGGTTGTCTACTACACTACACTTAAGCTAAAATTAACTCTACAAGCTGCCTACATGCTCCCTAATTAACCCCTTCACTGCTAGGCATAAAACACATGTGGTGCGCAGTGGCATTTAGCAGCCTTCTAATTACCAAAAAGCAACGCCAAAGCCATATAAGTCTGCTATTTTTAAACAAAGGGGATCCCAGAGAAGCATTTACAACCATTTATGCCATAATTGCATAAGTTGTTTGTAAATAATTTCTGTGAGAAACCTAAAGTTTGTGAAAAAGTGAACAATTTTTTTTTATTTGATCGCATTTGGCGGTGAAATGGCGGCATTAAATATACCAAAATGGGCCTAGATCAATACTTTGGGTTGTCTACTACACTACACTTAAGCTAAAATTAACTCTACAAGCTCCCTACATGCTCCCTAATTAACCCCTTCACTGCTGGGCATAAAACATGTGTGGTGCGCAATGGCATTTAGCAGCCTTCTAATTACCAAAAAGCAACGCCAAAGCCATATAAGTCTGCTATTTCTGAACAAAGGGGATCCCAGAGAAGCATTTACAACCATTTATGCCATAATTGCATAAGTTGTTTGTAAATAATTTCTGTGAGAAACCTAAAGTTTGTGAAAAAGTGAACAATTTTTTTTTATTTGATCGCATTTGGCGGTGAAATGGTGGCATTAAATATACCAAATGGGCCTAGATCAATACTTTGGGTTGTCTACTACACTACACTTAAGCTAAAATTAACTCTACAAGCTGCCTACATGCTCCCTAATTAACCCCTTCACTGCTAGGCATAAAACACATGTGGTGCGCAGTGGCATTTAGCAGCCTTCTAATTACCAAAAAGCAACGCCAAAGCCATATAAGTCTTCTATTTCTGAACAAAGGGGATCCCAGAGAAGCATTTACAACCATTTATGCCATAATTGCATAAGTTGTTTGTAAATAATTTCTGTGAGAAACCTAAAGTTTGTGAAAAAGTGAACAATTTTTTTTTATTTGATCGCATTTGGCGGTGAAATGGTGCCATTAAATATACCAAAATGGGCCTAGATCAATACTTTGGGTTGTCTACTACACTACACTTAAGCTAAAATTAACTATACAAGCTGCCTACATGCTCCCTAATTAACCCCTTCACTGCTAGGCATAAAACACGTGTAGTGCGCAGTGGCATTTAGCAGCCTTCTAATTGCCTAAAAGCAACACCAAAGCCGTATAAGTCTGCTATTTCTGAACAAAGGGGTTCCCAGAGAAGCATTTACAACCATTTATGTCATAATTGCATAAGTTGTTTGTAAATAATTTCTGTGAGAAACCTAAAGTTTGTGAAAAAGTGGACAATTTTTTTTTATTTGATCGCATTTGGCGGTGAAATGGTGCCATTAAATATACCAAAATGGGCCTAGATCAATACTTTGGGTTGTCTACTACACTACACTTAAGCTAAAATTAACTCTACAAGCTGCCTACATGCTCCCTAATTAACCCCTTCACTGCTAGGCATAAAACACATGTGGTGCGCAGTGGCATTTAGCAGCCTTCTAATTACCAAAAAGCAACGCCAAAGCCATATAAGTCTGCTATTTCTGAACAAAGGGGATCCCAGAGAAGCATTTACAACCATTTATGCCATAATTGCATAAGTTGTTTGTAAATAATTTCTGTGAGAAACCTAAAGTTTGTGAAAAAGTGAACAATTTTTTTTTATTTGATCGCATTTGGCGGTGAAATGGTGCCATTAAATATACCAAAATGGGCCTAGATCAATACTTTGGGTTGTCTACTACACTACACTTAAGCTAAAATTAACTCTACAAGCTGCCTACATGCTCCCTAATTAACCCCTTCACTGCTAGGCATAAAACACGTGTAGTGCGCAGTGGCATTTAGCAGCCTTCTAATTACCTAAAAGCAACACCAAAGCCGTATAAGTCTGCTATTTCTGAACAAAGGGGTTCCCAGAGAAGCATTTACAACCATTTATGTCATAATTGCATAAGTTGTTTGTAAATAATTTCTGTGAGAAACCTAAAGTTTGTGAAAAAGTGGACAATTTTTTTTTATTTGATCGCATTTGGCGGTGAAATGGTGCCATTAAATATACCAAAATGGGCCTAGATCAATACTTTGGGTTGTCTACTACACTACACTTAAGCTAAAATTAACTCTACAAGCTCCCTACATGCTCCCTAATTAACCCCTTCACTGCTGGGCACAGTGGAGGCTCCTCCATATGTGCACAACCGCACATGCCCCCCTGGAGAAAAAAGAAAAAAAGAAAGAAAATTAATTTTTTGGCTGAATAAATATAATTTTTCCAATAGCACCCCTATTGGAAAAAAATATATTTATTTAGCCAAAAAATATTCCTGTCTACTGCACAGTTTAATAAAATAAAAAAAAATCCCTTTTATATATCTCTATACCTGTCTACCGCACGTGCGGTAAGAGAGGTATAGCCTGCCTTAGCCCTTAGCACATTTTTTCTATGTGCCTGCTGCTCCCCCCATAACTGAGCCTATACCTTTCCTAATCGCACAATCTTCAGTGTGCGATTTGACTCATTGCTATGGGCGGGCAGCAGGGGGAGCACTTTTTTTAATGCTTCCTTTTTTAGCTGCCTGTGTTAGCTGCAATGCTCAGAGGCAGTATTCTACAGGAGGGGGTTGTGTGCTCCGTGTAAGCCCCTTACAGCACACATGGCAGGTATAAAAAAATGTAGTAAATTTAACTTGCATACAGCAATTGCTCATACAGTGACTGTATTTTAAGGGACCCTTGCTGTCAATATAACTGTGCATGCACCAATGCCTATATCTAGAGCAGGAGTTTGCATTGGTGCCTGCATGGTCATGTAACCTTATCCTGCTTCTGCTTGTACTCTAAATTTGCTGCACCTTCAAAATCCTGCTACCCTGTCATACAGTAATTTTTTGGAGCTCACCTAGCAACCCTACTGGTCACCAAGACCAAGATGTGACCAGAAACAAATAGGAACTACTATTATTCTGGATTAAAGGTACACAAAAATGTGAATGACTTTAAATATTAATTAAATAATATTTTTTTATTATTATTCCTTTGCATTCATTAAAACATTAAGCTAAACTTTCTTACAAACGGAGTTTAACTATGAACTAAATTAATACATAACGTATATATAATTTATACTTTACTTGCAGAAGCTACAAATTAAGCACACATGCAAACGACAAGAATAAGACTACAACTCCCAACATGCTTAGCTGTATGGCCTTACAATGGGCCCTTTATCAACTACCTAATTTAAATCGAGACAAAACAACCTGCTATAGCTGTTACATCAGTTTGCAGAATCACTTGAAAGCAGGTTCTGACCAGTTAGGGATTATCAAGCTGCAGCCCTGAGATGGGTATAGGAATATTTGCATTCTTCCATCAGACAGGCATAATGATAGACAGACTGCAGTCCTGAGGAAGACAAGGGAGGCTACTGTATGTCAGTGTGTGCGATGCATCAGAATTGTGAGTAGTGCCAATGCCGGGAAGGCCTCAGGGAATCTAGTATAACCCATGCAGGAAGCAGCAGGGTGCATAGTCCGGCCTGTAGGGAGTGCAGGGTGATGTTCTAAAGGGTGAGGCTACACTACTCCGGTTAGAATATCCGGCATACTGACAGCACAGTGCTGCACTCTCTATGAATGGTCTAAGGCAGTGACACTAGGCTGCAGTATGCTACACACATCATAGGGGTTGCAGAAGTGATTGCACTCCTTGCCAGAGGGAGAGATAGGTAGGCTTAAACGGCAGTGCCCCTGGGTAGTCAGTACACTGACAGTCACATAGGGAAAGAGGTGAACTGGCACTGATGGGTAGGATTTAGCTGCAGTCCCTGGGGTAGTGGGTACACTGACAGTAAAGTGCTAGAGGGCAGGAAGTCACACTCACCACATGGTCTGGGGTACTTACTCTAGATGTTGAATGTGCCATAACACTACAGGAAGAAGGGATGACACTGAAAACCCATTTGTTCCTTAATACTTTATTATTTGTGTGTAAAATGTGACAGCAGGCATACCACTTCCTAATCATACTCATTAATTAATCTGTTTAGGTACACACAAACACCTTACAAATATACCACAAACACTCACACACACCCAAACATATATATATATATATATATATATATACACACTCACACACACATTCAAATAGGTGTAGCCAACAACTGAGGAATGGGGCTAAATACCACCTAGTTATAATACTTGCTAGGTGGCATTTAGCCCCAGTTCATGTATTGTGAACCCCCATTTGAATAACCCACGAGCCGCCACTGGCTGGGCATAAAACATGTGTAGTGCGCAGTGGCATTTAGCAGCCTTCTAATTACCAAAAAGCTATGCCAAAGCCATATAAGTCTGCTATAATGGCATGTCTGGCACACAGTGTTGGGGCAAGGGTCCATCTGAACACTGATACCTGGTCTGCAAAGCATGGTCAGGGCAGGTATATCACCTACACTGCGCACTGTGAAGCGGGCGTAACCCTTACACTACCTGATCGATACAACATCATACCTGATGTTTTAAAGCACGTTATTCCAAACAATTTAGGAATGTTAGGTGATTTATGCCCTTTATGGATTAAAACCAGACTCTGCATCAACTATGTAATTTTCCATGGGAGTTTTGCCATGGATCCCCCTCCGGCATGCCACAGTCCAGGTGTTAGTCCCCTTGAAACAACTTTTCCATCACTATTGTTGCCAGAAAGAGTCCCTGTGGGTTTTAAAATTCGCCTGCCTATTGAAGTCTATGGCGGTTCGCCCGGTTCACCAACTTTTGTGGAAGTTCGCCGTTCGCGAACCCAAAATTTTATGTTTGCAACATCACTAATTATCTCCCTCAAAGAGCCAGGAATAGGACAGGGGGGATTACAAGAGTACAATGGCAGCGCAACCCTATTGGCTGATTGGATCAGCCAATAGGATTGAAGTTCAATCCTATTGGCTGATTGCATCAGTCAATAGGATTTTTTCTACCTTAATTCCGATTGACTGATAGAATTCTATCAGCCAATCGGAATTAAAGGCACTCTATCTTGGATGACGTCACTTAAAGGAACCATCATTTAGTAAGAAGACTTCGATGTAAGAGGATGATCCGCGCCGGATGTCTTGAAGATGGACCAGCTCCGCGCCGGATGGATGAAGATAGAAGATGCTGTCTGGATGAAGACTTCTGCCGTTTGGAGGACCACTTCGCCCGGCTTGGATGAAGACTTCTCCCGGCTTTGTTGAGGACTTCGGCCTGCTTGGGTGAAGACTTCTCCCGGTAAGGTGATCTTCAAGGGGTTAGTGTTAGTTTTTTTTAAGGAGGTATTGGGTGGGTTTTGGAGTAGGGTTGGTTGTGTGGGTGGTGGGTTGTAAATATTGGGGGGAGATTTGTAATTTTTTTAACAGGTAAAAGAGTTGATTACTTTGGGGCAATGCCCCGCAAAAGGCCCTTTTAAGGGTTATTTGTAATCTAGTGTAGGGTAGGACTTTTTCTATTTTGGGGGGGCTTTTTTATGTTGTTAGGGGGATTAGATTAGGTGTAATTAGTTTAAAAATCTTGTAATTTGTTTATTATTTTCTGTAATTTAGTGTTTGTTTGTTTTTGTACTTTAGATAATTTTATTTAATTGTATTTAATTTAGGGAATTAATTTAATTATAGTGTAGTGTTAGGTGTAATTGTAACTTAGGTTAGGTTTTATTTTACAGGTACTTTTGTATTTATTTTAACTAGGAAGTTATTAAATAGTTAATAACTATTTAGTAACTATTCTACCTAGTTAAAATAAATACAAACTTGCCTGTAAAATAAAAATAAATCCTAAACTAGATACAATGTAACTATTAGTTATATTGTAGCTATCTTAGGGTTTATTTTACAGGTAAGTATTTATTTTTAAATAGGAATAATTTAGTTAATGATAGGAATATGTATTTAGATTTATTTAAATTATTTTAAAGTTAGGGGGTGTTAAGGTTAGACTTAGATTTAGGGGTTATAGTGGCTGCAACGTTGGGGGCGACAGATTAGGGGTTAATAAATGTAGGTAGGTTGCGGCGATGTTAGGAACAGCAGATTAGAGGTTAATAAAATTTAACTAGTGTTTGCGATGCAGGAGTGCGGCGGTTTAGGGGTTAATATATTTATTATAGTGATGGCGATGTCCGGTTCGGCAGATTAGGGGTTAAAAATTGTATTATAGTGTTTGCGATGTGGGAGGGCCTCGGTTTAGGGGTTAATAGGTAGTTTATGGGTGTTAGTGTACTTTTTAGAATTTTAGTTAAGAGTTTTATGCTACGGCGTTGTAGTGTAAAACTCTTAACTATTGACTTTTAAATGCGGTACCAGTCTTGACAGGAGAGGGTCTACCGCTCACTTTTTGACAGACTCGTAATACCCGGACTATGCAAGTCCCATTGAAAAAAGAGGATACTCAATTTACGTAAGTGGATTTGCGGTATTTCCAAGTCTTGCCAAAAAAGTGAGCGGTACACCTGTACCTGCAAGACTCATAATACCAGCGGGCGTTAAAAAGCAGCATTGGGACTGGCCAACGCTGCTTTTTAAGCCTAAAGCACAACTCGTAATCTAGCTGATAGGATGTAGAAACATAGTTGTAGAAACGTAGAATACAGAAAATCGCAAAGGGGTCGCCATAGCAACCGTCATAAACAACTAGGCAAAACCAAAGCAATATTGGAACTGGCCCATATAAGACCAACAAGCAAATGAACCATAACGACCAAAGTGAGAAGATATATGTATGAGAGAATAAAGAGCATAGAAAAAAGGGGGGGGGGCGACAAAAAACAATAAATAAATAAATAAATAAATAAATAAGAAATAAAAATAAATAGTAAGAAAAATAATAAAGATAAAAAGTGGAAGGACAAACCAAAACAGCACAACAAACAAATAAGGGAAACGAAAAGAAAAAAGACAGCCAAGAACAAGAGAATAAAAAAAGAGGAAAACAAAATGAGCAAAACCAGAAAATCAGAAAGCAAAATAAACATAGACACCCATAAAGAAGGGGGGGGGGGAAATAAAAATAAATAAATAAAAAGGAAAAATAAAAATAAATATAAAAAAATAAGTTATAATAAAAGTAAACAAAAATAAAGATAAAGAAATAAAAGTAATAAACTGTGGCTCTCAATAGGAATTATAGATCATGGATCTCATAGTTGTCCAGGGAAAAGTTATAAAAAAGCTTGCCAATCAAGGTGGGTGTTAAGTCCCTTTGGGATCAGAGTCTCCAGATTAAAAATCCATTTTGCCTCTCACTGAAGTAATAATTTGTTAGATCTCCTCCTCTACTCATAGGAGGAACATGATCGATGACCATATACTTCAAGTCGGTCACTTTATGTTGTAGCTCTTGAAAATGTCGGGCCACCGGTTGCTCAGAGGATCCTTTGCTGATAGCCATTCATGTACGTAAATCATCAGAAGTCTTTCCGACATAAAATAAGCCACACTGACAATACAGTAAATACACAATGTGTGTGGTAGTGCATGTCAAACGATGTCAGTGTTTGTAACTATTTCTCCTATAAGGATGTGTGAAAGATGAGCCAGTAATGAGGCATCTGCATGTTGTACAGCCCAGACAGCAGGATACTCCAGGTTTTTTGGTGTCTAGCCAAGTTGTCTTCTTATAGCAGTGCACAGGGTCAGTTTTGACTAATATATCTCGGAGGGATCTAGCCCTTTTGTATCCTATCCGAGGAGTTGCCCTATTCAATAAGGGAAGAGATTGGTCGGTGTTAATAATGTCCCAATGTTTGTATAGTGTAGCTGCTATTGCTTTTTTGTTAACATCAGTAGATCTGGTGATCCGTGAGTTCTCAGTAAGTTTCACATGTTGCTCATTAAGGAGTTTTTTAGGATAATTTCGTGCCTGGAACCGGTCTTCCATTTCTGAAAATTGTGCATCTCCATTAACATCCTCTGTGTTGTTTCTTAGGACCCTTAACAGTTGGGACTTCAGTAATGCTTTTTTGAGGGCCGGGGGATGGCTACTCGCATAGTGTAAGAGTGCATTTCGATCTGTTACTTTTCGGAACAGAGTGGACTGTAGCCTTCCCCTGCTTTTATATATCCGAACATCCAAAAAGTCAATCACAAATTGGTCATATTGCATCTTAAATTTTAGTGCTAAGTTTGGAGAATTCAATAGAGTGAACCAAGATTGTAATTCATGTAGGGTCCCTGTCCAGATGAGAAAGAGATCATCAATGTAACTCTTGAAAAACATAATATGATCCACCTTGAAGAGATTTGTTTCAAATTCTTTGAAACAAGACATGAATAAGTTGGCATAAGATGGGGCCACATTGGACCCCATCGCTGTCCCCGTTAGCTGTAGATAAAATTGTTGGTCAAACCTGATATATATATATATATATATATATATATATATATATATATATATAATATATACAGAGCTTGATATATATATACACATATATGCATACATAAATATATATATATATATATATATATATATATATATATACACATATACACAGTATGGGTGTGTATATATATATATATATTTTAATTTTGGTTGATCTGTGTCTCTAAACTGGCATTTTATGTATTACTCATTGTTATTAGTAATCAAAAACTGGTATAAATATTATACCTTTTATTCTTAAAACTTTTATTTTAAGTGAAGGCACTGCAGTAAAATATATTTAAGACAACTGTAGAGACTAGAGAAAAAGACTGAGGAAAATGAGGAAGTTTAGTCTCATCGGGTGGCAAGGTTACCTGATAAATCTATTTATTTCATGATGGTGAGAGTGCACAAGACTTCCATAACAGTTGGTGGCAGTACAAGTTTGCACTTCTTTTATCCTGCTAATCCTTTCCTTGTTTATTACTTTCTAATTTCTCTTGGCCATATGTATGACTAAAGAATCACAGGGAAGTGAGAGGCATTAAAGCTCTGCTGTGTTGGATCTTTTGTGTTCTCTTATAGGACTGGACTTTAATCACACATGTGATGGCTTGTGGGCACAAACCATCATGAAAGAAATTCATTTATCGGGTAAGCATACATTTTGTTTTAAAATAAAATCATACATGGCTACAAACATGTCAGATTTATACTTCTTCCTGCCTGAGTTAATCAGGTTTAAATTTTTAGCAAATAAATGTTTAAAGAGCCAGTAAATATTTTCAAATTTTAATATGAAACGTTTAGTTATGAGTAGTAAAGCAACTTTGCAATATACTTTCATTATTTATTTTGCCACCATTTCACATAATTTAGCTCTGAAATTTGTTTTCTAATTAGCAAAGCTCAAAATGCACCCTGCTGCCTTCTCAAGACTAACCCTTCTACATACTGTATTGCTCCCTAATTGGCTTTAAAAGATAAGAGACTTCAAAACAAGACATTTTATATAGACACTTGTTGTCTGCCGTCTCAAGTCTGGATTAGCCCCTTTAAATAAGGCAAATGGAGGGTGGGGTTTAGCTATTGAAAAACAATTGCTGCAAAGAAAATGTTAGTTTGTTTTAAAATGTTTTGACTTGTTATCATGTAGCAAGACAGCAAATTGTAATTTGAAGGTGTCTGCTGTCCCTTCGAATACAGGATATCTGTGTATGCCTCAGAAAACCAGTGATAACTTTTATTAGAAGCATTTTTGCTAATGGAGGTATATAGCAAAATTGCATCTATTTCGAATTGAAATGCACCCGTTTAGTTTAGTGTTTGATCTTTTTAACCCTTAAAGTCCTGATCTGCAAGAGGCCCTGTAAGCCTAGAATTGCTGATGTACAAAGTCGTTCTGTTATTCAAGTTCCCGTCAGTATATTAACTTATTCCTTTCCCCTTTCTTCTTTTTATTTTGTAGGTCAGAGGATCTCTGTCCATTAATATCATTAGCTGCATAGCAGCGCTCCTTGAGAGCTCTTTAATTATTGCAGATTTTAACATTTATTTTGCTAGCAGCTGTCAATCTTATGAGTGTCGGCCCTCCAGTTACTCTGTTCTGGTATGTAATAGACATAAAAATGATAGACAATATTATTCAATATAAGGAATTAAATGAATATATGTATAGTAGATAATATGGTGAGCAGTCTGGCTGGGATATAATATTACATACATTATATACTATAAAATATTATAAAGATAGTTACATAATTGTTTTTGTAATGTGTAGGGATCTCTTTAGAGTGATGTCGTACACACTGTGCACAAAGCACCAGGCTCCAATAACCTAATGCTTAATAGGCTATTGACATTGAGAATATTTATATTTGCAGAATATCCGAACGGTTTCTTTGGCTTTCCTTTTAATTGCGTCTCTGCTTCAATTCTCTCTATCATTGTCATTGGCTATTTTTGGCTGTAAATCCCTGAATCATGCATCAATCCAAGAACCACAGGTAAGGATTAATCTACTGCCTGATTGTAATATCATATGAAACATAAAAGAGATGTTTTTTCTTCTGTCTGAAACCAGAATTTAAACAAAATGAGCTGCTTTTTATGACTGATATTTTGTAATATCTAATATCATTATCATTATAAAAAATAATCATAACCAAAACCATTGTTTTAATAATGTTTTTTATCATATTAACAACAATATAACATCTCTCGTTGCTAGCACTCATGGAAAATTCCATAGCATCTACCCAGGATGCACTTAGTATCCAAATACAATTCCACACATAGAAGGCACTGTCCTGGAAATGTCTCAAACTTTGCTGTTTTATTGCGTAGTGTATAAATAAGAAATTGCAAAGTTTGAGAATATTCATGAAGACTACCTCATATGTCTATCTATCTCTGTCAATCTAAAGATATTTTCTAAAAAAATAGGGCGGACCCGCAAGGTGTCAGAGAGGGGCGATGTTCCTCCCATATGATATAATGGGGGGCACTACGTTAACTAAACATTGCCGACATTGCCACTTGTCAGCAATTTCTGCAAGTGAAGGGGGCGTATTTGAAGTATTTTTACACAGACAGTGCACTTACTGAAACCCAACATGGTTTCTGTGTCGGAACACTTCAAATAATGCCTGTGTGACCTAACTACATCTTTACCAACTGCCTCATATTGTAAAGTCTTGTTACCTTCTCAAACATGGCTGACACACTACTCATAACCTGTAATTTAGAGATTGGAATATATTACACAGCTGCCGATGTATCTCAATCAAACTACAGGTTACTCCCCCTAGAATGTCCGGCTAACTTCCACAGATCGCCTACACCTACGTCATGTCTTCCCTATACTCCCCCTGGAATGTCCAGCTAACTCCCACAGAAAGCCTACGCCTACGAAATGTCTGCAATCTACCTGACTAATAAAGTATACAAAAAAAACAGCAACTCCCTATTATAAATATGGGAGCTATGTCGCTACATTTCTATACAATGTTAAACTGATATGCATTGTAATGTATAATGCATATTATTTTAAGTATTGTTTTTATTTTAAAATGTAGTTATTTTTGACTGTCCTTTTTATTATTTTAAACATAAACATATACTTTATAATTTATATATTAATACATATTATTTAAATATACATAAGTATATTTAAAATAATAAAAAGATAAAAAAAAAAAACATTTTAAATTAGATACAATTCTTAAAATAATATGCATTATACATGACAATGCACATAATTTTAACATCCTATATAATAAAAGGCCAAGTGTGTTTGTCCGAAGCTGTCATGCGCAGTAGAGACTGCAAGGACAAACACACCTGGCCTTAGAGTCCCTACCTGAACAGCCAGTGTGGGCAAAAGTGGGCATGGCGGGGGCGTGGCCGGGCGAGGTCGCACGCGAGAGGGATAGAGGGGAAAGGGCAAAAGAGAGGGGAAAGAGCAAAAGAGAGGGGGAGAAGAGCAAAAGAGAGGGGAAAGAGCAAAAGAGAGGGGAAAGAGCAAAAGAGAGGGGAAAGAGCAAAAGAGAGGGGAAAGAGCAAAAGAGAGGGAAGAGAGAGAGAGAGAGCAAAAGAGGGGGAGAGAAAAACAGAGGGAAGGAGAGAGAGAGAGAGCAAAAGAGGGGGAGAGAAAAAGAGAGGGAAGGAGAGAGAGAGCAAAAGAGAGGTGGGAGAGAGCGCAAAATAGAGGGGGGAGAGAGCAAAAAAGAGGGGGGAGAGAGAGCAAAAGAGAGGGGGGGAGAGAGAGCGCAAAAAAGAGGGGGGAGAGAGAGCAAAAGAGAGGGGGGAGAGAGAGCGCAAAAGAGAGGGGGAGAGAGACAGCGCAAAAGAGAGGGGAGAAAAAGAGTGCAAAAGAGAGGGGGAGAGAGAGCGCAAAAGAGAGGGGGAGAGAGAGCGCAAAAGGGAGGGGGAGAGAAAGTGTGCAAAAGAGTGGGGGGAGAGAGCGCAAAAGAGAGGGAGAGAGAGAGCACAAAAGAGGGGGATAGAGAGAGAGCGCAAAAGAGGGGGAGAGAGAGAGAGCACAAAAGAGGGGGGGGAGCAAAAGAGAGGGGAGGGAGAGAGCGCAAGGGGTGGGACTGCTGTACTGCAAAAAATGGCCCGTGTGAACGGGCTTTAGGACTAGTTGTAGATAAATGCAATACTAAAATAAACTATTAACACTTTTATGCCAACACCCCCAGTGCAACCTACATTATTAACCACTTATCTGCCATAACCTAAAGACCTAACCACCCCCTAACCAGTTAACACCTACACCACCACAACCCCCCAATACTATAGGCCCCCTAACCTATTAACCCCTACACCGCCACAACCCCAACAACAATAAGCCCCCTAAGATATTAACCCCAAGGCAAACTACCCCTACACTACTTAACTAACTAAGCCCCCAAACCGACCTCTAAACTAAACCCCCCTAAGTTACTAAAAATAACAAACACTAAATTTACAAAAAAAAAAAACTAATATTACAGAAACCACACTACCAAAAAAAAAACCACAGTTATGACTAACTAAAACTAAGGCCCCCTTAACCCCCCCCCCCAAAAAAAAAAAAACTAAACTGACACTAAAAGTTACTAAAACAATAGTCTGTTATGGGTGTTATGTTTAATTTATATGTAACTCTATTATTTATTTCTATTGCACTTATTTCCTGTTTTGCATTTCCTGTTCCTGTTGGTTCTCCTCTAAGTTAATGGCTTCTGTACACTAATGCTTGTACTGTCATTATTTACACCACATGAAACATGGTGTCAGAAGTATCTGAATCTGCACTGTTTCTACACGTTTGATGCTAAGAACTTGCTAGTCTTGCAGTGAGAGCCTTTAGAGCTGATTGTGCCTCCTGTAGCAATTGCAGTCCTGTCCTGAAAGCTGAGCACTGACAGCAAGAAAACCAGCACCATGGCAGCTTCTAACAGCATTTCACTGCCTGAGGCAATGAGGGTGAGTGGGGATTGCAGCAGTAACTGGAACAACTTCAGAGCTGAGTTTGAGGATTACTCCCTAGCCACAGGGTTAAATGAGAAACCTGCAGTAGTGTAAGCAGCCACACTGAGGAGCAAGATGGGCAGTGAATGCCACCATGTTTACAAGCATAATTTGAACCTCACAGAGGAGCAAAAGAGTGACACTAAAGCCATCCTAGATGCATTAGAAGCTTTCTTCAGAACTTCTAAAAATGTCATATATGAAAGATACATATTTGGCAGCTGCAAGCAAGAAGAAGGTGAAGCAATAGACAACTTTGTCACACGACTAAGAGAAAAACCTGCAAGCTGTGAGTATGGCTCTCTGAGAGATTAACTCATTTGTGACAAAATAGTTCTAGGTATTAATAGTGAAAGCACATGCCGCCACCTAT
Organism: Bombina bombina; assembly: GCF_027579735.1. Classification (NCBI taxonomy): domain Eukaryota; kingdom Metazoa; phylum Chordata; class Amphibia; order Anura; family Bombinatoridae; genus Bombina; species Bombina bombina. The sequence continues at coordinate 104,610,543 of NC_069507.1, forward strand.
TGAGATATGTCGCACTGCAGAACTTACTGACAAACATATGAGAGCTATGGAACAGGATAAACAGACTGACAGTATCAATGCAGCCTCCAAGCAACAGCTAAGCTTGAAGAACCACCAGCACAAGCTTCAGCACAAAAATCACCTACGCAACTAACCTATGAGCAAGCTTGCATCCTGCAAGTACTGTGGCCATGTGCATGTATGAGAGAAAGAACAGTGCCCTGCTTATGGGAAAATCTGTAGAGCATGTGGTAGACTAAATCATTTTGCTGGAGTATGTCTGTCAAGTAGAATGGAAGTAAGAAAGCTGCACACAATTGAGCAAATGTCAGATTTTGAGGATGCACATTAACATAGCACTGATGTGGTTTATTTAAAAGAATGCATTGGTGCTGTACAATCTAAGGGCCAAAAATGGTTTGTAAATCTCAGATTAAATAATATATACCAAAAATTGAAGTTATATTCAGGGGAATTAATTGAATCATTGGGACTTTTCCAAACAGAATGCAGCATACGTGAATGAATTCACAAACTTGAATTTGAGAATGTTGAAGCCAATCAGAAACCGCTATTGTCTAGTTCAACATGTGAGCGCCTGGGTTTGATGCAGTTCACCATTCCTTCTAAATTACAGAAAGTCAATAATCAGCCTGCAAAATCCCTGACTAGGCCACTGAAAACACAGCAAATCCTCAGTGTCTATAGTGATGTATTTGATGACCCAGTAGTATGTTCCAGGAGAGGTACATTTTGAACTCAATCCTACCATTCCACCAGTACAATGTGCCCCATGCAATGTGCCAGTAGCCATTAAGCTGCAGGTCAAAGAGCAACTGGATAAGTATGAAGCTGAAGGACATCTTACTTCAGTATCAGAGACTACGGATTGGATAAGCAACATGGTAGTTATTAGGAAGCCAGAGAAGATCAGAATTTGCATTAATCCCAAGTTTATGAACATAGCCCTGTAATGGTCACACTACTTAATACCAACACTTGACAACATTTTGCACAAACTACCCAAAGCACAGGTTTTTATGCTTGTTGATGCAAGAGATGCCTTTTTACAGTGCAAACCGGATGAAAAGAGTACCTACATGACCACCATCTGGACTCCTTGGGGCAGAAATAGATAGTTAAAACTGCCATTTGTAGTCTCTGTAGCACCAGAGGTGTATCAGCATAAGCAGCATGAACTATTATGTGGGCTCCAGGGAATTGAGCCAATAGCCAATGACATTCTTACAGTTGGCTTTGGTAATACAGACGAAGAAGCTGAGCATGACCATGATGAGAAGCTAACAGCGCTACTGGATCATTGCAGGCAAGTGATGCTGAGACTCAGCGTAAAGAAACTGCAGTTTAAGGTACAAAAAGTTTGTTTCCATGGACATATCCTGTCCTCACAAGGCTTAAAAGCTGACCCAGATAAGATTAGCCCCATTGTGGACATGCTACAGCCTGGCGACACCAAAGCAGTACAGCATTTTATTGACTTTGTCACACACCTAGCAAAATTCATGCTGCACTTGTCTGAGATGTGTCAGCCCTTGAGAAGACTTAATCACAGCTACCCCGGTGTTGAAATATTATGATGTCACAAAGCCTGTTACAATACAAAGTGACTCAAGCAAAAATAGCCTAGGTTGTTGTCTATTTCAAGAAGGTCAGTCAGTTGCATATGTGTCCAGAGCTCTTTCATCAGTCGAGCAGAATTATGCTCAAATTGAAAAGGATACCTTGAGCAGAGCTACAATGGATGATGTGGCACCCGGAGGTGAGCATGAGCATCATACAGTTTGTTTGCTGGAACAGGAACAACATTTATTTGCTTAAGTCAATCAAGCCGACTATCTTAATGTCATGGATCAGCGACTACATCAGCTCATACAGCACACAGACAGAGATGCAACTTTACAAGCACTGAAGTCTATTGTTCTGAGTGGGTGGCTGGATGAAAAGGATGCAGCATCTGAAATTGTAAAGGAATATTGGACCTTCAGAGATGAGATCAGCGTGCAAAATGGTATGTTATACAAAGTTCCAATAGTACCAAAAGTCACTAAGAGCAAAGATGTAATTATGCATACTCGCAAGCCCCATTGGGGGTGAGGCATGCTACAGACAAGCTTGTGATATTCTTTACTGGCCCAACATGCAAGGTAAAATCAAACACTTTGTCAGCAATTGTCCCACTTGTAATGAGTATGCACATGCAACAAAAAGAAACCAAGATGTCACATGAGATACCTACACACGTCCTTGGCAGATTGTCAGTATAGACTTATTCAACTACGCAGGAAAAGAATTTCTGATATTAGTCAATCATCATTACTCAGACTTCTGGGAAATTGAACTTCTTCCTGACTTATCCACTGAAACTACAGTTAAGAGGTGCAAGGCTCAGTTTGCACATCATGGACAACCAGATAAAGTGAAATCTGATAATGACCCTCAGTTTGCAAGCTTACAATTCAGGAAATTTGTCACTGAATGGGAGTTTGAGCATGTGACTTCTGACTTCTTCACCACGTCATCCACAGGCTAACGGCAAAGCTGAATCTGCTGTGAAGATTGTTAAAAATGTATGCATGAAAGCACAAAGTGATGGTAAAGACCCGTAGAAGGTCATCTTACATTGGAGAAACACTCCAACCGAGGGCATGGATAGTATTCCGGCACAGAGACTAATGTCAAGGAGATTAAAGACCTCCTTACCAGTTGCCAACAAGCAACTTGAACCCTCTGTGATACATGGTATACCAGAATAGTTACGACTTAAGAGGCAAATGTTCAAGGCACAATATGACACATCTGCCAGAGATTTGCCTGAATTGAATATTGGAGAACAAATCCATATGAAACCACTGCCTGTAGATCGAACAAGTTGTTGGGTACCTGTCTACAAAAAGTTGCACCACACTCCTATTTTGTGGACATTGAAGGAACCCTCTATCGCCGCAATCATATGGATCTGCGAGTGGCTGAGCAGCCTGATTCTCAATTTCCAGTTGACAGACCAGAATCATCTGGTATTACAAGGGCACACTCACCCATTGGCGGTAAGGAATACACAGAGGTGATGCCACAGACTAATATTAATGACAGTCCTGAGCAAGCAGGTATACCTGAAAGAAGTCAAGCACAGAGCATGCCAGCAAGTATTGAGAAGAGCCCAGTAACCTCAGAGAGGGCTAAGAAACTCTTTGTACAAGGAGGGCCAGTCTTCACTCGTAGTGGCAGACATTCACAACTGCCCAAGAGACAACCTGTAGAATGTGTTTTTACAAGGACTCATCCAAATTTCACAATGTTTATTTATTAACACTAAAAGAGTGAGATGTTATGGGTGTTATGTTCAGTTTATATGCAACTCTATGATTTATTTCTATTGCACTTGTTTCCTGTTTTGCATTTCCTGTTCCTGTTGGTTCTCCTCTAAGATCGGGGCTTCTGTACACTAATGTCCTCTAAGATCATGGCTTCTGTACACTAATGTACTGTCATTATTCACACCACATGAAACATAGTCCTTAGAGGAGCTTTTTGTAGGTCATTGCCCACGTCCAGGCTCATAGCTGATAAAGCGCTCCCCACCCCCACTCAATATTATAACACTCAAATCCGATATTGTGAGGATATCGGAATTGGGGTAGCATAGTGAGTCAAGTAGGTCTGAAATAGTACAACCATACACATTTGATATATTGCCCAAAAGTGTCACAGCTTTTTCCAAATAAATACTACCACCACATTCTGTAACATAAAGTAACCTCTCACCCCACTCCCCCAAAAGAAGCCAAATCTAAAAAAAAAAAAAAAAAAAAGATTGTGCTGAAAAGGCATTTGATAGGGCAGTATGCACAGCTCTTTTGCTGCCCCCAAAATATCCCTAATCTAAAAAGGCATTTCCCTAATGCACTAGTTTTCAAACCTGTCCTCAAGCCTCCCCAACAGGCCAGGTTTTTAAGTTTACCTTGGATGAGAGCAGGTAAAATAACTAGGTTTACTAAGCAACTGATTTACCTGTGCTCCAGTTCAGATATCCGCAAAACTAAATCCCAATGTTTGTACTCACCAACTTGACTCCGGCGGTGCTCCTCTTCTTTCTTCATGGTAGCGGTCCTCCAGGGGGCATTCCCCTTCATATTCATGGCGGTGGTTCAATCACTACAACAGATCACATTAACTTGCAATGTTGGTCAGTGGACCAGTACAACTCACACTTATTTTGGAAAACTGTCACTATATAGTGATGATAATTAACATCTATACACTAATAAACACAACACTGCAATGGTAATGAAAAGCATCTATACACTAATAAACACAACACTGCAATGGTAATGAAAAGCATCTATACACTAATAAACACAGCACTGCAATGGTAATGAAAAGCATCTATACACTAATATTCATGCAGCACTGTATAATTAATGCAGGGTAACTATACAGTGATAACATATATGTTGCACTGTATAATTATGTTGAGGATTCATACACTAAAATAACAGAACAGACTGCCCTATATAATGATGATTGGAGGATAGATAGATAGATAGATAGATAGATAGATAGATAGACCCACACACCCTCACACTACATGTCTGCCTCTATTGTAGCACCGGCCATGCAGATATTAGCACTAACTAGACTATTTAGAAATAACTTTGGACTTGTAATATGAGCCTGAAGGCTCGACGGAAACAGAAGTTATCAAGAAGTTATGAAGCAGCGGTCTAAAGACCGCTGCTTCATAACTTGTCGTCCTGCTCTGAGGTGGCAGACAGAAATCAACCCGATCGAATGCGATCGGGTTGATTGACACCCCCTGCTAGCGGCCAATTGACCGCAAATCTGCAGGGGGCGGCATTGCACTAGCAGTTCACAAGAACTGCTGGTGCAATGATAAATGCCGACAACATATGCTGTCGGCATTTATCGATGGGCAGTGATGTGCAGCGGACATGATACACTACTTTGTATCATGTCCGCTCGCACTTTGTTAAATATGCCCCATAATGTTAAGAGAAAAGCTTAATAAATATAGATAACCCATTATTAAAGGGACAGTCTAGTAAAAAATAAACTTTCATGATTCAGATAGGGCATGTAATTTTAAACAACTTTTCAATTTACTTTTATCACAAATTTTGCTTTGTTCTTTTGGTATTCTTAGTTGAAAGTTAAATCTAGGAGGTTCATATGCTAATTTCTTAGACCGCCTCTTATCTAAATGCATTTTGACAGTTTTACACCACTAGAGGATGTTAGTTCATGCGTGTCATATAGATAACACTGTGCTCTCATACCTGGAAGTTACTTATGAGTTAGCACTGATTGGCTAAAATCCAAGTCTGTCAAAAGAACTGAAGTTTGCAGAGGCTTAGACACAAGATAATCACAGAGGTAAAAAGTGTATTGATATAACTGTGTTGGTTATGCAAAACTAGGGAATGCGTAATAAGGGGATTATCTATCTTAAAACAATAAAAATTATGGTGTAGACTGTCCCTTTAAAATGTTATCACTGGCTTATGTGTTTATTCTCTGCTTTCTTCTCTTTGTTGTATGTATTGTGTTTAAATTTGCAATTTTGTAAATTAAATATGTTTATTTTCTTCAGCAGGTCTATGTGATAAACAATAACTACAATACAGTAGTAACACCAGGACAGTTTCCTCCAGGAAATGACAACAGAAACTTTATTCCTGAGACTTTTATTGGCATAGTTCCAACCAACCCAGGCAAACAACTGTGAAAACGGCAAATAATCATACAGAATCACACCGTTCTACATCATTTAGATATTATTACAGCACCAGAAAGCACATAAGAATAAATCAAATGAACATTAACTGTTAGAGCAAAACTTTGAAAAGACACACACAAAAATAACTGTAATAATCAAGCCGAACATACAATGGTGTCCTAAAATGAATTGAGGGGACTATAAAGTTCAAAGAAATAACACTTTTTGATAAGAACAAAAACATAAATGAATTGAATTAAATAGATGAAAACAATAAAGCTGGTTACTTACTGGCCAGAGCCCGGAAAAAAAAAACCATATAACAGACACCTTTCAAATTTTCCATTTTGATGGATACAACATTAAATAATACTAATGTGAGATCAGTTGGAAATTCCAGCTGCATTAAACACCTCTTCTTATGATCTCTTCTGAAGAATAATTAACCAAGAATTATTAGACTACATTTAACAACTACCAAAAGTCAAAACACGTGGTTCAGATGGATTCACTTCCTGATATTGATCACAATCTATTAGCTGAGGCCTTTCCGTCTTTTTCTGGAAAAAAAAAGCCATTTTAGTGCATTTTCGGTTATTTCCCGCAGCTGCAATCACATTTTCAACTCACAGAGAAAAGCCTTATTTTTAACATAGAGATGAAAAGTTCTTGCAATGACAATCTATTTTCAAGCAAAAATGCTTGTGCAATTCCACCCCCTGCACATTTGCGTCCAATCGTCTGCTATCATGGGGTGGCGGAGAAGTTAAGAATCAGCGATCTTTGCACATCACTAATATAGTACTATATCTTTGCACATAACTAATATAGTACTATATCTTTGCACATCACTAATGTAGTACTATATCTTTGCACATAATATAGTTGACTAGTACGATCAAAGCATATGCTGTCGGCATTTAAAGGGACAGCATACACCAATTTTCATTTAACTGCATGTAATAGACACTACCATAAAGAATAATATGCACAGATACTGATCTAAAAATATGGTATAAAACCTTTAAAAAAAAAAAAACTTATTTAGAATCTCCCAGTTTAGCACTGTTAAAAAGATCAGCTGGAACACCCACAGAAAGTGGGAAATAGCAGACACTCCCCCCTCCCCCTGCAGCATATGAAAGGACACTTTTCGCAAACAGGAGCAAGCTGGAGTAGGTATACATCAGTATTCTCCTAAAATGTTGGGGCTTGGTTAGGAGTCTGTAAATCAGCACAATGTTATTTTAAAATGAGTAAAAGTATACATTTTTTTTTTTTTAAAGCTGTATAGGCTAAATAAATGGATAATCTACAAAACAGAAAGAAAAATCTAGTGTATAATGTCCCTTTAACATTGCACAGGAATCTCTGAAATGCTTGTGCAATGCCCACCCCTGCACATTCACAACCAATCGGCCGCTAGCAGGGGGTGTCAATCATCCCAATTGTATTAGGAGATTATATATATCATAACAAGAAAGACCTTAAATATTATATACTATACTAAATGGGGAGTGGGTTTTTTTTTTTTAAATAAGTATGTATATAAAGTGTAACTCATTATAAAAAACTTTACAAAAAACACCCCAAATCAAAATCTAGATTTAATCATTGAGGGGCTAGAGATTTCAGTTCAAATATCCACTTAGCTTCTAGTTTTAGAATTTCTTTCTGTATATTCCCTCCCCTCCAATTTGGTTTGACTTTATCAATCACTTTATATGAAAAAATGTTTCAAATTCCCATTATTACATTTTTTGAAATGTTTAGGGACAGGTAAAACCTTATTCCTCTCTGACTCCATATTCTCAATAGAATTAATATGCTCTCTAATTTTATCTTTTATAGCTCTTGTCGACTCTCCTACATACTGAGCCCCGCACGAATATTCTAGGAGATAGATAACATTGGAGTCAGTACATCTATAGATATCTTTAATATTATATTCCTTATTGGTAATATTTGACTTAAAAGTTTTACATTTCTTGGAGTTCTTACACGCCTTACAACTCAAACAGGGAAAAAAAACCTGTAATTCTATTACCTTTTAGGTCCCTATCCCTATTTATACAGGACTTTACATTAAGATCCATTGGGGCGAGCCATGTTTTTAAATTTCTACATTTTTTATAAACAAACTTTGGAAAACTGGGTAAAACAGGCCCTAGAGTGTCATCTGATCTCAGATCATAAAAATGCCTTTTTAAAAAAATTTCAAGTTTTTTCTTATCATCATTATATTGTGTGATGAAAGGGATATTCAAAATTTCAGTTATATTCAAATTATTTGTAGTTCCAAAATCATTTCTATTACTATTGTTATTCCTTTTTATTTTATCTTCCTTTTTGATTAGAAGGTCAGTTCTATCTATCATTAGAGCTTCTGATCTAGCTGATTCTATTAGCCCTGCATTATAACCTTTTTGCAAAAATGTGTTAGCTAAAATATCTGATTGATTCATATAATCTATACTATTTGTGCAATTTTTTCCGAATGCGCAAGAATTGGCTCTTTGGGATATTGGATTTCCACCTCTCCAAATGACAACATTCAGCATGGATATATCCATTTGCGTCAACTGGTTTAAAATAGGTTTTTGTCGTTATCTTACCATCCTCCACATATATTTTTAAATCAAGAAAATTTATACAAGTATCACTAGTTTCATATGTGAATTTCAAATTTTTATCATTTTGATTCATTCTAGAAAAAAAACAATCAAGGTCTTCCTTACTGCCTCGCCAGATAATTAAAATGTCATCAATATATCTTTTAAAGGAGATCAGATTTGCCCCCAGGTCTGTAGAGTCAAGGAAGATATGCTCCCATAAACCCATAAACAAATTAGCATAACTGGGGGCAAATCGGGTCCCCATGGCCGTCCCACATTCTTGCAAATAATAATTGCCATCAAAATTAAAATAATTGTGTGATAGAATAAACTTTATACCATCAATAATAAATTTTTTATGTTCTTTAGGTAAACTTGAATCTTTTTCTAGAAAAAAAGCAATTGCTGCTATACCCAATTCATGTCTAATACAGGTGTATAACGCAGAAACATCACAAGTGGCGAGTAGAAAACCCTCCTCCCATACAATGGTCTGCAAAGTTCGAAGTACATCAGTGGAATCTTGTAAATAGCTAGGTAAAGCTCTTACATGTTTCTGAAGATGCAAGTCTATATACTCAGATAGATTTGCAGTAATGGAATTAATCCCGGATACAATTGGTCTCCCGGGCATCCTTGCATGAGCGTGGGTCCACATAGTAACAAGCCGAAAAATCGTCCACTCCTGGGAACTGTTTCTTATGCATGAACTTTTGGTTTAAGGAGTTTTTTATACTAATTTTCTTTTTTTCTTAATTTTGTGATTTATTATTGTATGTCTTGAATAGGTCGACCTATATTGTAATAAAGTTTTTTATATATAGATATGAAATTCTAGTATTTGTTGCTGGCATCTTCTATAGAATTGAATTTTTTCACATAGAATTTTTTTCATATATAATTTTTTCCAATTTTGAAAAGATTTTTTTCACACATAATTCATAATTCACAATTTATATTTACATGTATTATACATATTGCCTATTATAGTAGTATCATATTAGTATCAGGTTAGGTGTTTTATTATTATATATATTCTATAATCCTTACTCTTAAGCTGGTTTCAGCACTCCCTAGTGCTTTGTATTTTGTATTGATGAGTCCTGTAGGTCTTTGAGGGTAACCTATTTTTTCTAGTTGGAGTTTGTAGTCATTTATATTTTTTGGCGCTGGTCACTTAAGTCTATTTTTTGATAGGCTTCCCTGAACAAGAAGGTAGCGGAGCGTTTATATATATATAAAAATTCATTAAAATTATGGTGGAGATAAAAATCTGAAATTAAAATCCTCCATGTCACTAAAGTAATATTTATAGCCCTGATTTCTGCATTGCTGCACTTAATTGCTGTGTGTTAACACAGTATTGGAGCAAAAAAATCTAAGATGTTGTATATCTAATTTGCATATATCACCCAGAATCCTCTTGTGCATTGGCAACAATGTATATGGAGTGTTTCTGGATGAAAGCAAGCGGGGACACTTGCCTAGATGTGCTAATTTCCTGTGCAACAATTTATATTGTTTTATATATAAACTCCTAGTTAACCGGCACCCATGGGGATTGGTAGATTCCGGATAAGTGTCGTTTCTGGTTGCTTGAGAGTTACTATTAAAAATAGGCCTAACTAGGTTCTATAACCCATACTATACTATAAATGCTGTATTTACTTGATGTTAATATTTAAATACAGTAAATAAAAGCAAATTATTAATTAATATTAATGCCGCCTCCGTTCAGTCCCGGGCACCCAGGGGCAGTGTGATGTCTAATTCTCAGACTGCCTTGTGCTCACAAATTTCAAGAGCAGTTATGTAGGGTCTGGTGGCATGAAAAGGGCGCGCTTTCACCTTTGATAGCCCACTATAGAAAAAGGAAGCAGCAGAGCAAAGTTAGTGTTAATTTTAATATACAGTATCTTCAATTTTTTTTTCTGGTTGCTTAAGAGTTCTAGTTGCTTGAGTTCTGGTTAACTGAGAGTTTAATATATATAAAACTAATTTTTCATTACATAAAATTGTATATATTTCCTTTAAGTACCACTTAGAGTCATTATACAGAGACCATCCTTCTTATTTTACTCTTGTAAATGAGAGGAAGAGTTAGCTATGTCTTTGCCATATGAGAACAATAGGAACAAACTTGACTTCTCTCTCAAAATTTTCTATCTCTACCAACATATTAGAAACAAATATCAAACTACTTACACATTGGCATTATACTCATTTTACTGTACTATGTTATTGTACTGTCATATTATATTTCTTTTTAATCTTCAAATCACCTCTACTACACAAACTTTGTCCCTGAACATATAATCATTTTGCTTAAAGCCTATAAATTGTATGCATATAATATTACGCTTTGTTTGTTATTAACTCAAATTTTCAATAAAAAAAAAATAACAGTCCACTCAAGAATAAACAAAATTGAATAATGTTTAAATTATTGTTGTTTGATTCTTGATACCCCAAAAAAGTACACATAGGCAGTTACTTACAGTAAGTCTACTTCCTCAAAGACGTAGACCAGGGGTGTCCAAACTTTGCTCTCCAGAGGTTTTGGAACTACATTTCCCATGATGCTCAGCTAGATAAAATGCTGGCTGAGCATCATCGGAAATGTAGTTCCAAAACCTCTGGAGAGCAAAGTTTGGACACCCCTGACATAGACAATACCCAACAAACCCATTTAGTGGCGTGCTATTGTTTAAACTTTACACGCAAGGCATATTAGGTTTTCGAGGCAGTTTCCACGCAAGTTAAATTCTGTCCGTATTACAACTTGAAAGAAAATGCGAAAATTGTGAGCGCAATCCTGATTTACGCTAGAATGATTACTGCGACTTCAGAGCTCTGGTTAAATGTTACGCCACTCAAAAAAGTGTCACAAAACACATCAAAAATACATTTAAATGTACAGCTACACTCATAATAACACTGTCTAATAAAAAATATTTTTTTTTTAAATAAAAAAAAAAGATTTGAGGTCTCAGATGTTAGAAAAAAAGGACTGTAAAGGGCTTTAATATAGAGATACATACATACACATGAAATAAATATGTATATGAGATATTGTTAACCAGCAAATTAAAACAAGTGGCATTGCACGTCATTTCTGTGATTACCATAATAGTATTGATAAAAGTTTAAGATTCATGGGTGTTGAATGTTAGTGTCAGTGAGAGAGGAGGAGACTGGGACAAACAGCCATGGAAAGTAGACATGTGCGTTTCGTTTTGTTCCGAATTTAAATTCGGACGAATTTGTCAAATTTGGAGATTCGAATCGATTCGAATTTCCGAATTACCGTAGCACCGAATCTAACGAATAAATCCGAATTAGTTCAGATTCATTCGTAACATTCGGATGGCCATGGACTAATCACAATTACACTAGTATTGTACTGTATATTAGGTTATATCACTCTGCTATGGGTTACACCAAATATTACAGTACATAATACTAGTCTAATACACAGCACATCCCACCTAACACATACCGAATTTCCGAATCGAATCCGAACCAAATACATCCAAATTTATTCGAATACGAATGAATCCGAACGAATCCGAAACGAATGCATTTGAATGTATCCGAATTCGAATCGATCCGAAACCAAAATTCGAAAACATCCGAATCGATCCGAAACAATTTTTTTTCGGTGCGCACAAGTCTAATTGAAAGCAGAATGTAAGTGGATCTTCAATCTAGACATGGTCCAACCGAGTGGTTTGACTGATGAACTTAACTATGTCCCATTCCTGACATGATACTCATAAATTGCCAAATGTAACCGCGATTTAGGGTATATTTTAAAACATAGACCTTTTGGGTGAATGTATTTAAACATACATTGCCGCTTTGGAAAGTATTTTAAGAGGGTATGTAATTGACCATGTTTTTTTTGTGGCAATTATATCACAGGGTGATTTGTTCTGGGATACATATTTTACCCTAGGAGCAATATTATAAAAGTGGAATATATATTTTACTGCACATCAATAATTGTGGGAAGTGAAAACAATATGAATGGAAACTGGTATGCCCCTTTAAGAAGTATTAACTGTGTATGGGGTTGGATTAAAATAAGATGAAATGGTTTCGATTGATCCCTTTAATACTATAAGGATATTATTCCTATGTCAAGAAAATAAATATTGATAATTCACCATCGAGCACTATTTAAATACCCTGTAATTTACATTATAATCATGTGTGACCCTGAAATCTTTGCCTGTTTCTTTAAGAAATGTTACATGAGGTTATTTTGAATGGCAATTTATTCAGATCTCTCTAGCAGTATTTCATGGTTTAATGAACTAACTAGGAATGTTTATTAACATTCTCAATGTTCACTTACAGCCACTGCAACAAAATGTAACAAAATGTATATATATATATTTGAAATTAGAAGAACACTTTAAAGTTCCATGATACCCAAATGTTGAAACACTTGAAAGTGATGCAGCATAGCTGTAAAAAGCTGACTAGAAAATATCTCCTGAACATCTCTATGTAAAAAAGGGAAAATATTTTACCGCAAAAATTCCTCAGTAGCCACATCCCGTTTCCAGTGGTTTGCAATAATGAGCCATTTCTCTAATTTTTGTATCTATTTATCCCTTTGGATGAGTGAGTCCTGGAGAAAGGTTACCCTTTATCTTTTTCTTTTTTCGGTATATTTAACTACTTGGTAACCTCCATGCACCAGAGGATTTACAAAATTTAAATCCACTGTACTCGGCAATTAATTCTCTGAGTAGATGGTATCATTAATTCGATATATATATATATATATATATATATATATATATATATATATATATATATATATATATATATACAGTATCTCACAAAAGTGAATACACCCCTCACATTTTTGTAAATATTGTATTATATCTTTTCATGTGACAACACTGAAGAAATGACACTTTGCTACAATATAAAGTAGTGAGTGTACAGCCTGTATAACAGTGTAAATTTGCTGTCCCCTCAAAAGAAGTCAACACACAGCCATTAATGTCTAAACCGTTGGCAACAAAAGTGAGTACACCCCTAAGTGGAAATGTCCAAATTGGGCCCAAAGTGTCAATATTTTGTGTGACCACCATTATTTTCCAGCACTGCCTTAACCCTCTTGGGCATGGAGTTCACCAGAGCTTCACAGGTTGCAACTGGAGTCCTCTTCCACTCCTCCATGATGACATCACAGTTCTGGTGAATGTAAGAGACCTTGCGCTCCCCCACCTTCCATTTGAGGATGCCCCACAGATGCTTAGGTCTGGAGACATGCTTGGCCAGTCCATCACCTTTACCCTCAGCTTCTTTGGCAAGGCAGTGGTCATCTTGGAGGTGTGTTTGGGTTCTTTATCATGTTGGAATACTGCCCTGCGGCCCAGTCTCTGAAGGGAGGGGATCATGCTCTGCTTCAGTATGTCATAGTACATGTTGGCATTCATGGTTACCTCAATGAACTGTAGCTTCCCAGTGCCGGCAGACCCAGACCATGACACTCCCACCACCATGCTTGACTGTAGGCAAGACACACTTGTCTTTGTACTCCTCACCTAGTTGCCACCACACACACTTGACACCATCTGAACCAAATAAGTTTATCTTGGTCTCATCGGACCACAGGACATGGTACCAGTAATCCATGTCCTTAGTCTGCTTGTCTTCAGCAACCTGTTTGCAGGCTTTTTTGTGCATCATCTTTAGAAGAGGCTTCCTTCTGGGATGACAGCAATGCAGACCAATTTGATGCAGTGTGTGGCATATGGTCTGAGCACTGACAGGCTTACCCCCCACCCTTTCATCCTCTGCAGCAATGCTGGCAGCACTCATACGTCTATTTCCCAAAGACAACCTCTGGATATGACCCTGAGCATGTGCACTCTACTTCTTTAGTTGACCATGGCGAGGCCTGTTCTGAGTGGAACCTGTCCTGTGAAACCGCTGTACGGTCTTGCCCACCCTGCTGCAGTTAAGTTTCGGGGTTTTGGCAATCTTCTTATAGCCGAAGCCATGCAGAGCAACAATTCTTTTTTTCAGATCCTCAGAAAGTTCTCTGCCATGAGGTGCCAAGTTGTACTTCCAGTGACCAGTATAAGCGATAACACCAAATTTAACACACCCGCTCCCCATTCACACCTGAGACCTTGTAACACTAACGAGTCACATGACACCGGGGAGGGAAAATGGCTAATTAGGCCCAATTTGAACATTTCCTCTTAGGGGTGTACTTACTTTTGTTGCCAATGGTTTAGACATTAATGGATGTGTTTTGAGTTATTTTTAGGGGACAGCAAATTTACACTGTTATACAGGCTGTACACTCACTACTTTACATTGTAGCAAAGTGTCATTTCTTCAGTGTTGTCACAAGAAAATATATAATAAAATATTTACAAAAGTGTGAGGGGTGTATTCACTTTTTGTGAGATACTGTATATATATATATATATATATATATATATATATGTGTGTAATTGTAGGCCAGCACTCACGGTTTCTGTCAGACAGCTACCCAGGGTGCTTCCATGGTATAGATAAAGCAGATAGAAGGAAGGATGCACTCACTAGGAATTTCTTTCTTACCTTTTAATGTAACATTTGAGCTATTACCCCCTTCGTCAGACATACAAAATAACAAGAGCAACCTACTTACCACCGTACCTTTTAAGCTATCTCAAGTGCTACAGTTGCTGGTCACGACCTGAAGCACCTCTCCCACTGGTTGACGTCATCCTGTGGTGACCCACAAACTGTACTCCCCAGTGCAATCTAAATAAACCATAACACCTTTAAAAACCTAAAACACGTAAAAAGAGGGGGCCGCATAGCAACAGCCAACTGAAACTGCAAAAATCTAAGTAATGCGAGTGGTCAAATGTGTCTTAACACCCTCCGGCTGTCGGATGGTTGTCATAGCAACCAGAGTACACATGCAGCCTGATAGTGGAAGGTATGGCACCCATAAACCAATCAGATCGCCCATAGCAGAGAGAAAGGCCAACCACTAACAGAAGCCTGAAAACATGGCTATGTACAATGGAGCGTCATATACTAATAGTGAAACCCGGACTCCTCCCACAAAAGTATAACATCCCATCCAAATACGTCTATACAATTGTAAATACGTCTATACAAATGTAATTCCAGATATAGCCAGCAAAAGTAAATACGTCAATACAAAACATAGATATAATATAATCTCAGCTATAGCCAGCATTACCGCATCCACCCACAGGTAACCGAGCATAGATTGCCCTGCCAGACTCAGGAACTGGAGTCAGCGGATAACAAACAGATCCAAGACCAGTGGGTGCGGCAGTGCTATCCTCCAAACAGGCAGATATAGAATAATATCAAGATACAAGAAGCGAAACAAGGTAGACAAGAAAAGAGGAAAAGGACAAACACAAAGGGAAAATAAGACATGAAATCTAAAGTATACAAACAATACAATATGGTTAAAATAGGTGTTAAATCCACATCCTACCAACATAGGGGAGTATGAGATACAACAAACAAATGTCCAATTCAACACCATCAGAGGAAAACTAGGAAGGACAATAAATCATAGCAGGAAGGGCAATACAGGAAAATAAAACAATTATGAAACCCCATGGGGCTTAACCAAAAATAACCAATAGGATACACCAAAATGTCCAAGTAACAAAATTGAAGAAAGAGAGAAGGGGGATGCAGGAGAGGGGGTGAGGGGAAAGGAGGGGGAGAAGGAAAAGAAAAAAGCAAAAGAAAAAAGAACAGAAAAAGGAAAAAGAAAAAAAAGAAAAGAAAAAGGAGAGATCCAGGTTTCAAAAAAAGTATCAAAAGGATCCAAAAAACAAGTGTTTGCAAAAAAAATGTTTACAGAAAACAGTGCCAGTCCAATTGGGCATTCAGCCCATTCAGGGTCAGAGTACCCAGTCTATAGGTCCATCTGGCTTCTTTCTGGAGGAGAACCCTCCCCCTGTCCCCCCCTCGGGTCAGGGGTGGGACATGATCAATGATGGTGTATTTCAAATTGATCACTGTATGTCCTTTCTGGGCAAAGTGCCTGGCCACAGGTTGAACTGAGGTCCCCTTCTGGATGGCCAACCATATAGCCGACCTATGGTTGGCCATTCTCGTCCTCAGGTCATCTGTCATTTTCCCAACGTAAAAGAGGCCACAAGTACAATGGAGGGAGTCCTTGGAGGGAGTTGACAAGGGAAGACTAAGGCCAACATAGCCCCTTTGGAGCCATCTGACAAGGTGACATAGTGCATCACAGTCCTTTCAGGGAGTTGACAAGGGCAAACAAAGGCAAACATAGCCCCTTTGGAGCCATCTGACAAGGTGACATAGTGCATCACAGTCCTTTCAGAGAGTTGACAAGGGAAAACAAAGGCCAACATAGCCCCTTTGGAGCCATCTGACAAGGTGACATAGTGCATCACAGTCCTTGGAGGGAGTTTACAATGGAAAACAAAGGCCAACATAGCCCCTTTGGAGCCATCTGACAAGGTGACATAGTTCATCACAGTCCTTTCAGAGAGTTGACAAGGGAAAACAAAGGCCAACATAGCCCCTTTGGAGCCATCTGACAAGAGTCAACCATGCTCCACGAGTCAAAACCTAAACAAAAATAATTAATTTAAAATTAATATAAATGACAGAACAGAATTAAAATATATCAAAGGGACATTGTACTAATTTAAATATAAATCATGATTATAATAAAATATACTATTTCGAAGAAGAATAAAAACATTAAATATGTTCTTCATAGATAAAACATTTAGATATAAAATAAAATAAAAAATGTATCGCCAAATCATTATTTCTTTAGTTTATGATACACAGGAAAAGGGGCTGTGATTTAATAAAACAAACAAAAGAGAGCATTTTTACATATTCGATATCCAAAATATAGACTATATAATTTTTTAAATAAAAAAATGTTGATGATAATTTCAAAGAATGTAAATATGAAACATTTACATTCATATTAGAATTAAAAGTTTTAGAAATAAATGTTTTGATTATAACTAAATTTAGGGATAATTAGATCAGTATAATGTCCCTTTAAGAAAGTATGGTCTAATGTTGATTTGTAATGACCTTACATCTGTGGCTGGGAAGGAGAACAGGATACACAGGCCGAGGAAGGTGAGAATCATGGAAAATGGGTTGGCGGGGAAGATGGGCGTGGCAAGGTGGGCACGCTCAGGTGGGGAAGGTGGGGCCTGTGCAGTTGGTGCCTGGGCAGGTGGGGCAGGAGCAGGATGGGAAAGATGGGGAGAGCGGCAGGGGGGCAGTTTGGGAAGAGGCAGGATGGGAATGATGGGTAGAGGTAAGGAAGGTGCGGCAGGGTGATACCCAGAAGTGTATGGTCCATCTGAAATATATAATACATACAATTGTTTCAATACATATAGTATCTAAAAATATATTATTTACATTTCAAATTAATATTCATCATCATTTGAAATATGTAACTATTTATTTTGCTCACAAATTAGACAAAGTCACAATAATGACTATGTTTAAAGGTATCAATTGATTTGAATCAAGTCTAATTTCTAATATTTGTTAATTGATCCTTGCAACTATAATGTTTGCTAACTGGTACTTTTTCTTGAACGTTTAATAAATACATTAAAAAAGCATATGTTGCAAAGTCCCCATTATGTGCTAATCCTTATGATTTTACAGTATTACATTTCTCTTTTTGATAATATATATCAGTACGCATTTGATATAGAAAAGACATAGAGGTCTGTCTCTTATGTGATGTACTTATCATTAGATCACATCTCAAATGCATTATTGTGATGCTCGTGGGATATTCCACTATCAGACCAAACTTGGCCAGTAGTCTTGTTATCCCGGCGTCAAGCTGGAATGATAGGGAATATCCCAGAGCAGAGAAAGTTTGCAGAATGAGGTAAACAGTACTCACACTATGCAGGGTAGTCTTTGGCGGCAGCAGGTGGGAATCAGCGGGTTAGGCAGTTCAAGGGTAAACCACTTGAAGGACTGAAACAGGCAGGATAGTCTCTGATGGCAATAGGTAGGGAATCCAGCAGTAAGGCAGTTCAAGGGTAAATCAATAGAATGGTCAGGCAGGCAGAGTTCGGTAACAGAATGGCAATCCAATATTTTAGGGTTAAGGCAAGCAGAGTAGTCAAACAGGCAGAGTTCATCAACGATAAAGCAATCAAGCAATTCAGTGGTTAAAGGGACACTGACCCCAAATGTTTTCTTTTGTGATTCAGATAGAGCATGAAATTTTAAGAAACTTTCTAATTTACTCCTAATATCAAATTTTGTTCATTCTCTTGGTATCTTTATTTGAAATGCAAGAATGTAAGTTTAGATGCCGACCCATTTTTGGTGAATAACCTAGGTTGTTCTTGCTGATTGGTGGATAAATTCATCCATTAATAAAAAAAAGTGCTGTCCAGAGTCTGAACCAAAAAAAAATCTTAGATGCCTTCTTTTTCAAATAAAGATAGCAAGAGAACGAAGAAAATTGATAATAGGAGTAAATTAAAAAGTTGCTTAAAATTGCATGCTCTATCTGAATCACAAAAGAAAAAAATTAGGTTCAGTGTCCCTTTAAGGCAAGCAGCATAGTCAAACAGGCAGAGTTCATCAACAGTTAAGCAATCCAGCAATTCAGGGGTTAAGGCAAGCAGTGTAGTCAAACAGGCAGAGTTCATCAACAGTTAAGCAGTCCAGCAAAATCAGGGGTTAAGGCAAGCAGTGTAGTCAAACAGGCAGCGTTCAGCAACAGTGAATCAATACAGCAATTCAGCATACAAATATACAGCACCCAGAAGCACAAAAAGAAAAGCCTATACTTGGGCACAGGTGAGAGGGACTGAGGCCTTTACATAGGGAAGACAGGGCGGGCACTGATGATGTTACACTGCCATATCCCTAGCAACAGGAGGAGTGCCTGTATCCGTGGGAATGGCCACAGCAGATCAGAGAGCAGTGTGACAATTATTAAATGTGACCAACATAGAGTACTTTTAGTCACATGCCCGTGGATTGACTTATGAGAGTCCACTAATTTGATAATATGGGAGTGTGTCATATGAGCAAATATAAATGGCCACTCCAGGCTTTGAAATAAGGTAATCACTGATGACTAAATAGATTAAGATGATTGCCTTGGTAATGTTAAATATAATTATTTTAAGCTTGATGGTTCAATTAATTACTATCCCAAACATTTACACAGTAGACAGTACCTTTCCTATTAACTATTAACAATAGAATGCTATCTGACATTTCCATAGTTTTTTTTTTTAATATATCTTTTACATTCGGATTAAATGTATGTTATCCCAATATTAATAGACACATTCCGAACATTTTAGGTTATTATAGAAATATTAATGTTTGTCTTATTGAAATGGACAGTCTACTCATAAATCATGTTAAAAAACCCTTTACTGATCATACATCATGAAATTAAATCAATGAATTTCAACATGATTATG
The DNA here is from genome assembly GCF_027579735.1 of Bombina bombina. Taxonomy (NCBI): domain Eukaryota; kingdom Metazoa; phylum Chordata; class Amphibia; order Anura; family Bombinatoridae; genus Bombina; species Bombina bombina. The sequence goes on from NC_069507.1 coordinate 104,630,414, forward strand.
TTTTATGTATGTTATGGAACATTTCAAAAGATCAATTGGTCCCTGTTTCAAAATCAATCCAGACAGACAATTAACACTTTGAATAACAACTGGTGACAACTATAGGATAATACATGTGAGACATATAGATAACTTTGTGCAATGTACAGTAATGTTGTTGCTGACACAACACATATTGATCACAATGCAAGACATAAGATATATTTAAAACTATGTCATCATGGTGCTTTTAGAATATGCTTATGTGTAAAATTAATCCTAGAGGGAAAAATGTTATTGTTTCATCAAAACAGTGTAAGAAAATATATTTTGGGTAAGAAAGATATTTTGTATCTTGATACAAATACAATGTCAATAAATGAGACTGTCCCTCTAAAGGAATAGTCTATTCCATGGGGTCCATTTATCATTGTGCGGACGGAAATGATCCGCTATAGCGAACCGTGTCTGTCGGCATTTATCATTACACCAGCAGATCTTAATATTTTTAACTCTTACTAATTTCTTAGAATCCATAATGTTAATATTGTATGTATTTCTTTATTCTTAAATAAATATCGTGACTCATTGTCAAGTATTGTCAGTGCTTCTTTTTTTAATTTATTTACAATCCTAACAATGCACATAGATTGTGTGCTAAGTGACAGTGTGTGAAATTATAATTGACTTTTCATAAATGTGAATCTCGTGTTGAAAGATACATTTACCACGCTATATTTCACTAATGGTAAAATGCGTTATTTGTATTTAAAATAGACGTTACTTTGATAAATTGAAGGGACATAATTTATTTTTAAAACAAGTTTATTGTCATTATTTACCAAAATATTCACATATACTTAATTTTAAAATTTCATTCTTATGGTGTATTTTATTTTAAAAGAGAAAAAACAAGCAATAAGCTCACCTATAATAATAGAAAAATAGTATCAATAGTATGGTTTCTAAGAGTGAGGTGCAACCTGGAAAAAGTATATACAAAAACAGTATATTAGAAAAGCGGAAGCACCAATATAAGGTGCCTCCAAAAGACCAGATAACCAGCACCTCACTATAAATAATCAGTCACAAAGACACAAAGGTTAATAGGCAAAATAGAAAATTATTTATAAGATCATGAATAAATAAACAAAAAACACATTTGTAGACACATAGACACACAAAACAACACATAGGCCCCTCACAAACAGAAGCGTGACCTAGCCAGCTATAAAAGACATAAATGGTGAACCATATTAGAAACAGTCAATGCCATTATTGTTCAATACAGCTACTGTGCTTGGTTTCATAGATTAATAAAATGTTAGTAATAGCGACAGCCAAGCCACAAAAGAATACATGCAAATGCAACAATACAAGCAAAGCGATTAGGCAGATAGTCATATAAGGTGCATGCAGAGAAAGTCCGCAAAGCAATTTGGGTGCAATCTATTGCTCCCAAAACATTTGGTATTTCAGCTATTCCATAGAATTCCCTCTTGAGGCGTCTCCAATTGTCCTCATTTTGAGGGAATCCTTCGAAAAGCCTACAAATTATTTTCATGGCGTTCAGAAACCTTTAAAAAACCACAGAGAAGGTGCCTTGCGATAAGCTAGATATGTACCCCTCTAAGGATTGAAAGCTTCCAGACGCCAGGACATGTATACAGCAAAGCATCTTGGACATGCCAGGGATTGCAGTGTGCATACTTCTGTGTGGCTCCAGATAAGGTCTTAGTACATCATAAAGACTCAATAGCTGCTGTCTATTGAGCCTATATTTGTCAAAAACCTCGGCATCGCTCATGTTATCCAAGATGAGCCTCATCCTGTGAACACAAGGAGCCCTAATTCTCAGGCGTTCCACATGCTCCTCTACGAGGTGCCGGGCACGCCTGAGTCTTTTGTACATAACTTGTCCAACAGCACCAACACAATCTAACTGGGGGTTGTCCATATTTGCAGAGCCAAGCAGCACAAGCCAAACGAAATGAGTAACAAGGTATGCAAACACACAAAAACGATTTGATACAAATGTCGGTCATAAGGCCATATTGGCCATGGTGTTTGGGTGATTTATAGTTCAAAATGTCCCATGGTAGCGTGTTCGTAATAATTGATGATTGTATACACTTGATTGTATCTGAGCGGCACGAATGCTTTCAAGGTGGGCGGTTTTTTTTTTGGTGTGTTTGTTGAAATTGTGTTTTTCCCCAATAAATCGTAATGTGAAACTGTTAAAGTGTAAAATATAACATATACATTGTATCTTCATTATGTTTGTTCATATGCATAACACATACTTAGTAAATGTTATATTAAAAACCATAAGTCCATGCTCAAATGACTGCAAGTGAATACTTGTGAAATAAATGTGATGATAAAATAAATAAAGTAAAAACAAATAAAAGTTCAAATATAAGGATATATCCAAGTTTTCTTGATAGAGCATTCTGCTTGTTTGCGAATCTGCAACCAATTCCTCAGTGGGATCTCATAGAGAAAGAAACAGAAAATAGCAACATAGTGTGACACTGTAACAACTCGTGAGTAGATAATTCTTTTGTAGCAAGTGGTTACTCACATTCGTTGGAGCTTTCGACTAAGCTCAAGGATATGCGCACTCCCTCTTTATACTGGAGGGCAAACAGTATACTTGGCAAATCTCAGATATAAAATTTTATTAAAATATCAATAAAAGCGTCACAATAGCCTTTTAAACACCAATATGATAGGGTCCAAGAGCAAAGATAATATAACCAATGCTTGGAAGGGCTATTCCAGTGAGGGGGTAAATGGATCAGCCGATATATGGCCGCCGAAACCACTACCACTCAAACACAAGATAACAGCGCTATTGCCCCAGGTGTCCCGGCTGATGTAGAGACGCAGTAAAAGTTCAGATCCGATGTACGTTTCGCTGGTATGCTTTGTCAAGGAATGAAAGTGCGCATGTCCCTAAACCATTATAAAGGGCTAATTGATGGATTTTGTTTTCAGGTTTGAAATTGCGTTCTCCATTTTGGAAATTGGCAAATAAGTTCTTTCACATTATTTGGGTTGACATTTTTATCATCTTCCTATTTCATAGAAATATTAACAATATCTACATACAGGGAGTGCAGAATTATTAGGCAAGTTGTATTTTTGAGGATTAATTTTATTATTGAACAACAACCATGTTCTCAATGAACCCAAAAAACTCATTAATATCAAAGCTGAATATTTTTGGAAGTAGTTTTTAGTTTGTTTTTAGTTTTAGCTATTTTAGGGGGATATCTGTGTGTGCAGGTGACTATTACTGTGCATAATTATTAGGCAACTTAACAAAAAACAAATATATACCCATTTCAATTATTTATTTTTACCAGTGAAACCAATATAACATCTCAACATTCACAAATATACATTTCTGACATTCAAAAACAAAACAAAAACAAATCAGTGACCAATATAGCCACCTTTCTTTGCAAGGACACTCAAAAGCCTGCCATCCATGGATTCTGTCAGTGTTTTGATCTGTTCACCATCAACATTGCGTGCAGCAGCAACCACAGCCTCCCAGACACTGTTCAGAGAGGTGTACTGTTTTCCCTCCTTGTAAATCTCACATTTGATGATTGACCACAGGTTCTCAATGGGGTTCAGATCAGGTGACTTCTTCCTGTACCACTGCTTGAAGAAGGTGTCTTCCAGAAACTGGCAGTAGGACTGGGAGTTGAGCTTGACTCTATCCTCAACCCGAAAAGGCCCCACAAGCTCATCTTTGATGATACCAGCCCAAACCAGTACTTCACCTCCACCTTGCTGGCGTCTGAGTCGGACTGGAGCTCTCTGCCCTTTACCAATCCAGCCACGGGCCCATCCATCTGGCCCATCAAGACTCACTCTCATTTCATCAGTCCATAAAACCTTAGAAAAATCAGTCTTAAGATATTTCTTGGCCCAGTCTTGACGTTTCAGCTTGTGTGTCTTGTTCAGTGGTGGTCGTCTTTCAGCCTTTCTTACCTTGGCCATGTCTCTGAGTATTGCACACCTTGTGCTTTTGGGCACTCCAGTGATGTTGCAGCTCTGAAATATGGCCAAACTGGTGGCAAGTGGCATCTTAGCAGCTGCACGCTTGACTTTTCTCAGTTCATGGGCAGTTATTTTGCGCCTTGGTATTTCCACACGCTTCTTGCGACCCTGTTGACTATTTTGAATGAAACGCTTGATTGTTCGATGATCACGCTTCAGAAGCTTTGCAATTTTAAGAGTGCTGCATCCCTCTGCAAGATATCTCACTATTTTTGACTTTTCTGAGCCTGTCAAGTCCTTCTTTTGACCCATTTTGCCAAAGGAAAGGAAGTTGCCTAATAATTATGCACACCTGATATAGGGTGTTGATGTCATTAGACCACACCCCTTCTCATTACAGAGATGCACATCACCTAATATGCTTAATTGGTAGTAGGCTTTCGAGCCTATACAGCTTGGAGTAAGACAACATGCATAAAGAGGATGATGTGGTCAAAATACTCATTTGCCTAATAATTCTGCACTCCCTGTATAAGTTAAGGTCAAATGTAAAGGTACCTTTTAAAACAAAAACAGCAAGATTTTTTATATACATATACATTGTAGTTCTGTAACATAGAAAATAAAAGAGATCTTATAAAATATCTACATAAAGCAGACAACCATATTGCATTTGTGGCTACTCATGATACAATCCCTATGTTTCAAGTTTAGAATGATGTCATCATATTAGCTACATGCCTGTCTACATTCCAAATCTTTGTTCCCTTGTTCTAGTTTTGCAACATTATTATTGTGTGATGATTAAAAAGATAAATGTGTGTTTTGTTGTTGTGTGACAAGTGTTATGTACATACATGTATGTATTGTGATTCTCTCCCACATATGTTCATTTATATAAAGCAGTATAGCATTATTGTTCCAAATAACCAAAATAGAATATTTTCTAATGATATATTTGAATGATATAATATAAGTAAATGAGAAAACTGTTTATAATTGCCTATAATGAAATCTAAAAATTGTGTTTTAGGTCCCTTTAAATATGTGTTCATTTTTTTAACTGATTTCCTATTTGTGATGATATAATTGATCGTGATTTATACTTGATGTAATGTAATTCCCTAAATGATTTTGACCTTGTACTGATGTTCACACATGTAAAACACATAACTACAGTGCCAAATAGTATATTTTGTGATCTATTTGTCATTGCGGGACCTACACAAGAATTAATGAATTAGCGCACACCGTAGATCGCCCGTATTATGAGTTTAAAAAGACAAAATTATCGCGTGTGTTACGGAAAGGGGCCGATCGCATGCACGAGCACGTATTCCCCATTGAAGTCGATGGAGGAGATAAATTGAAAAAAAAAACTTCCAACACTCCTATTAAGCGCAAAGTGAGTGACGTCATGTCATTCTGTGAAAAGGTACATGAAACTGTGTTAATTTCATAATTAAAATATGTTTTGTGTACGTAATCTGCTTTATATTGTTTGTATGTATCGAATTATGTATGTATGTGATGATATTTGTACGGAGATGTAGCTAAATGAGTGTATGTTCATGTATGTCTATGTGAGTCAATGTAAAATGGGTTTGTGTGCATTGTTTTCTAACACCCAAGTTCTTGTATCTTTGATCCGTTATTAAAAATGTATTTATTGTACAGTGTTTGTATGAGTGTTAGTGTACTTTGTATAATATTTTTTAAATGATTAGTGAAGGTTTTAGGATGCGATATATCAATAACTACTTGTCTTGGATAGCGTTATGTATTTGTGCGTAGATGGGGATTTTTGTTGCGCTATAGAGGTTTTTTCAAACTTGTAATGGCTGCGTTATGGAAATTGATGCGTTATGGGTTATAACGCATCAATTTGAGTCATAACGCACAACTCGTAATTTCGTTGATTGTGTTTTAACATTTCCCAAAAATCCACTTTAGGGTGGTCAAAAGGGGGGGGGGGATTTATGAGGATACCTATATCTCAAAAACCTAATATGTTACAGATGTGAAAATTGGTATTTAGATTCTCCTTGAAAATTAAAGAAACCTGTGTTTTACCATTTCCCCAAAATCCACTTGAGAGGGGTCAAAAAGGGAGGGGGCTGATTTATGAGGATACCTTTATCTCAAAAACCAAAGATGTTACAGACATGAAAGTTGGTATTTAGAGTCTCCTTTAAAAATAAAGAAATACATGTTTTACCATTTCCCGAAAATACACTTCAGGGGGGTCAAACGGGGGTGATTAATGAGGATACTATATCTTGAAAAAACAAAAATTGGTATTTAGATTCTTCTTTAAAAATAAATAAATACGTGTTTTAACATTTCCCGAAAATCCACATGGGGGGGGGGGTCAAAAGGGGGGGGGGGGTGATTTATGAGGATTACCTATATCTCAAAAACCAAAGATGTTACAGACGTGATAATTTGTATTTAGATTTACAAGAAACACATAGCTAGATTACAAGTTTGGCGTTCATCTTTTAACGCTGAAAATATGGTATGGTAAAACAGCACCGCAGCCATTACAAGTCTTGTCGGTATAGGTGTACCGCAAGCCTTTTAGCCTGTAACGCATCGTCAGTAACGCACTCGTAAAAATTACATTTTTTAATGGGATTCCCATAGCACTGGTATTAAGAGTTTTACGGTACGGCAAAAAGAACGGTGTTACAGCCTAAAACGACAAGATCTGTAACGTCATCTAAAGTCAGTAGTTATGAGTTTTACGCTACAAATCTGTAACATAAAATTCATAACTGCTAACATAAGTGTTAAAAAGTACACTAACAAACATGAATTACCTATTAACCCCTAAATCGAGGCCCTCCCACATCGCAAACACTATAATAAACTTATTAACCCCTAATCTGCCACTCCCAACATCGCCACCAATATACTAAAGTTATAAACCCCTAAACCGCTACCCTCCCTCATTGCAAACACTATTTAAATATTATTAACCCCTAATCTGCCGTCCACCCACATCGCCCCTGCTATACTAAAGTTATTAAGCCATACACCGCAAGCCACTATAATAAACTTATTAACCCCTAAACCGAAAGCCCCCACAACGAAATATAATAAATTAAACTATTAACCCCTAAATTGAAAGCCCCCCACATTGCAATAAACTCATTTAAACTATTCACCCCTAAACCTAACGCCCCCCTGACTTTATATTAAAATTACTATTTCCCTATCTTAAGTTAAATTAAAACTTACCTGTCAAATTAAAAAAACTAAGTTTAAACTATCAATTAAACTAACATAATTATTAAACTAAAATTAAACTAACTACCAATTAAATTAAACTAAAATACACATTAAAAAAATCCTAACACTACTCTAAAAATTACAAAGTATCTAATTACAAAAAAGTTACAAAAAATAAAAAACACTTAATTACCTAAAATAACAAACAAAATTATCCAAAATAAAAAAGAATTACACCTAATCTAATAGCCCTATCAAAATAAAAAGCCTACCCTAAATAAAAAAAAAACTAGCCTACAATAAACTACCAATGGCCCTTAAAAGGGCCTTTTGTGGGGCATTGCCCCAAAGATATCAGCTCTTTTACCTGTAAAAAAACCGACAAAAATCTTCAATGCAAGGGACTCGATTCAAGATGGCGTCCCTTGCATTCCTATTTGAATCAGCCAATAGGAATTAGGGCTGCTAAAATCCTATTGGCTATTCAAATCAGCCAATAGGATTTAAGCAGCTCTCGTTCTATTGGCTAATTTGAATGGCATTCTTTGCATTGAAGATTCAGTGTACGGCCGCGATCATATAAAGAGGATGCTCCATGCCGGATGTCTTCAGGTTGGACCCGCTCTGCGCCTCCGGGATCAAGATAGAAAATGCCGCCTAGATGAAGATTGAAGAGGCCGCCCACCTGGATGAAAACTTCTCGCCTCTTGGATCAGGACTTCATTGTTGGGATAAAGATTGAAGAGGTCATCTGGATGAAGACTTCTCGCCGCCTGGCTGAGGACTTCAACTCCGGGATGAAGATCATTCAAGCGGGACTTTAAAAACTGTAAGTGGATCGTCAAGGGTTAGTGCTAGGCTTTTAAGGTTTATTGGGTGGGTTTTGTTTTAGTTTAGGGTTTGGGCAGTAAAGGAGCTAAATGCCCTTTTAAGGGCAATGCCCATACAAATGCCCTTTTCAGGGCAATGGGTAGCTTAGGTTTTTTTAGAATTAGGTTTTTTATTTTGGGGGGTTGGTTGGGTGGTGGGTTTTACTGTTGGGGGGTCTTTGTGTTTTTTTACAGGTAAAAGAGCTGATATCTTTGGGGCAATGCCTCACAAAAGGCCCTTTTAAGGGCCATTGGTAGTTTATTGTAGGCTAGGGTTTTTTTTATTTTGGGTGGTCTTTTTTATTTTGATAGGGCTATTAGATTAGGTGTAATTCTTTTTTATTTTGGATAATTTTGTTTGTTATTTTAGGTAATTAAGTGTTTTTTATTTTTTGTAACTTTTTTGTAATTAGATACTTTGTAATTTTTAGAGTAGTGTTAGGATTTTTTTAATGTGTATTTTAGTTTAATTTAATTGGTAGTTAGTTTAATTTTAGTTTAATAATTATGTTAGTTTAATTGATAGTTTAAACTTAGTTTTTTTAATTTGACAGGTTGGATAATTTCATTTTTTATTTTTTTGTAATTTATTGTTGTTGTTTTTTATTTTAGTTTTTAGTGTAAGGTAGTTAAGGATTTATTTCACAGGTAAGTTTGTATTTATTTTAGCTAGGTAGTTAGTAAATAGTTAATAACTATTTACTTACTAGTCTACCTAGTTAAAATAAATACAAACTTACCTGTCAAATAAAAATAAAATCTAAGCTAGCTACAATATAACTATTAGTTATATTGTAGCTAGCTTAGGTTTTATTTCACAGGTAAGTTTGTATTTAGTTAATAATTGTAACTTTAATTTAGCTCTAGTTTAATTATGTTAAAGTTAGGGGGTGTTAGGGTTACGTTAGGGTTACGTTAGGGGTTAATAGTTTAATTTAGATTTTTGTGATGTGGGGGGCTGGCGGTTTAGGGGTTAATTGGTTTATATAGTGGTAGTGATGTGGGAGGCCAGAGGTTTCGTGGTTTATAACTTTATTAAGTTGCGGCGATGTTGGGAAGCGGCGGAATAGGGGTTAAAGACTTTAATATAGTGTGGGCGATGTTGGGGTGAAGCGGAATAGGGGTTAATAACTTTAGTATAGTGTTGGCAATATCGGGAGCGGCAGATTAGGGGTTAATAGTTTTATTTATGTGGCGGCGATTTCAGGAGCGGCAGATTAGGGGTAAATAACATTATGTAGGTGGCGTCGATGTCGAAGACAGCAGATTAGGGGTGTTTAGACTTGGGATTTATGTTAGGATGTTAGGTTTAACCATTAGTTTTATTTTCCCCATAGACATCAATGGGGCTGCGTTACGGAGCTTTTAAGTCCGCGATCGCAGGTGTTAACACTGCTGAATAAAAATTTATATAGAAAGAATACTCTTTTGGAATTCCCAACATATACAATAAAAAGGGGGATCTATTGTAACTGTTGTTTAATAAATTGAGACCTTTGAGAACTCTGTATAAGGTTTCAAGTATCAAACAATATTTTCCTTATCTATTATACAGAGTGAACATTCATTTTCTTCAAAGGCATAACAAAACAATACCACCTAGTGGCCAAAAATAATAGTTATCCCTAATAGCGATACATTACTGAAGTAAATTTTTATTGAAGTAGGGGCATTATACTTAAAGGGGTAGTCTAGTCAAAATTTAAACTTTCATAATTCAGATAGAGCAGGCAATTTTAAATAACTTTCTAATGTATTCCTATTACCAATTTGTCTATTGGTAACTTTATTTGAAAAAGCAAAAATGTAAGCTTAGGAGCCAGCCCATTTTTGGTTTAGCACCTCGGTAGCGCTTGCTGATTGGTGTCCTAAATGTATCCAACAATCAGCAAGTGCTACCCAGGTGCTGAACCAAAAATGGCCTGGCTCCTAAGCTTACATTCTTGCTTTTTCAAATAAAGATACCAAGAGAACAAAAAAAATGTGATATTATAAGTAAATAAGAAGTTGCTTAAAATTGCATGCTCTTTGTGAATCATGAAAGTTTAATTTTGATTAGACTACCCCTTTAATGATAGTGAGTGGGCTCCTGCCTTGCGTTGCATTTGGGTAGGCGTTTATTCCAATATTTCAACGTTTACACCAAAACAAATTACACAGTCCTATACATCCCCTTTTTGTGTGTCAGAGAATGGCCAGTAACAAACAAATATGAGCAAAATTACAAGTGGAGCACTAATTTATCAAGTGGCTGCAAACAGGCAAATTTGCCCATTTGTGTACCGAAAGAGCTCACTAGCCAGAGGCCGCCCGGCGGGTCGCTGGAGGGGGGCAAATAGATTGTTAACAAGGGGGCCTGCAAGGGGGAATATGCGCAATGCCAGTATTGTTACCGCTAACACTAACCGGGAGGGACATGGACACATAAATGTTCAATCTACATCCAGGTGTGAAGGGGTTAATACATTTCATTCTCATACTGGTGGAGAGTGGGGTTAATACGTTAAGTGCAAATAAAAATGATGTTAATATTAGGCAAAACATTGCCTCAATTGTCCCAGCAGGGGGTGCTATAATGCCACAACTACGGGCACATGTTATGCAGAATGCTGCTAGTGATACAGGGGTGAATGAACTGGGCATGACAAATGCACCAGGCAGTACATTTAATGCAATAAATTACCAGGCTGGCCAACACAATGTGGTTTCTAATTTAGGGATAGGTGAAAATAATATGTCACAAGCAAATGGTTCTATGAATGTGTCTTTCAATGCAAATGATCGGCATACGCTTACTATTAACCCCGCTCAAAGTGTGTCTGGAAATGTTAACCCTGTGCAAAGTGTGAGTTATTTGTTGCACCACATGTAAATGAACACGTAACTGACTCTTCCACTACAGACTCAGACTTAGGTAGTGATACATCCTTAGGTCTAAAAATAAAGGGTCAGAAAAGGATGTACAAGATGATTAAACAAATGAAGGCAGATCAACTATCTAGGAGGCGGTGGTGGTAGCCTCTCCTTTAGTCACTGACCAGGCCCAGTTAGCCCCTGTAGTACAAAGTCGTAGAGCAGCGCTAGCGGGCAACACTTTGCCATGCCCTATTTTCTCACTTCATGGTCATTTAAAGCAGAAAATTGTTAAAAGAATTCATGAAGGGAGATACGTAAATATCTTTGAACTCTCAGTAGAGGCACATAGACAAAAGGAGAAGAGTTCTGATGGCACAGGCCCAAAAAGGCCAAAAAGACCAGAAACCTTTGATGAGTGGCTAAAATGTTTTAGGATACTCTCATTGTGTTACCTAGATAAGTACCCACACCAGGGACAGGCGTTACTGAAGCATTCGTCCACCATACACTGGATTTATGAGCATCATAAGGATGGTGTATGGAGGGAGTATGACTCAGAATTCAGGAGAAAGATGGCCGATAATGAGTCATTATCATTCAGCTGGCAGGAAATGCACCTGTGGTCCCGCCTGGGTCCAGAGAGATCACCCTCAACTAGTAACAGAGCAGGGCCTCGTTTTCAAAACAAAAATAGATGCAGGGGTAGGGAGTGCTGGGCCTTTCAGGAGAAAAGGTGCAATAAAGGGAGTGCATTTCTCTACCGACACGTTTGTAAGTTTTGCAGAGCCTCCCACCTGGGGTCAGATTGCGCAAGAAGGAAACAGAATAACAACGATAGAGCAATAGCCCGTACATCAGCTGCAGCTAAGGGCACCCACCCCAGTGAGGGTGGGCGCCCTTGAGCTATGGCTGCACACATACCCAGACCGCCAAGTAGCAGGCTTGCTCTTGGCGGGATTTAGGGATGGATTTGTGATCCCAGTAAGTAAATCTGTCTGGGGTTCACTAACCCATCGCAATCTAAAATCAGCGTACCAACATCCTGAGGTAGTAAGAGAGAAATTAGCCAAAGAAATAGCTTTAGGGAGAATGGTGGGTCCCTTCACATCGCCACCCTTCCCTCGTTTGGTTGTCTCCCCTTTGGGAGTCGTACCGAAGAAGGAACCGGGCAAGTTTCGCCTCATTCATCACCTCTCCTACCCCAAAGGGAACTCAGTCAATGATGCTATTGATCCTGACCTTAGCTCTGTCCATTATCAGTCGTTTGATAAGGCCCTTGACTTAGTTTGTGGGGCAGGTAGAGGTGTATTGTTGGCGAAACTGAATATTGAGGCTGCTTTCCGTCTGTTGCCCCTGCATCCTAGGTCATTCCCCCTTATAGGTTGTAAATTTGAAGGTTGTTTTTATGTTGACCATTGTTTACCTATGGGTTGTGCTATCTCCTGCTCTCTGTTCGAATGTTTTAGTACATTCTTGCACTGGGCAGTGGCCAAACTAGTGGGATTTGATCGCATAGCACATTACCTAGACGATTTTCTCTTGGTAGGGGAGTAAGGGACAGACACGTGTAGCCAGCTCATGACGGAGATGAGGGCCCTCATGGCACAGCTTGGGGTTCCTCTGGCTGAGGAAAAAACCCAGTGCCCCTGTACTAAGTTAATCTTCCTGGGCATAGAGATTGATACTTTGGATATGGTATGTTGGCTACCCATAGACAAAGTGCAGGCGATGTTGGAGTCGGTTCGTGCGGCCATATCCAAAAAATACTTATCTTTGAAACAGCTTCAATCCCTTCTAGGCTTGTTAAACTTTGCGGGCAGGGTCATTCCCATGGGTAGGGTATTTAATAGGAGATTAGAACAACGCCTTAAAGGTAACCCAAGTGTATCAGACAGAATAGCTGTAACCACTGACATGGTTGAAGGTTAGTGTGTGGAGAGATAATCCTGTATACAGCCAGATCCTGCATTTGTTTACTGACGCAGCAGGTTCTCAGGGTTATGGGGCTTATTTCCAAGGGGAGTGGTGCGCAGGGCCGTGGCCTCATAATTGGATCTTATCCGGCCTCACGAGGAACCTCACACTACCGGAATTATTTCCAATTGTCGTAGCTGTCGAGCTTTGGGGTCAGAGGTTGCAGAACAAGTCAGTGGTTTTTTGGACAGACAACATGAGTGTGGTTCACTCTATTAACAAGCTTTCTGCTTCCTCTGTAACCGTGGTGCGGCTGTTGCGGCACTTGGTTTTAAAATGTCTTCAACTTAACATTCACTTTCAGGCAAGCCATGTCCCAGGGGTAAATAATGTTCTAGCTGATGCCTTGTCCAGGTTTGACTGGGTGACTTTTAGAAAACTGGTGCCGCAGACGGCCAAATACGGGCTAATGTGTCCCAGCTTTCTTTGGCAGCTGGTGGATCCTGGCACTCCTTATTGCCCTTGGTCCGCTCCTCACTCGCCCCAACAACTTAGCGAAATTACGTTAGGCTTTGGAAGGAATTGGACCAATTTTGCAAAGCTCGAGGGGCAGATTCTTCAATTTACTCTCAGGTGATGTTGTGCGAGTGGTTAGTGTGTATGGGGGAGGCAGGTTTTCGCAAGGGCGCAGTCCAGTTCCGGATAGCAGCACTTTCCTTTTTCTTTAAAATCCTCGGGAACAAGGATCCTACTCGGTCCTTTTTTATTAAACAGATGATTAAAGGGTGGGGTCATGAGCAGTGTAACAAGCGTGATACTAGGGAGCCCATAACACGAGACCGGCTTGAGAGGCTGGTAGCGATTTTACCTGAAGTTTTGCTTTTTAAGGCGGCCTTTACATTGGCCTTTGCAGGAGCTCTACGTATTAACGAATTGGTATCCCCTTCTAAAAAACACCAGAATAAAGGGGTGCAATTCGACCACGTCAGAATTTATCCATCGTCAGTTTTGCTTTTCATTCCTCGGTTAAAAACTGACCAGGAGTCCAGAGGCGTATTGCTCACGTTCCCGGCGCAAGGGGATTCTTGCTGCCCTTTGGCCGTGCTAGTGGCATATCTACAACAGAGGCCGAAATAAGGGGACAGTTTTTAGTGCATGAAAATGGCACGGCTCTCTCTGTTTTTCAATTCCGCAAGGTTTTAGCACAATCGGCTGAGAGGTCTGGCCTGGACCCCTCAAAAATCTCTCCACATTCATTTAGGATTGGGGCAGCGACTAATGCCGCTCTCTAAGGTGCGGAACCACATACTATCAAACAATTGGGGAGGTGGCGCTCCAACCATTAAACCATTATAAGCTGTATATTCGCCCATTAGAGGGCGGCTCTTAGTCGAGCAATAATAATGGCGCTTGTCTTTTTGGTCTGGGGGTTATTTGTTTTCAGCTTATACACTGTTAATATGACATGTGAATTTGTTTGTTTTCTAGGTAATCGCAAAGCAGCATCAAGAGTTTGGATCGTCGGCCACTCTTTCATCCATTAGGCAGAATTGGGGTTTCCCACATCCAGGGCGTCCATCCGTTGGTTAGGTTTCAGGGGTATGTGCTGGCCCAGCTCCCTGGGGTCCTGACCGATGCCCACAAATGCTGGGGTAAACCCCACATTATCATCATACACCTGGGGAGGAATGACATGGGGGCTATCCCTTCACTAGAGATCACGAAGATCATCCAGTCCGACTTAGGTTGGGTTAGGGCTTGGATCCCCGGGGTTATAATTGGGTGGTCAAATGTTATAGCTAGACGTCAATGGCATTACATGACATCCTCAGGGGCAGCCTATAGAGTTCAGAAGAAGCTTAAGCGGGATGTGGGGGTGTCCGTCACTGGTTCCCAGGGCTTTGTGGTACGAAGCCATAACGGCCGACAAGGCCTGATGGGGTTCACCTAACTGACAAGGGTTTAGACTTATTCTTAGGCAATTTGACTAGAGCTCTCGCTCCCTTCCTGTAAGTCAGGTCGGGTAGGTGGCGGCAAGTGATACCTGAGATGCTATCCCTTGTGGCGGGAGGTAGCGGCCAGGAGCGAATGGAGTGGTTGAACGGGGGGAGTGATGGCCAGGCTGATGAGGGTGGGGCCGATTACTTCAGTTAACTGGAGTGCCCCTCCCTCTTGGGTAGGTAGGCCAGAAGAACTTGGAACACCCCTAGTAGCATCTCCACCCAAAAAGATTTCTGTCGGTTATTTCTGCACTAATTTATTATGTTAATAAATTTTTCCCAAAATGGGCGTCTGTCTTTATTTAAGGGTTGGCCCCCTTTTGGGGGTCTGTTAAGTTAAATAATAGTTATAAGGTCTAGAGGTTATGTGTCCTCTCCTCCCTGGGAGCGACTGGGTAAGCCTTTAATCCCTTAAGTAAGTGTAGAGCCAAATAGGCTTGCAGAGTCATAAGGGTTAAGGCTGTCTGGGAGAGGGAAGGTGGAGTGGAGTGTTATGAGTTGCAACAATGTTGCTGGGACAGGGAGTAACTTACCTTTCATATGCTGGTGTTTGCAGTTCCTGTTCCTGTTTGATCCTGGACAAGAAGCTGTCAAGTTGCCCTCCCTCCCTCCCTATTGTGGCAGCATGAGAAGAGTACGGTAGGTAGGGTGCTATGGCGGAAACAGGGATAGGTGTCCTAGTGTACGTAAGCCCATAGCTGTAGTTTTGACCTCCCTCTGAGAACTAGCCGGCTTAAGCGGCCTGGTGGTCTCAGAGCCTACTGGATGGTAGGTCCTATTAGCACCCTAACTGCGGGAGGTAGCGGCCAGGAGCGAATAGAGTGGTTGAATGGGGGGAGTGATGGCCAGGTGGATGAGGGTGGGGCCGATTACTTCAGTTAACTGGAGTGCCCCTCACTCTGGGGTAGGTAGGCCAGAAGAACTTGGAACACCCCTAGTATCATCTCCGCCCGAGAAGATTTCTTCTCTGCCTTGTCTACATCGGGCCGCTTACCTCTTCAGTCCGGGGTTGGTCTTAGCTTCTTATTTGCCACCATCCGTTTATAGCCTGTCAGTTGTTTCTGCACTAATTTATTATGTTAATAAAGGGGACCAGTGATGGTCCAATTTTTTCCCAAACTGAGCGTCTGTCTTTATTTAAGGGTTGGCCCCCTTTTGGGGGTCTGTTAAGTTAAATAATAGTTATAAGGTCTAGAGGTTATGTGTCCTCTCCTCCCTGGGAGCGACCGGGTAAGCCTTTAATCCCTTATGCAAGCACTGATTTACAGGTGCTTGAAAAACCCTGCATATATTTATGTATAATATCCAGATTTTCAGCTGCCATATATATTTTTAAATCTGCTGTAATTACACAGGAAGAAGGTCAAGTGTTATAGGTTGTTAACAGTCTTTAGCATCTAACGTATTATATCTATGCAGCAGTAGCTAAAAAAGAACACTCAGGTGGCACTCAAAATATGGCAACAGTGCCTTTATTAACCCCTTAAGGACAAGGCCATTTTTCAATTTCTTTCCCTTAAGGACCAGGGCTAATTTTACATTTCTGCGGTGTTTGTGTTTAGCTGTAATTTTCCTCTTACTCATTTACTGTACCCACACATATTATATACCGTTTTTCTCGCCATTAAATTGACTTTCTAAAGATACCATTATTTTCATAATCCTATATTATAAAAGACAAGTGTTTGTCTGAAGCCGTCATGCGCAGTACAGACAAACACTTGGCCTTAGATTCTATTCTCGCGCACCTCGGCATAGCTGACAGCTGACAGATTGGGAGCGCTACACAGCATACAAGCAGCTGTGAGATAGGGAGCGCGAGCTACTCAACAGCTGTGAGGTCTGCTGCGTGAGAAGCGGCAACGCGCTCCCCAGACCTCACAGCTGTTTGTGGCCGACGGGAGCGTCGTGAGGGGCGTGGCCGGGCGGGTGTTGCCACGATGGGGCGTGGCCGGGCGGGGTCCCGCGAAGACAGAGCCAGAGAGGGAGCAGGAGGGGGGGGGCAGAGAGCCAAAGAGAAGGGGGGGCAGAGAGCCAAAGAGAAGGGGGGGGCAGAGAGCCAAAGAGAAGGGGGGGGGCAGAGAGCCAAAGAGAAGGGGGGAGGCAGAGAGCCAAAGAGAAGGGGGGAGGCAGAGAGCCAAAGAGAAGGGGGGGCAGAGAGCCAAAGAGAAGGGGGGGGCAGAGAGCCAAAGAGAAGGGGGGGGGGGGGCAGAGAGCCAAAGAGAAGGGGGGGCAGAGAGCCAAAGAGAAGGGGGGGGCAGAGAGCCAAAGAGAAGGGGGGGCAGAGAGCCAAAGAGAAGGGGGGGGCAGAGAGCCAAAGAGAAGGGGGGGGCAGAGAGCCAAATGGAAGGGGGGGGCAGAGAGCCAAAGAGAAGGGGGGGCAGAGAGCCAAAGAGAAGGGGGGGCAGAGAGCCAAAGAGAAGGGGGGGCAGAGAGCCAAAGAGAAGGGGGGGCAGAGAGCCAAAGAGAAGGGGGGGGCAGAGAGCCAAAGAGAAGGGGGGGGGGCAGAGAGCCAAAGAGAAGGGGGGGGCAGAGAGCCAAAGAGAAGGGGGGGGGAGCAGAGAGCCAAAGAGAAGGGGGGGCAGAGAGCCAAAGAGAAGGGGGGGGCAGAGAGCCAAAGAGAAGGGGGGGGGGGCAGAGAGCCAAAGAGAAGGGGGGGGGGCAGAGAGCCAAAGAGAAGGGGGGGGGGCAGAGAGCCAAAGAGAAGGGGGGGGCAGAGACCCAAAGAGAAGGGGGGGGCAGAGAGCCAAAGAGAAGGGGGGGGGCAGAGAGCCAAAGAGAAGGGGGGGGGCAGAGAGCCAAAGAGAAGGGGGGGGGGGCAGAGAGCCAAAGAGAAGGGGGGGCAGAGAGCCAAAGAGAAGGGGGGGGCAGAGAGCCAAAGAGAAGGGGGGGGCAGAGAGCCAAAGAGAAGGGGGGGGCAGAGAGCCAAAGAGAAGGGGGGGGCAGAGAGCCAAAGAGAAGGGGGGGGCAGAGAGCCAAAGAGAAGGCGGGGGGGGCAGAGAGCCAAAGAGAAGGGGGGGCAGAGAGCCAAAGAGAAAGGGGGGGCAGAGAGCCAAAGAGAAGGGGGGGGCAGAGAGCCAAAGAGAAGGGGGGGGGCAGAGAGCCAAAGAGAAGGGGGGGGGCAGAGAGCCAAAGAGAAGGGGGGGGCAGAGAGCCAAAGAGAAGGGGGGGGCAGAGAGCCAAAGAGAAGGGGGGGCAGAGAGCCAAAGAGAAGGGGGGGCAGAGAGCCAAAGAGAAGGGGGGGCAGAGAGCCAAAGAGAAGGGGGGGGCAGAGAGCCAAAGAGAAGGGGGGGAGAGAGAGCCAAAGAGAAGGGGGGGAGAGAGAGCCAAAGAGAAGGGGGGGAAGAGAGCCAAAGAGAAGGGGGGGAGAGCCAAAGAGAAGGGGGGGAGAGCCAAAGAGAAGGGGGGGAGAGCCAAAGAGGGGGGAGAGAGAGAGCCAAAGAGGAAAAAGAGCCAAAAAGGAGAGAGAGCCAAAGAGGGGGGAGAGAGAGCCAAAGAGGGGGGGGGGGAGAGAGCCAAAGGGGGGGGGGGAGAGAGCTAAAGGGGGGGAGAGCCAAAGAGGGGGGAGAGAGAGAGCCAAAGAGGAAAGAGAGCCAAAGAGAGAGACAAAGAGGGGGGAGAGAGAGCCAAAGAGGGGGGGGGGCAGAGCCAAAGAGGGGGGGGAGAGCCAAAGAGGGGGGGAGAGAGCCAAAGAGGGGGGGAGAGAACAAAAGAGGGGGGAGAGAGCCAAAGAGGGGAGGGGAGAGCAAAAGAGGGGGGGGGGAGAGCCAAAGAGGGGGGGAGCCAAAGGGGAGGGGGGAGCCAAAGGGGAGGGGAGACCCAAAGAGGGGGGAGAGAGTGAGCCAAAGAGGAGAGAGAGCCAAAGAGGGGGGAGAGAGAGCCAAAGAGGGGGGAGAGAGAGCCAAAGAGGGGGGAGAGAGAGCCAAAGGGGGGGGGAGCCAAAGAGGGGAGAGAGAGAGCCAAAGAGGAGAGAGAGCAAAAGAGGGGAGAGAGCCAAAGAGGGGGGGGGGAGCCAAAGAGGGGGGGGGAGCCAAAGAGGGGGGGGGAGAGCCAAAGAGGGGGGGGGGAGAGCCAAAGAGGGGGGGAGAGAGAGCAAAAGAAAGGATGGAGACAGCCAAAGAGGGGAGAGAGAGAGCAAAAGAGGGGAGAGAGAGAGCAAAAGAGGGGAGAGAGAGAACAAAGGAGAGGGGGGAGAGAAAGCAAAAGAGAGGGGGAAAGAAAGCAAAAGAGAGGGGGGAAGAGAGAGCAAAAGAAAGGGGGGAGAGAGCAAGGGGTGGGACCGCTGTTCTGAAAAAAATGGCCCGTGTACACGGGCTTTAGTACTAGTATCTTATAATTTACTATTAAAAATATTATAAAATATGAGGAAAAAATTGAAAAAAACACACTTTTTATAACTTTGACCCCCAAAATCTGTTACACATCTACAACCACCAACAACAACGATTCTAAATAGTTTCTAAATTTTGTTCTGAGTTTAGAAATACCCAATGTTAACATGTTCTTTGCTTTTTTTTGCATGTTATAGGGCAATAAATACAAGTAGCACTTTGCTATTTCAAAACCACTTTTTTTCAAAATGAGCACTAGTTACATTGGAACCCTGATATCTGTCAGGAATCCCTGAATATCCCTTGACATGTATATTTTTTTTTTAGAAGACATCCCAAAGTATTGATCTAGGCCCATTTTGGTATATTTCATGCCACCATTTCACCGCCAAATGCGATCAAATAAAAAAAAATTGTTCACTTTTTCACAATTTTTTTCACAAACTTTAGGTTTCTCACAGAAATTATTTACAAACAACTTATGCAATTATGGCATAAATGGTTGTAAATGCTTCTCTGTGATCCCCTTTGTTCAGAAATAGCAGACTTATATGGCTTTGGCGTTTTTTTTTGGTAATTAGAAGGCTGCTAAATGCCACTGCGCACCACACGTGTTTTATGCCCAGCAGTGAAGGGGTTAATTAGGGAGCATGTAGGGAGCTTGTAGGGTTAATTTTAGCTTTAGTGTAGAGATCAGCCTCCCACCTGACACATCAGACCCCCTGATCCCTCCCAATCAGCTCTCTTCCCTCCCCCACCCCACAATTGTCCCCTCCATCTTAAGCACTGGCAGAAAGTCTGCCAGTACTAAAATAAAAGGTAAAGCTGCTGTGTAGGATCCCCCTTAGCCCCAAACCTCCCTGATCCCCCCCAAACAGCTCAGTGTAGTGTAGTAGACAACCCAAAGTATTGATCTAGGCCCATTTTGGTATATTTAATGACACAATTTCACCGCCAAATGCGATCAAATTTTTAAAAAAAATTAAAATGTTTCGCAATTTTAGGTTTCTCACTGAAATTATTTACAAACAGCTTGTGCAATTATGGCACAAATGGTTGTAAATGCTTCTCTGGGATCCCCTTTGTTCAGAAATAGCAGACATATATGGCTTTGGTGATGCTTTTTGGTAATTAGAAGGTCGCTAAATGCCACTGCTCACCACACTTGTATTATGTCTAGCAGTGAAGGGGTTAATTAGGGATCTTGTAGGGAGCTTGCAGGGTTAATTTTAGCTTTAGTGTAGAGATCAGCCTCCCACCTGACACATCAGACCCCCTGATCCCTCTCTTCCCTCCCCCACCCCACAATTGTCCCCTCCATCTTAAGCACTGGCAGAAAGTCTGCCAGTACTAAAATAAAAGGTAAAGCTGCTGTGTAGGATCCCCCTTAGCCCCAAACCTCCCTGATCCCCCCCCAAACAGCTCTCTAACCCTCCCCCTCTACATTATTGGGAGCCATCTTGGGTACTGGCAGCTGTCTGCCAGTACCCAGTTTACAAAAAAAAATATTTTTTATTTATTTCCCCACTTTTCTGTAGTGTAGCTTCCCTCCCCAAAGACTAAACCCCCACCCCCTGATCACTTCGATTATTTATAATAAATTTTTATTCCCCCTCTCTCCCTCTAAATTTTAACAAACTGTTCCATAGTGTAATGGTTCCCACCCGCTCCCTCCCCGTGCAGGCGCCCTCCCGCCTCCCCCGTGCACGTGCCTGCGTCCGTGCGCACCCCCCAGCTACCCCGCCCACGATCCCGCCCACCACTGCACTTAGCAATCCATCGATGGCCGCCCACCCGCCTCCCACGTCGGCTCCCACTGACCAACGATTGCACCCATCGATGTCCGGTGCAGAGAGGGCCACAGAGTGGCTCTCTCTGCATCGGATGGGGAAAAATTTTATTGCAGTGATGCCTTGATATCGAGGCATCACTGCAATAACCGGAAAGCGGCTGGAAGCGATCAGGATCGCTTCCAGCCGCTTTCAACCCCAACGTTGTACAGGGTACGTCGCTGGTCTTTAAAGACCAGTTTGTGCAAGACGTACCCTGTACGACGTATGTCGTTAAGGGGTTAAACTGAGCAACGTTTCGGGGCTCCTGCCCCTTTATCAAGCTTGATAAAGGGGCAGGAGCCCCGAAACGTTGCTCAGTTTAATAAAGGCACTGTAGCCATATTTTGAGTGCCACCACAGTGTTCTTTTTTGTTGCATGTTACAGGACCTTGGAAAGGGAGGTCCTTCAGGTGTGCACCACACTCCATTCGATTTAAGCTATACAGGACATTTGGTCAAGTGTGTGCTGGTCCTGCTTTTCCCATATGCAGCAGAAGCTGCTCACATTTATGCACACAAGTGAGAGTGGCCGTGCATTGATTGCAACTGCAGCACAACATGAATTTATTGACAACAGTGTAGGAGCTATTATATTCTCTGTTATTTGGAGAATTTACAGGGTTGAGACTCAAGTTTTCACCTCATCATATAGATCCTATAAAATAATTGATTAAGTTTTGGTTTCCTATCCCCTTATGAACTACCAATAGTCCATTGATCTGTGCATAGATGGGTGGACCTCATCAGGATTACCAGGATCTGAGGTGACACATGTGGAGTACACTACTATTTGAACCTATATACTACAGTGGTTGATTAATATCCTAGATTTGGGATATAGAGAGCAACTATATATATCCTTTACGTTGAGGGATCACATTCATTCAGGTTATCTTGAGGCCAGACATACTTAAATGGACACTGAACCCAATTTTTTTCTTTTGTGATTTAGATAGAGCATGCAATTTTAAGCAACTTTCTAATTTACTCCTATAATAAATTTTTCTTCGCTCTCTTGCTATCTTTATTTGAAAAAAATAGGGCATCTAAGCTTTTTTATTGGTTTAGAACTCTGGACAGCACTTTTTTATTGGTGAATGAATTTATCCACCAATCAGAAAGAACAACCCAAGTTGTTCAACAAAAATGGGCCGGCATCTAAACTTACATTCTTGCATTTCAAATAAAGATACCAAGAGAATGAACAACATTTGATAATAGGAGTAAATTAGAAAGTTGCTTTAAATTTCATGCTCTATCTGAATCCCAAAAGAAAAAAATTGGGTTCAGTGTCCGTTTAAATTGTTATCCCTTTATTATCTATTAACTATGCTAACCAGTGTCTGTGACATTTTTAATTTGTGTGTTGTTTATCTACCTTTTTTATAGATTATTAATAAAAGTTAAATTTTATTAAACCTTTGAGGATTTTCCCTGCCCTATAGTTAGGGCCTAGAGTGCTATATGTGCATACTTGGCGAGGACTGGCACACTGACTCTTTGTGTCTCTCCTTTTTTGTGTTCATATTACTTATTGATGCATCAGCACCATTTCCTCTTTATTAATTGGGGGATCCAGTATTTCATACTCCCATATGATTTTGATTGATTGATGAAAAACCTGAGTAGTGCCATTGTTCTTGTGCTGTAACAGAATTCAGAGATATGATTGCTTGTGCTAAATGGGTCACCTTTTAATGGGATTAATTTAAGCTCAACTGGAACTTTTTTGTAAGTATATTAGATTTGTATAGGCTGAGGTTGTATAGGTTTTTCCACCTCATCTACTGTGTAGAAGTTAAAGGTTGAGGTGCTAAATAAATGTCTTATTTATGTATACACAAGAGGGGGAACAATAGGAGAAACAATACAGCAAAATAGTACTTCCAAGTCTATACAATAACTTGATTGATTCTAGATGATAACTGGGCATTTTAAAATAACACTTTATGACCAGATAGAATACATCCAAGAGTTCATAGGGAATGTAGCTCAGTATTAGGCCAAACCCATACCCTCCCTAAACTGTCCCGATTTTTGCAGGGCAGTCCCGAAATGAGGGGTCTGTCCCCCTGTCCTAGTGAGAGTGTTGTCTGTCCCGCATTGCCCCAGACCCATGTGCCGTTGCACTGTTTTTTTGTTTGTTTTTTAAAACCTATTGGGTCCTCCAGCTTAATGTAATGTCAATCACGTGACATTTGCACAAGGGAGTCTGCACTTGGCTCCACTCAAGCATGTGATCACAGGGGGGTGCTAAAAGCGTGAAAGCGAGTCTCTTTGCATGCGGAGGTAGTGCTGGTAGCAACTCTAATCTCAGTCATTCTCGTCTCTTCCACTCACTGTGTTGTAAAAACTACTGTGAGCCCAGGAAGGTGCATCCGGTGCTGGAGTACTGTGAAAAAACCTATGCTGTTAGGTGTTAATTAACTGCAGACTGTCATTCACACACTTCAGTAGTCACTGCCTGCCCTTGTGATGATGTCGGCTGGACCACGGACCCTGGGCAACCTGTGCTGTTGTGCTAAATGTAAGCCTTATCAATATTTAATTAAATAGCCTCTGTGCTAGTGAATGAAGCTTAGTAAGGACAGCGACAGTCTCTCAACACAGCCCGGTCCGCGGTGGAAAACTCTATATCAATTTAATCTGAGTAAGCCGTGAGCCAGAGCACCCTACCTGCCTAGTTCTTGTTGCACTCTTCCTTGAGATATTGTTACTGTCCTTACTAAGCTTCATACGCTAGCGCAGAGGCTATTTAATTGAATATTGATTAGGCTTACGTTTAGCTTGCCCAGGGTCCGTGGCCCAGCCGACATCATCAGAAGGGCAGGCAGTGACTACTAAATGCCGTGACACACTACAAGCGTAGCGGCGCGCAGCGTGTAGATGCGGTTGTGCGAGCTCAGTGTGTCCTGCCTTTTTATCTCTGAGCACTCTGCTGCGTCAGGTCGTGTAGCTGAGTGCTCAGAGATGAAATATTTGAACTTCAGAAGCGATGTGCCG
This sequence comes from Bombina bombina, assembly GCF_027579735.1. Classification (NCBI taxonomy): domain Eukaryota; kingdom Metazoa; phylum Chordata; class Amphibia; order Anura; family Bombinatoridae; genus Bombina; species Bombina bombina. Next base: position 104,654,449 of record NC_069507.1, read on the forward strand.
CATCGCTTGCAGTGTGTCACAGCCTTGAAGTGTGTGCATAACAGTCTGTATGAACACCTAACAACATATTTTTTCACTAAGTATTTTGATACAACTCGGGCTTATATGTAAGCTTAAAGTGTTGCTTTGACCCACTAAAAAGTTAATGAAGGTAAAATAATTTATTATTATAAAAAACTAAAACTACATTTATTATTGTAGCACTGCTTAATAAAAACAAGTAAAATGCACATATGTTTCTGCAAATCTGAAAGCTCCATTACAATGATGATTGTGACAGATTGCTCTGTAGGAGCAGCCTGTATAAGTAAAAAGTGCCTTTATTTTACCAATTAAAGGGACAGTCAACACCAGAATTTTTGTTGTTTTAAAATATAGATAATCATTTTATTACCCATTCCCCAGTTTTGCACAGCCACCACGGTTATATTAATATACATTTTACCTCTGTGATAAACTTGTATCTTAACATCTTCTGACAGCCCCCTGATCACATGACATTTTATTTATTATCTACTGACTTTCATTTTAGCCAATTAGTGCAGTGTCTGCCACAATTCACAGGCATGCTCACAATGTTATCTATATGGTTTACAGGAACTAGCTCTCCCCTGTTGTGAAAATCAAATACAAAAGCATGTGATAAGAGGCGGCCTTCAATGGCTTAGAAATTATCATATGAGCCTTCCTAGGTTTAGCTTTCTACTAAGAATACCAAGATAACAAAGCTAAATTAATTATAAAAGTAAATTGGAAAGTTGTTTAAAATTACATGCCTTATTTGAAACATGAAAGTTTTTTTTTAACTTGACTGTCCCTTTAAACAAAACCATAAAATATATCTAAGTTTGCTCCAGGGTTTAAATATTAGCTCTTAAAGGGACACCACCCTCATTATATATTTATACATCCACATATACAAATTAAATCACTGCATTACAAAAGATCTGAATAATTAAAAAGCATTGTGTCATTTTGTTAGGCAAATATGTTTTACACTCCAAGGACCTATCCTTTGATAAGTAATTTAAAGTGATAGGGAAGTCAAAATTAAACTTGTATGATTCAGATAGAGCACACAATGTTAATACACATTTAAATTCACTTCTATTTTCAAATGTAGTTAGATGCACACAAATCTTCTGTATGCAGAATTGTGAAAGCATAATTCAAATGTTAATGTGTGTATGTGCATGTCCGTGTGTGTATGGATAGGGGTTAATAAATTTATTATAGGTGACGACGGTGTAGGGGGGGCAGGATAGGGGTTAATAGGTTTAATATAGGTTGCGGCGGGTTCAGGGAGCGGCGGTTTAGGGGTTAAACTATTTATTTAGTTGCGGAGAGGTGCGGGATAAGCAGGATAGGGGTTAATAACTTTATTATAGAGAGCGACGGTGTAGGGGGGCAGGATAGGGGTTACTAGGTATACTGTAGGTGGCAGCGGTGTCCGGGAGCGGCGGTTTAGGGGTTAATACATTTATAAGAGTTGCGGCAGGGTCTAGGAGCGGCTGTTTAGGGGTTAATACATTTATAAGAGTTGCGGCAGGGTCTAGGAGCGGCGGTTTAGGGGTTAGTAACTTTATTGAGTTGCGGGGGGCTCCGGGGGCGCCGGTATAGGGATAGAACAGTGTAGTTTAGTGTGGGTGCTTAGTGACAGGCTAGCAATAAAGCTGGGAAAAAGCCGAAGGGCAGCGAGATCGGATGAGTGATAAGTCTCACAGTCCGCTGCTCATCGCCCCGCGGCTTTTTGACAGCTTTTTTTGATAACTTAGGCGAACGTATTCAAGGTCCGCGGCGGCGAAGGTAGGCGAGCTTAGGCGGGCGTATTTGGCCGGCGAAGTCAGAAAAGTAGATGGCTTGATAACTACCCCCCATAGTCTCAAAAGTAGAATAAGCACTCACTGGGCTTCAGTCATCTGTGAAAAAAAGAATTTATTTGTGACGTTTCGGGACACCAAACAGTCAGAGAAAGGGACTAGTCATTTGATAACTAGCAAAAGTAGTGAGAATGTGCCGCACTTGTGTGCGGAACATCTGGAGTGACGTAAGAATCGATCTGTGTCGGACTGAGTCCGGCAGATCGAAGCTTACGTCACAAAATTCTACTTTTGCTGGTCTCGAGCCTTTGATAACTAAGGCGAATCAGCCTCGCCACAAATACGCTGCGGAATTCCAGCGTATTTGAGGTTGACGGCTTGATAACTACCCCCCTATATATATATATATATATATATATATATATATATATATATATATACACACACACACAAAAATACCAGGCTACAAGATTTTTGCAACGGCTACTAAATTCTGAACACTGCATGATAAAGGAAAAAAAAAATTAGGTTTCCTGCATCTTTAATAATTTGAAAGAAACTGGTCATCATTTTAATAAACAAATAAAAAAATTAAAAAAAATATTAAAACAAATCTTAGAAGTTTGTAGTAAATCCCCTTAAAGTATTGAGAACTGAGTATGTTTATTATGTTGCTAAATAAATTGGAATCTACTTCAGCTCAGGCATTCTGCTGAAGAGCTATTTATATTGCTGAATCATAATACACAGCATTTCAGGGGCCAAATCCTGTTAAAGATGTGTAAGGTCACTACGTGCTCCAGCAATAAGATAAATTCACTAGGAGTTCAAAACTAGCCATCACTGGAGCGTGTATGTATATGTGTATGTGTACCTATGTGTGTGTCTGTATGTGTGCATGTGTTAGTCTGTATGTGTGTATGTGTAGTGTGTGTGTCTGTGTTAGGGTCCCAGTGAGTATGTGTGCACTGTTTGTGTCTGTGTTTCTGTATTTGTTTGTATACCTATGTATGTATGTTGTTTGTGTGTATAGGTCTGTGTTAGTGTCTCTGTGTGTCTGCATGTGTGTGTTTCTATCTTAGTGTGTCTGTGTTTGTATGTCTATGTGTGTATGTGTTAATATATGTGTCTATGTTAGTGTCTGTTTGTGTGTGTTAGTTTTTATCTGTGTTAGTATCTCTTGGTGTCTGTATATGTTAGTGTGTGTATGCTAGTGTTGGTCTGTTTTGGGGAATGAAAGGTAGCAGAGTCTTCTTTTATCAAAAGATAACTAGTTTGTTTTGCTGTGGGTAATGAGATGCAAGGAATGAAATGAGCCATCTTGGAAAACTGGTCTACTACTACTAATATGGTAGTATAATTGAAGGATTTAGGTAAATCCACAATATAATCCATTGATATGTTTGACCATGGTTTACTGGGAACCGGAAGAGATAATAACAATCCATAAGGTTTACCTCTTGAATATTTTGATGTTGCACATGTGGTACAAGAAGAGATGTAGGTTTTAACATCCTTATTACATGTGGGCCACCAGAAAGATCTCTTCAGTAGAGATAAAGTTTTAGTCACTCCTAAATGGCCTGCTAAAGTGGAATCATGTACCATCTGAAGAACAGCAGGTCTACAAGATTTTGGAATATAAATCTGGCTGTTATATAGAAGAATACCGTTAGCATCTTGGTGTAACAGATGCATAGGTGTAAGTTGTGAAATACCTAAGAAACAATTCTCTGGAATGATATGTTGGAGTGATTGAACGTAGGTGGGTTTATCAGGCAACCTGGAAAGAGCATCTGCCTTACCATTATTTCTTCCTGGTCTATAACAAATTACAAAGTTGAACCGAGAGAAGAAAATACTCCACCTAACCTGTCGGGCGGACAGTGTTTTACAAGATTGCAAGTATTGTAAATTTTTATGGTCAGAATAGATTAAAACTGGGTCAGTAGTACCTTCTAGCAAATGCCTCCATTGTTCAAAAGAGGTTTTTATAGAGAGGAGTTCTTTTTCCCCTACTGAATAATTCATCTCAGTGGCTGAAAGAACTCTTGAGAAAAAAGCCACAGGATGAAGTACTTGGGTAGTGGTATTTCTTTTTTTTCAATTAAACTTATGTCTATATAACAACCAGTTGCCCCAGTATCCACGATGGCCTCAATATTCAGATGTCTTTGATCCCACTGCAAAGATAGAGGTAGTTTTATAAACATCTGATCTGAAAGAGAAGTGCAAACAGCTGAATTAGTAGTGATGGTTTTAACTGACTTCTGTTTTAGTAGAATTGGGCAGTCTCTCAGAATATGTTCCTTAGAACCACAGTACATGCAGAGACGATTCAATCTCCTCCTATTCTTTTCCTCTTGAGATAAGGGTCCTCGTATTACTCCCAAATCCATAGGTGTTTCAGGAGTTATAGCTGGAGTAGGGTTGGGGGGAGTATTGCTGTATCTTTTACTAGATGACTCATAAGAGAATTTCTCTACTCTTCTCTCCCTATATCTCCTATCTAATTTTATTGTTAAATCATAAAGAGCTTCTAGGGAAACTGGTAAGTCTAACCTAGCTATTTCATCCTTTAGGGATTTATTTAAGCCTAAACGAAATTGATTTCTTAGTGAGACTTCGTTCCATTCAGAATCCCTAGCATATCTTTTGAACTCAGTAATAAAGTCCTCCACAGGTCTTTTAGCTTGTTTTAAATTTCTTAGAGCTTTTTCAGCTGTGACCTGTCTATAAGGATCCTCATACAATGCTGATAATGCATCAAAAAAGACCTGGAAATTATTTAGTATTGGATCTTGTGATTCAAAATAACTATCAGCTCAGGCACGGGGCTCTCCCCTTAAATAGGTTATGATAGTTAAAACCTTCTGTTTCTCAGTACTATATGTTTTTGGTTTGGTTCTTAGAGCTTTTTCAGCTGTGACCTGTCTATAAGGATCCTCATACAATGCTGATAATGCATCAAAAAAGACCTGGAAATTATTTAGTATTGGATCTTGTGATTCAAAATAACTATCAGCTCAGGCACGGGGCTCTCCCCTTAAATAGGTTATGATAGTTAAAACCTTCTGTTTCTCAGTACTATATGTTTTTGGTTTTAGGGAAAAAAGGAGGAGACAGGCGTTTTTGAACTCCCTATACTTAGATCTATCACCAGAAAAAATGTCAGGGTGTAAAAGCTGTGGTTCAGGTGTAGTAGCAGACATTTTATTAGCAATCTCCTGAGTTACAAAAGCTCTTACATTCTGTATTTCTAATTGAGTCTCCCTGAGACTTTGACTTATATTATCAACTTTTTGGGATAAAGTATAAACTGCATGAGCGAGTTCAGCTGGGTCCACTTGCATTTTAGGCTTGTTAATATGTAATATTCCAAGTAGAATATTCTGAAAAAAGGAGATGCAGACAACTCAGCTGCTGAACTACCTCAGGCTGAAGCAGAGAAAAAGGTGTGTAACAGTTGCCTTTAACCAGAACCACAGCTAAGGTCAAGGTATTTAAGCACTGTAGTTAATATAATAAAGGAATTCTAATGTTAAGTAAGAGTCTTATCACCCAACATATTAGTAAAATCCTATATAAATCAAAAATAATAAACAGAGTACCCTAATGTAACAAATAAAAATATGAAAGTAGAAAAAATAAGAGCTCTAATGTTGATAGCCAAAAGTCCGTTAAATATATAACAATGTTTGTTAATAAGGTACCTTTTAGTAAAGTTCCACTGTAGTGCAGGCAAGTAAATAATATTGTTGGTAGAAATTAGGAAGATGCGGTGAGCAGAGAGACCTGACAATGGTTGAAGAGCAGGAGCGAGCAGGAAGCGTGCAGTCAGGGCTGAGGGAGAGGAGACAAACTCGGCTGTAGCTGATGACGTCAGAGCGTCTCAGCAGAAGACTTGTCAGAGATTTCAGCGTAGCGAGACTGAGAGTCTCAGGCTAGGATGAGCAAAATTAACAAGCAAAGAAGAGGAGACTGAGGTGAGTATTTATAGAGAGTCAACTGGGCAGGCATAAGGAGTGGTAACATGACACGCAGAAACCAGGCCTGTATTATCTGTTATCCCACCCAGTGATACAGTACCCAGTTCTCCAGCCTCAGAGACTGCATCCGCCGGGCCTGGTACTGATATGGTTGCAGGACAGGCGGATGCTGGGAGTTTGGGCCCCTCCAATTTGGATTTAGCATTGGAGGCAGGCCTGGGGGCTCTCACAGCCTCCAGGATGTCTCAGGAGGCGGCGGCGGCCGTGGTGGGCCTGTTTAGGGCACTTACGGCTGCCGTTTTGCCTCTGGTTGTAGCAAGGGTGGAAGCGGGGCCTAGCGCCCCTCCTAACCCACCAGTAATACCCCAAGTAGTTGCGGGGCCTAGCACCCCTTATCAGTCTGGGCCTAGTGCCTCGCATTGGCCAGGGCCTAGCGTGTCCCATCATCCGGCTGGGCCTCTCAGGCCCAGTCCGGATGCTGCATTGGTAGCGCAGTATGCCGCTAACGTGGGGCTACGGGTCGTAACCCACTTACCTCCCCGATTCCTTCATTGGTGGCTCAGTCGGAGCCTGCTACTTCCAGTGCAGGCTCCGGTTGCGGCCTTGCATCTGCCGCGCCTACTTCCGGTCCATCTCATGCCACACGTGACGTCACTTAGGGGGCAGTCAGACGGCCAGAACAGGGAGCGTTAGGACGCATTCCTGGGGCCAGGAAGAGGCCTAGCCAGGTACTCTCCACCGGTGAGGGGGGAGTACCCAGCCGGCTCAGCTCCGCTGCGCAACACTCTGCGGCATCGGGCCTGGTGATCAGGGCCACAACACTGCAAAGGGGGCGCGGCTTGCAAAGGGGGAGGCTATTGGGGACCAAAGTTACCAGGCAGGCATATGGGAGAGCTTGAAGTTCATTGATGGGGTGCCAGTGGGCAAACAGGGGGGGCGCAAGTAACACTTATGTGCCCCAGCTGGGAGAGAATGTGTTTGCGGAAGGCACGCAGGGGGAGACATTGCAGCAAGGAGATGCAGGGGTGCAAGGGGCCTCAAGGGCTATGGCTACAGGTGCCCAGAGCGCGAACATAGTTAGGGAACGCAGAGCCAGGGCCTCAGCCACTGTCGCAGGGTCATTGAATGAATGGAGTGGTGATATGGATGGCGAAGGGGCTAGAGGGGTCCCGATTAGGGCTGGGGTCAGTACTTCTACCCCAGTTAGGGGCGGCAGTCAAGGGGGTCATGTGGCAGGCCTGGATACTCCCCTCTTGTTTGTTTCTCCCCCACAGGATACAATGGCTGCAGCGCCAGGGGCGGAGATCTCTAGCACAGCAGGAGCTGGAACATCAGTTCAACCTACAGGTGGAGGAAAAGCGGGAGCTGCACCCGGAACATCAATGCCTTCCACATCTGCAGTTGGTGAGAGAAATTAACTTAATTTGTCACACACCATTGACACTGACTACAGCACTGATTCAGACTCAGATGGGGGGAGGAAATGAGGGCTAAATAACAAGGGGCAGCGCCGCATGTTCAAAATGTTAAAGCTGCTGGTGGAAGAGCGTAATCAGGCTAAAGGTTTAGGCACCACGGATCGGTCTTTGCTGCCGGCAGGGCAGAGCACAGCGGCGGCCTCCACGGGCAGCGCTGCGGGAGGGGAGAGTGTAGCACAGCCACAGGACATTCCCGTTAACGCTAGGAAGGTGGCTCTGCAGGGGGACTCTTACCCCTGTAAGATTCACTGTTTGCATGTGCATCTCAAGCCCAAGATGGTGCAAAAAATTTGAGATCACAAGTATGTTAATATGTTTGAGCTGTCGCTGGAAGCGCAGCACGACAAGGAGCGTAGTGAGGATGGGACTGGACCAAAAAAGATCCAGCGCCCAGATACATTTGAGGAGTGGAGGCGGTGCTTCAGGGTATTCTCCTCATGTTACATAGAACAGAGGCCGGAGGCTGCTGTAGATGTAATCAAGTTAGCTCCAACAACAGTCTAAGATCATAATATTATATGATCTATAAAATACAATTTGAGCACAAATATTTACATACAGCAATCTGAAGTATAATAACCAGAGATTAGCGTGATACAATATGAATGGTACAAATGCAGTATAAAAGTGTAAGTGATACAAATTCAATATACATACAATACAAAAGTGTAAGAGAAATGCAATTGCAATACAAATAAGGTGACCGGATGGATCCGGTATAGTGTATAGAAAAATAGTGATGAATAATATAGTGTGAAAAAAATGTCTCTCAGATGATCTCTAAAAAATGTCTCTTTGAAAAGTCACAGTGTTCCACAAAAAAATAGTGAGTTAGTGTGTGTAAAAAAATCCTAGATGATTGACTCCAATTGAAAACTCTTCCCAAAACTTCCAAAAGTAACTCCAATGACTGTGGTAAACGTGAGATATAATTAGGAAAAAATATGAAAAAATGCAAAAGAAAAAATACAATGATGTGGCGGATAGGTCCAAAATCCTCCTCCTAAATCTGTGGGTAAAATAAAGTACAATAGTGTAATAATGTCTAAATGCGGTATAATGGAATCAGAAATGTGCTCACCAGTATGTCGATGCGTTTCGGCCCTCCTAGGCCTTTCTCAAGACAATACTGGTCTGTATGTCTCTGGGAGCTTTATATCCTAATACCATAGGTGATTGAATCTACTTTGGCGCCAAAAATCGGGGTCTGCCCTTTCCTGTTTAGCCCAGTGTTACATGGGAAATAAGGGTTTTCTTTTTTGTTTAATATTTTTTAGTATTTTTGTTGTCTGTAACTTTTGTGTTCTTAGAAATGGTTTGTATCTAATTCTTTTTGTGTACCATACTATTTGAGGGCGTCTCTTATTTCTCTAATATGGTGTATATCAGACAGTGTTTCTTTTTCTTGGTAGCCCCACTTCCGGAGTGTTTCACTCGCTATCTCTTCCGGTTCCTTTACCTGTAGCCTAACATCCGGTTTCGCTCTCGCTACTTCCGGTTTCGCTTTTACCGGAAGTCTGAATTTACTCTTATCCGGTTGTGCTATTGCCGGATGTTTATCTAATTTGGAACTTCAGTTTTACCTGTGACGTTTTCTATATAGCCTGCATGACTATGTGGTGGGTTTGGGGTCCAACAATGTCCTAATTTTGTATGTGTGGGCCAGTGTTTAACTTTTTAACGCATATATAAAACAACCTTAGCATATAGGTGTGAATGTTAAATAATGTATGTGATATAAACGATGCAGATTGCATAGATACCTAGGCATTTAAAACTATAAAAAGATAACTTTAAAATTATTTAGAATTATTAAAAATTCTCCAAAAAATCTTTAAAAATCTTTAAAAATCCCTAGAAATTCTATATATACATGTCACAAATATAGGAATTTGTGTGAATAGGTCACACGTTTAAAATACAAAATTTTCTTGAAATTCATTCCGCAAGTATAAACAAGTGCATGATATAAGGATGGGGTTTATAAGTAACAAAGAGGCTTTTAAGAAGCGTATAGGAGTGAGAATCTCCCATTAGCTTAAAGAGGTTGTTACACCTATTGAGGATGGCATATGTAAGTGCTGATAGTTAGAGTCACTTTTCTGCAATGATTGGGACATCTTAATTTAAGTTAGTTGTACATGGGGGAGGGAGTGGATTTTGCTGATGTACTCGAGGGAGAAAACCTCTTCAGTGTATCTTATGTTCTAGGTGCTTAAAATGGGAGTTTAGTGAATTACATATTGTCCTCAATGGAAAAAAGGATTCCTATTCTTTTGGTTCTTATTGTTTCTCAGTTTATTCAATCTATTAATGAATATCTGGGGACCTACTGGTGTATATTGCGGATTCTGTCTTCTGGTCTATCAATCTAGAGCGTGCAATCCAGCTAGTGTGAAAACACATGCTTTTATTGGTATGCTTTTGTTTGATAAGGATATTTTGTATATATTGTATTTTATAGATCATATAATATTATGATCTTAGACTGTTGTTGGAGCTAACGTAATACTTGTTCCAACACCAGTAGGGCATTTTTAGCTAAACAGATATAGGTAACACTATATCCTTTAATTTCTATCTCATGGATCCATGGAGATTTTAGGAAGATTTTAAGAAGTTTTTTTAATCTGTATGTATTATATTGTATTGTTTATTGACTGTAATAAATACATTGCATTTTTTAACACATCCATACTCTCACAGTCCTTTTAAGCTTCCCAGCACTCACTATATCACACAATTGTAGTCACTTCCCAAGTCCACTAGGGGACTTTTGCCAGTGAGCTTAAGGCTGTAAAATACTAGCGCTCGGTCTACTATACATATGTTTTAAGATTACCTTTATACCTAGTTTGTATTCTGAGCAGCAGTAACTACTTTCACGACTATATTAGGATACATAAGAGGGCTTTCACCAAAGGATATAGAACACATTAATTAGCAACCCAATCCTTTACCACCCTTTAAAAAAAAAATTATAAACATTTTTTAGAGAAATTTTTCCTTTAACCTTGAAATATTTTAAAAGTAGATAGTATGGATCCACTAGTGACACTAAGAAGAGATATCACATTTAATATCTCAACATCATTATCTGACACTCAGACTGATCCAGATAGATTAGACATCACCTCTATTTTTAAAAATCTAGAAAAACTTCTCACATCAGAAGTCAGATATAAAGCTGAAATATCCTACTTGAATAAATGTTTGGAACTAGAGATCATTCCTAAAGGCTTATGTATTAAGAAAGACTGTGCATTCCAGCTAGTAGATCCACAATTTGCAGATAAATGGGCTGAGATTCTTCTGGACGCATCAAAACAACTGATTAGATTAATCATCGAATACAGAACGTCTCTAATCAAGAAATTAGATAACGAAATTAAAGATGATGAAGTGATGTTAAACAACATAGACCTAACAGACTTAGAGTCAAAAGAACTCATAGAAAAGAAAGAAAGTCTGGTAAAAAGAATCACGAAAATTAGGGACGACATAATCACCAAGAAAACTAAAAAACTAAATAGAGAACTCAACATGAAAAAACAAAATGAGTCAAACCTCATAGAGATGGAGGAAACACAAAATAAAGAGAATACAAACACGATAGATCAAGGCACTGATCAAGAACAAAGACATTCTAATATAGAAAACAGAGATACTTGGTCAGAGACAAAGAAAAGCTCAAGAGGAAACAGATACCCTTATGAAGGACCCAACAACTCATATAGAGGGAATAGAGAAGAACACTTCCCACAAAGGAGGACATGGCGATATCGAGGCCCAAGAAGGGAGGAGATACCATTCGAAACAAGATACTGGTATAACCCAAATGAGAGAAGGTATCATACCCGCAGAGATGACTATGACTTGAGGGGATACGAACGGGAACCAAGATCGGAAGGGGAAAGATTTAACAGATACCCCAACCAGGAAAGAAGGACCTACCCGTCAAATTATAATATGAAAAGGTATAACACAAACTACCGATACAACAACCATAAAAGAGATGGAGGGGCCTCCCCAATGAGGAATGGCTTTGAAAGGAGAATTTCATTCAATGACCATATACAGGACAACCATAATTATGGTAGAAGAAACAACTACGTCAATCATAGATCCAACTATGATCAATACACGCCTATGAATCATAGGAAAACACATCGGAGACAAAGTTGGAGAGAAGACCCCCCCATGTATCATGGAAATCAAAGCGACACAAGACAAGGAAATAACTCTAAGGGAGAACAACAACAATGCACCCATATATCACAACCTCATAAGGGTAACCAAAATCCAGCTAACACCACAAACCTGAACATAATGTCTACTGCTGACCAAGTTTTTTTAGGGGGAAGTCCCCAACCCCCCCGAGAAAAAGAGAAGGAGAGAACAACAACGAAGAGGAAGAACATAGAGCTAGAAGAATCAAGAAGCCCAAACCAGAAAAGAAGACCCATCGAGGCAAGAGAGGAGGTGCGAAATTAAGAAAGGCTGAAGAGAGAAAAGAAAGACAAGAGACTACATCATGCCACAGCAGTACCAGTAAAGAATCGACTACCCCAAAAAAATAAAGGAATATATAATCTCAGTTCCAAACCGTTGTTAGAGGAAGAAGTATCAGTACTATCCTATGGTCTCAATTTTGCTCCAGCAAAAGGAATGGACAATTCCAAACCTTTATAGGTATAAAGGAATTTGTAAGAAAGCTGACATTAAAGAGACATTTTTCAAGAACACCACTTGAAAGAAACATTATTCAGCAAAGGAAACCATCAGAGGATTGCTACATACATACAGACCTCAAACCCAGATCTACTTTCTATCCGGTAAGCAGCAAAGGCACAGCGATAGAAACCTTTGAGGCAAATGTATGCCGAGACATTAAAAACCTCAACTCAAGAAAGACAAAACAGATTAAGCATAACCTAACAAGATCACAAATGGGAACTATAAGAAAACTCAAAAGAAATCACGAGTTGATAATTAAGCCGGCAGACAAAGGCGGCGGAATTGTCGTAATGGACAAAGAAAGGTATGAGGATGAATGTAAGAGAATTCTAGACGATGAGAAGACTTATGAAAAACTCAGAAATAACCCTGTGGAAAGATATAAAACAGAATTGGAAGCTCTACTAACAGAAGCCAAAACACAGGGGATACTGAATGAAAAAGAATTTAACTACATCAAAGTATCATATCCGATTACTCCAGTCTTTTATCAATTACCCAAAATTCACAATTCCCTAGAAAACCCGCCAGGAAGACCTATCATTTCGGGCATAGGGTCCCTGTCTAGCAATCTCTCGGAGTACGTTGATAGGAACCTACAAAAATATGTCACAAGGCTTCCATCGTACCTGAGGGATTCCACTCAAGTACTATCCATATTGTATAAGATAGTATGGGATGAAAATTACATACTAGCAACATGCGATGTTACATCGCCCTATACGAGCATCCCACATGAGGCAGGCCTAGAAGCGGTGAACTTTTTTCTACTAAAAGATCCTGAAGTACTTGATGGACAACATCTCTTCATACTAGAGAGCATAAAATACATTCTGAGTCACAATTATTTTTGCAATAACAACATATTATTTAGACAAATTTGTGGAACAGCAATGGGGACCAGGTTCGCGCCTAGCTATGCTAATTTATACATGGGCCACTGGGAACAAATATTCTGGGACTCATGCCCAGCAGGCGCGGACCTGGTCCTATACTCAAGATTTATAGACGATATTCTTATCATCTGGAAGGGGTCAATCGAAGATCTGATATATACTATTGACGTGATGAATAAAATTCTGAGAAATCTCAAGTTCACATTTGAATACAGTTATAATAAAATAAATTTTCTTGATCTTACAATAGAGGTGAAAAATGGCAAAATTGAAACATCTACTTATTTTAAAAAAGTAGACTGTAACAATTACATTCATAGTATGAGCTGCCACCACCCTACCTGGAAAGCTAATATTCCAAAAGGACAACTTCTAAGGGTAAGAAAAAACTGCTCTAATCCCAGCAAATGGGCTGAACAAGCAGATATACTAAAAGAAAGATTTCTAGAGAGGGGGTACAAGGAAGAAAATCTGGTGGAAAAGATAGAGGAAGTTGGCAAAACAGACAGAAACAGCTTGCTGAAGTACAAGACAAGAACGACAATAGGAGAAGAAGACAGTATAATAAACGTACCAATGATAACAGAATATAGTTCTAATAGACATATACTTGAAAGAATCATCAGGAAACACTGGGTCATCATAAAAGAAGATTATGTGATCGGTGAAAAATTGATACCTCAACCGAGATTCATCTATAGAAAGACCGATAACCTAAAAGGTATATTGGCCCCAACTGTCCTGAAGAACAGAAAAAAGGCTACCACAAACTATCAGGGAAAAGCGATTAAAGGCTTCTTCCCGTGCCCGAACTGCAAGGCATGTAGAAGTGGAGTCAAAACGAACAAATTCTTTGGACATGACAAGAGGGATGAACACAAGATACAAGACCTCATCAGGTGTCAAGATAAGGGAGTCATCTACGTAATATTCTGCTCATGTGGCCTACAAAATGTAGGACAAACTTCAAGAACACTAAAGGACAGAATAAGAGAGCATATATTATGCATTGAAAAATTGGATAAAGATACGCCACTGTACAGACACTTCTCCATAACCCATAGAGGCAATATAAAAGACTTTAAGTTTTTCGGGATCCAAAAGATAGAGAAGAACTGGCGAGGAGGAAACCACGAGAAGAAATTGCTATTCAATGAATCCAAATGGATCTTCACATTGGATTGCCTCTTCCCCAAGGGACTAAACCACAAAGAGGATCTGTCACACTTGCTGTCTTTACGAAAAGACTAGACAGTAAATGTTACTTCCTATAGATCGTGTATAAAACAAATATACCACTAAATATCCTTATCAAACAAAAGCATACCAATAAAAGCATGTGTTTTCACACTAGCTGGATTGCACGCTCTAGATTGATAGACCAGAAGACAGAATCCGCAATATACACCAGTAGGTCCCCAGATATTCATTAATAGATTGAATAAACTGAGAAACAATAAGAACCAAAAGAATAGGAATCCGTTTTTCCATTGAGGACAATATGTAATTCACTAAACTCCCATTTTAAGCACCTAGAACATAAGATACACTGAAGAGGTTTTCTCCCTCGAGTACATCAGCAAAATCCACTCCCTCCCCCATGTACAACTAACTTAAATTTAGATGTCCCAATCATTTCAGAAAAGTGACTCTAACTATCAGCACTTACATATGCCATCCTCACTCACTCCTATACGCTTCTTAAAAGCCTCTTTGTTACTTATAAACCCCATCCTTATCTCATGCACTTGTTTATACTTGCGGAATGAATTTCAAGAAAATTCTGTATTTTAAACGTGTGACCTATTCACACAAATTCCTATATTTGTGACATGTATATATAGAATTTCTAGGGATTTTTAAAGATTTTTAAAGATTTTTTGGAGAATTTTTAATAATTCTAAATAATTTTAAAGTTATCTTTTTATAGTTTTAAATGCCTTGGTATCTATTCAATCTGCATCGTTTATATCACATACATTATTTAACATTCACACCTATATGCTAAGGTTGTTTTATATATGCGTTAAAAAGTTAAACACTGGCCCACACATACAAAATTAGGACATTGTTGGACCCCTAACCCACCACATAGTCATGCAGGCTATATAGAAAACGTCACAGGTAAAACTGAAGTTCCAAATTAGATAAACATCCGGCAATAGCACAACCGGATAAGAGTAAATTCAGACTTCCGGTAAAAGCGAAACCGGAAGTAGCAAGAGCGAAACCGGATGTTAGGCTACAGGTAAAGGAACCGGAAGAGATAGCGAGTGAAACACTCCGGAAGTGGGGCTACCAAGAAAAAGAAACACTGTCTGATATACACCATATTAGAGAAATAAGAGACGCCCTCAAATAGTAAGGTACACAAAAAAAATGAGATACAAACCATTTCTAAGAACACAAAAGTTACAGACAACAAAAATACTAAAAAATATTAAACAAAAAAGAAAACCCTTATTTCCCATGTAACACTGGGCTAAACAGGAAAGGGCAGACCCCGATTTTTGGCGCCAAAGTAGAGCCAATCACCTATGGTATTAGGATATAAAGCTCCCAGAGACATACAGACCAGTATTGTCTTGAGAAAGGCCTAGGAGGGCCGAAACACGTCGACATACTGGTGAGCCCATTTCTGATTCCATTATACCGCATTTAGACGTTATTACACTATTGTACTTTATTTTACCCACAGATTTAGGAGGAGGATTTTGGACCTATCCGCCACATCATTGTATTTTTTCTTTTGCATTTTTTCATCTTTTTTCCTAATTATATCTCACGTTTACCACAGTCATTGGAGTTACTTTTGGAAGTTTTGGGAAGAGTTTTCAATTGGAGTCAATCATCTAGGATTTTTTTACACACACTAACTCACTATTTTTTTTGTGGAACACTGTGACTTTTCAAAGAGACATTTTTTAGAGATCATCTGAGAGACATTTTTTTCACACTATATTATTCATCACTATTTTTTTATACACTATACCGGATCCATCCGGTCACCTTATTTGTATTGCAATTGCATTTCTCTTACACTTTTGTATTGTATGTATATTGAATTTGTATCACTTACACTTTTATACTGCATTTGTACCATTCATATTGTATCACGCTAATCTCTGGTTATTATACTTCAGATTGCTGTATGTAAATATTTGTGCTCAAATTGTATTTTATAGATCATATAATATTATGATCTTAGACTGTTGTTGGAGCTAACATAATACTTGTTCCAACACCAGTAGGGCATTTTTAACTAAACAGATATAGGTAACACTATATCCTTTAATTTCTATCTCATGGATCCATGGAGATTTTAGGAAGATTTTAAGAAGTTTTTTAATCTGTATGTATTATATTGTATTGTTTATTGACTGTAATAAATACATTGCATTTTTTAACACATCCATACTCTCACAGTCCTTTTAAGCTTCCCAGCGCTCACTATATCACACAATTGTAGTCACTTCCCAAGTCCACTAGGGGACTTTTGCCATTGAGCTTAAGGCTGTAAAATACTAGCGTTCGGTCTACTATACATATGTTTGTAGATGTAATCAAGTATGCGGAGATTATAGAATGTATCTACAATAGATACAGGGAAGGCATGTGGAGGGCCTACGATAGTGAATTTAGGAGGAAAATGGTCGGAAACCCGATTCTGAACTTTGGGGTGAAAGACTTGGACCTGTGGTCCCTGCTCATACCAGAGAAAGGGGGAGCAGGGGATCGCTGCTACGGGTAGGGCCCCCTAGACCTCAGAACCTGGTCAAGCATCGGGGCAGGGAGTGTTGGAAGTACAACGAGAAGCAGTGTGACAAAGGGGCTTCCTGCTCCTTTCGTCATGCCTGCATGTACTGCAGCGGACAACACCCGGGAGTTGAGTGCCCCAAGCGGAGGGACGGCGGAGCCTTCCGCCAGGCTAAAGCAGGGGGGTCTGGACAAAAGAGCACCAACACCCCTGAAGCTGGACGCCATTAGGCCTTGGCTAGCGGCCTACCCTAATAGGGTGGTGGCTGCCAATCTCTTGGCGGGGATTGGTGACGGTTTTAAAATACCAACATTGTGGATGGTAGTTGGGTCTGCCTCGCACAAGAATTTAAAGTCGGCTTACGAAATGCCGGGGGAAGTAAGGGCGAAATTGGGCAAGGAAATTGCCCTTGGGAGGTTTGCAGGTCCATTCGAGCGACCTCCCATCCCTGACCTGGTTATTTCCCCGCTAGGGGTGGTTCCTAAAAAGGAACCAGGGAAATTTCGCCTGATTCAGCATTTGTCTTATCCAAAGGGAGGGTCTGTCAATGGCGCAATAGACCCTCTGATAAGCTCGGTGACCTACCAATCATTTGACCAGGCATTGGAGTTGGTAGTTGCAGCGGGTCCGGGCGCGCTGCTAGCCAAAATGGACATTGAGTCCGCCTTTCGGCTGCTCCCCATACATCCATCATCGTTCAGGCTGATGGGGTGTAAATTCGAGGGCAATTATTTCATTGACAAATGCCTGCCTATGGGTTGCTCGCTATCGTGTGCTTACTTTGAAGAATTTAGCTCATTCTTACATTGGGCTATCGTGGCGGCAGCTGGCAGGGGGGTGGTCGCCCATTACCTGGACGACTTCCTACTGGTTGGTGGCGCAAATACCTGCGAGTGCGATCGGCTAATCGCAGTAATGCGGGGTTTGATGGCAAAATTCGGAGTACCACTAGCTGAGGAAAAAACGCAGGGCCCCTGTACAAGGCTCACGTACTTGGGGATTGAGATTGACACTGCTGCAAGGCTATGTCGTCTTCCTACCGACAAGGTGGAAGCCATGCTCTTAGCGGTGCGCAAGGCGATGGCGGCAAGGAGCATGCCACTGAGGGAGCTACAGTCAGTACTAGGGTTACTCAATTTTGCATGCAAAATCATACCCATGGGCCGCGTATTTAACAGGAGGATGGAAGCTATGCTTTCCACTCCTCATAGTGCGCGTAAGGTTGCGGTTTCGGAGGACATGTGAGAAGACCTACGGTATGGGAGCGTTTCCTGAGAGACTTTAACGGAACGCTGCTTTGGCGTGCTCCTCGGGTTTCCAGTCAGACAGTGCACCTGCTGATGGACACAGCCGGGGCAGCTGGTTATGGCGCTTACCTGGATGGGCAATGGAGCGCTGGGGCTTGACAAGGAACCTGACACTCCTTGAGCTTTTTCCCATAGTCGTGGCTATGGAGCTCTGGGGGCCAGCTTTAAGGGACCGGTTTATTGTGTTTTGGACAGACAACGCTAGCGTTGTGTTTGCCATAAATAGATTGTCTGCTTCATCACCCGTAGTGGTTAGGTATTTGCACCAGCTGGTGCTGAGGTGCTTGCAATGCAACGTTCAATTTACCGTGAGACACTTCCCCGGGGTCAACACCCTGGTGGACGCACTCTCAAGGTTTCAATGGGAGCAGTTTCGCAGACTGGCCCCTAACGCAGCTGCAGTTGGCTTACCTTGTCCCCACTCTATTTGGCAGTTGGCGGGGCATGGAGGTCCGTAGGGCCCCTCGTGAGGGCGTCCTTGGCACCGAATACTTGGAGAGCTTATTCGCAGCACTGGGGTGAGTGGGTAAGTTGTTGTCACAAACAGGGCGCAGCTGCAGGAGAATCCCTTAGGGAACTGTTCTTGAAGTGGCTTGCAGAAAGGAACAGGCAGGGAATCTCGAAAGGTGCTATAGCTAACAAGATAGCGGCTGTCTCCTTCTTCTTCAACATGTTAGAGTGGCCCAACATCACTAAGGGATTCCTGGTGAGGCAGGTGATTAAGGGTTGGGGTAGACTCAAAGGCAGATCGAAAGATGCTCGTGAACCAGTGACGTTGTGCAGATTATCCAAGCTGCTCGGTGCCACCAGGGGAGTTTGCGTAGAACCTGGAGAAAGGGAGCTGTTTCAGTGCGCCTTTTCTTTGGCATTTTTTGCTGCGCTTAGGCCGGGGGAGCTGGTCGCTGCTTCAAAGGACGAGGTTAATTCTGGAATGCAGCTGGCTCACGTTAAATGGGCGGGAGATAATTTGTTACTGTTTATCTCGCATTCTAAGACGGACCAGGAGAGGAGAGGGGTGTGGTTGACCCTGACTCCTTCAGCCTCGGGTGCCTACCCAGTTTTGTTGACAAGGTCTTACATTGGGCAGCGTCCGCGAGGCCCTGCTCAGTTCTTGGTGCACTCTGATGGATCTAATCTTTCTAGGTACCAGTTCACAGCGGTTCTCAAGAAGGTGGTACTTGTGGCAGGTTTGGGGACCTGTAAAATCACTCCTCATTCCTTCCGGATAGGGGCTGCTACCAGCACTGCGGCGCTGGGTTGGAAGGAGGAACACATCCAGAGGTTGGGCAGATGGAGGTCCCAATGTTATAAGTCTTATGTGCGCCCGCCAGTGGAGGCGTAGTGGTTAAGGGGCATGGGTAATATATCATGCGTCTTTGCAGTTATCTGGTTTCGTTCTCTGTTTTGGTTTCAAGTGATTAACTATGTAATCCGTTTTTTAGGTATGGCTAATGCGAATCTGGATCATAGGGCATTCTTACGTGCACTGGGCGGCACTGAGGGCTCATTTTCTTCCTGAGGGGCAGCAGTTGGGTCTTCCGACGTCAAAGGCATCAATTCGGTGGTTGGGCCGTAGAGGCTTACAGTGGGATGGTTTGCCTGCCCTCCTCCAGAATGCTAGACATAGATGGGGACAGCCCCACATCATCCTCCTCCACATGGGGGGAACGATATAGGGAGTGCACCGGCGTTGGACCTCATCAATGTGATGAGGTACGATGTCAAGTGGATCTGTACCACGTTTCCGGGGGTTAGGTTGGCTTGGTCCAACATAATTCCCCGGTTGCGTTGGAGATTTTTTCCCACACCTAGAGTAGCTTATAGGGTTAGGAAAAAATTTAATAGGGAGCTGGGTAGAGCTGTGCTGGTCGTAGGGACTTTTGTGGTCCGCCATGAACTGATCTCAGCGGACAAGAAAGGGCTGTATCGCCCGGACGGGGTGCACCTGTCCGATGATGGGCTGGCGATCTTCCTGGCGGACCTCAAAGCGGCCTTGGTTAGTAATATTTAGCCTTGGTTAGTAATATTTAGCGGGTGGCGGCAAGAGCCCGGTTTTGGGAGTGCCTGTCTCTTGTGGCGGCAGGTCGTAGCCATCAACAATCGAGGGCGGAGTCTGCAGAGGTGACAGTCGGGTTAATGGGCGGGGGTGATGTCCTCAGGTCATGACCTGGGGGGCCCCGCCCCGAGGGTCTGCTGGCTGAAGATCCTTTAGGACGTCCGTGCCTATTAGACGGAATGGGGTGGGGCCACATTTGCGGCCCACCCTTGGCATTTGCAATTCCACAACATCTGGCTGCGACCTCTTGTCATATGGAGCTAATAGTATCATTTTACTAGGCCTCGAATGCCGCCACAGGTTAAATATTTGAAGTGACTTCCGTTGAAGTCAAGATAATCTTTGTTAATAAATATGACCATTGACATGGTCTTAAAACCCAGCTATATGTGTTGTGTGTTTATTTCTTAGAATAAGTAGTTATTTAAGTGGTTTTGTAAGGGGTTGGAACTACCAAATACAGCATCAGCCCGTAGGGGAATGAAAGGTAGCAGAGTCTCCTGTAATGGAGTTAAGGGATGAGCTGACAGGCTAGTGAAAATCCCAGTGCAGTATAGTAGCAACAATGTTGCAAAGTGAGGGGAGGTCTTAGGCTTACCACATATAAGGGAAGTTCTGGAACAATCTGGCCTCTTCCACCTGGGATTTTCAAGAAGAAAGTTTCCCTCCCTCCCAGCCCCATTGTTATTGGTTATTGGTTAACTCAACGTTCATGGCGTCATTCAGGAAGATGGCTTTCCGGATGGGTTGCTGGTCCTTAGATGCAAAAGGCAGGGATGGGGTTAGTTGACCTAGTCTTGGTAAGACCTTAGCTGTAATTTTACTTGCTTCCTGGATGAGCATTGCTGCAGGGCTTTGCCATACCAGTGCCTTAGAGGTTGAAGCGCATCATAACAAACACTTATCTCCTAGTGGCGGGAGGTCGTAGCCATCAACAATCGAGGGCGGAGTCTGCAGAGGTGACAGTCGGGCTAATGGGCGGGGGTGATGTCCTCAGGTCTGCTGGCTGAAGATCCTTTAGGACGTCCGTGCCTATTAGATGGAATGGGGTGGGGCCACATTTGCGCCCCACCCTTGGCATTTGCAATTCCACAACATCTGGCTGCGACCTCTTGTCATATGGAGCTAATAGTATCATTTTACTAGGCCTCGAATGCCGCCACAGGTTAAATATTTAAAGTGACTTCCGTTGAAGTCAAGTTAATCTTTGTTAATAAATATGATCATTGACATGGTCTTAAAACCCAGCTATATGTGTTGTGTGTTTATTTCTTAGAATAAGTAGTTATTTAAGTGGTTTTGTAAGGGGTTGGAACTACCAAATACAGCATCAGCCCTTAAGTGTCTCTGTGCATGTCTCCATGTGTATTTCTGTGTTTGTGTGCCAACACAGTTTAGTCACGTACTTGACCAAAAATATGTTTCTATCTGAAAATGACAGTACTTCATCTATGTGCATTTTTGACCAGTATGTCCCTTTAATAAGCTATACATGGATTTTGAAAAAGGTTTTTTGATATAGTGCCATACAAGAGATTATAGTAGACACTGTATGCCAGCACTAGAATTACCATGGGATCAAAGCAAATTTGACATTTTTTACAATTTTAAACCTCTTTCTGTGTTGAGTACATAGTTGGCAAATAATTAGCATTCTATCATTGCTACAGGAAGTGAATTCAAGGGGAGGGAGATAAAACAGGAAAAGTACTAATGCAGTCTTGCCAGAAATTTTTGGCAGCTAATCATATCAAGTTTATTGCAGAAAATCAGTCTGTCTCTGTAAACAAGCAGATAACACATTGTTCCAGGACTTGATGTCTCTCCATGAATTGAACTACAACAATATTACAACAAAATAAAGATGGATACACAGCATGGAACAGTTACAAGTCAATATCATCCAGAAGAGCAAAGTAATTTTCACTGCGTAGCCAGCCTCAAACCACCACCAGAGCTCACGTTTGTGGGGAATTTGGAAGAAGTGTGGGGAACGTTTAAACAAAGGTTTACGCTGTATATGAAAGCCACAAACACCTCTTCACTCCCAGATGATCAGAAAGTAGCTTTGCTTTTAACTGTTGCTGGACCAGAGGCTTTAGACATTTATAACAGTTTTGAATTATCAGAAACTGATTGTGATAATTATGAGCTTGTTATGGAGAAATTTACAGCATACTGTGCTGCCAAGAAAAATGAAACTTTTGAACGTTTTTTGTTTAAATCAAGGGTACAGCAACCACATGAGACTGAGTTAGTCACTGACCGTGAGAGGCTTCTCAGTGACTGTGAACTGACACTGCAAAAAGCTATCTCAGTATGCCAGTCTGCTGAACAGACCAGAAAACAGATTGATGCAATGCATAAAGATAGCTCTCAGAAAGTGGTGAATGAAGCTAGGAAATTCCAGTCAGAAGAGACAAAAGAAAGGCAAGTGTTACCTCTATTAGACAGGAGACAAAGAAATATAGAAGCTTCTTTCTCTTAAAATCCTTTCTACCCCATGTATCAAACTTGAGGGCTCAGGCATCAAACATTAAGGGTCAGACAACATTACAAAACAATCACATATCAAAGCCATCCTTTTATAGTTTTATAAATGAGATGATCTACCTTTGTTTAGGAGTTTATATAGTACATGCTGTGCTGTTTATTTTTGGTGTTTAATATACTGTATATATCTTCCTTTTTCACACCCTCAGGTGTGGAGTTATGTTAAAGGACCAGTAAACACAGTAGATTTGCATAATCAACAAATGCAAGATAACAAGACAATACAATAGCATTTACTCTGAATTTCAAATGAGTAGTAGATTCTTTTCTAACACATTTTAAAGTTATATATATTTCCACTCCCCCTGTACCATGTGATAGCAATCAGCCAATCACAAATGCATATACGTATAGTCTGAGTTCTTGCACATGCTCAGTAGGGGCTGGTGACTCAAAAAAAGTGTAAATATAAAAGACTGTGCACATTTTTTTTAATGGAAGTAAATTGGAAAGTTGTTTAAAATTACATGCTGTATCTGAATCATGAAAATTTAATAAAGCCTGAGTGTCCCTCTTTCAGGTTTGGTTTTGTTTTCGCAGCTTTGTTTTCGCAGCAGGTTAACATGAGATAATTTAAACTTTTTATTGCAGAGAAAAACAGTCAGAGGAGAAGAAATGTGTTCATATGTTCTTAAAGTGACAGGCACACACACACACTCTTTAAAGGGACAACACCCCATGCAGACAGTTTTAATGGTACAAGTGAGTACAGCCTTAAAGGTGCAATCACACTTAGCACACAGGCTTTAAGCGCATCCAAAAAAAGGAACAGATCGCCACATGCCCAAATACACAGCCTTAAAGGGACAACTTATACCACATGCACACAATCTTAAAAGTTACAGTACATATACACACAATGCACATAGTCAGACAGATCACACTACACATATGCTTACATACACAGTGTACACAACCGTAAAGAAATAGCGCAAACCGCACAGTCACACAAAGCACTCTCAGAACGTTTTAAAAAGATAGATCACAGTGTGCACACACACAATGTAGACAGTCTTAATGGGACAGCAC
Source organism: Bombina bombina (assembly GCF_027579735.1). NCBI lineage: Eukaryota > Metazoa > Chordata > Amphibia > Anura > Bombinatoridae > Bombina > Bombina bombina. Next base: position 104,678,071 of record NC_069507.1, read on the forward strand.
ATCTTATGAGTCTTAAAGGGACATGCACAACAAAGTCTTTAAAGTGATACCACATACACACAGTCTTAAAGAAACCGGCAGACACACACCCTTGCCTATGCAAGAACTGTTGTGCATTATTTGACCCTTTTGCTGCTGAGGTATTTTCACATCTCTGTGCATAATTGCCAATGTGAAATTATTTCCAGGGACACTTTGCACAAGAGCCATGCCGATTTATGGTTTGCATATCTCCGCCTACTCCAGTCCATCCCAAAACAAGCACATAAAATATTAATAGTATAACTTAGCCTTACGAGTAATTTCATGTTTCATGTCATTTTTAAATTCATGTATATTATCAAATTGACTTTGTTTTCATTGGTACCATTTGTTGAAAAGAATATCTACATATCCTCAGCAGAAACAATAAACTATTGGGAGCTAGCTGTTAATTGGTGGCTACACATATTTGTTCTTTTTCATTGGTTTACCAGATGTGCATAGTTTCCAACATTTGAAAAACGCTTTGGGACACTTTGTGCAAAGCCATCAGGTTTATGGGCATACTGGCCACACCCATTTATGGTTCCCATATCTCCACGCACTGTGTTGCATGACAAAACTGATTGCATAAAATATGCACTCTGTCAGGACTATATATTAAGTGATTATTACAAAATTACATATAAGCACTGAGAAACGGTACTGTGAAAGTTATAGGCTCATTATAGTATGTGCTACTCTAGGCACAGATAATTCAGCTGCCTGGCTTTCGATTATATACCATATATACCCCACATTAATGTCTCACAACTGAAGGAAGCAGTTTTATAGCTAATTGGGGTAATTAAATGTAATTACAGTCTGGCAGGAAGGCGTTAATAGGTGTTCAGTTGTGAGACATTCATTTGGGGTATAACTGGTATATAATCAACAGGGAGGCAGCTGAGTTATCTGTGCCTGGAGCAGCACATACCATAATGAGCAACAGGCCTATACCTTTCATAGGGTAATTAAAGTAAATTTCTTGGGGGGGGGGGCTGCATTTGGTCACTGGCAGCCAACCAGGTAACTTACTGTTAATGATATATTACGTAAGTTTTCTACTCACTACGTCACCCACTCTATGCATATGCTTAGCCATTGTGAAACATTTTGTAATATTGTTTTTATTTTATACCATAACAAATTAAATAATCCTAAATACAGTAATAAATTAACAAAATTAAGTGCATAGCCATTAGAAACATAAACTAGGTTCTGGGGAAGGCAACAGCTGGATAGAAAAAGGAAGTTGTTGAACTGAGAGAGTGCTGTCATGGAAGGTCATAGCAGACCGGGAGATTTTTTTAATAATTATCATCTCTCCCTTCTTGCTCTATCTAGCTGTTGTCTTCCCCAGAACCCCTAGTTGATGTTTCAAACTGCTATGAACTTATTTCTGGACTCCCTCCTCTCTTCAATCTCTTTTTACCCTCTCCATTCTCTCTCAGGCCATATCTTCTCTTTACACTCTTACTTTACCCTCTTTCATATCTTTTTACTCTCTTTTTTTTTTCTCCATTCTCTTTTAATTCTACCTTTTTCTCCACTTCTTCTTTGCAAACTCTCCCTCTCTGCCCTATTTACCTTCTCAGAAGTAACAGTCTAAGCCCTAATGGGGTCCCTACAGCCCGGAGCAGCACATACCATAATGAGCAACAGGCCTATACCTTTCATAGGGTAATTAAAGTAAATTTCTTGGGGGGGGGGGGGGCTGCATTTGGTCACTGGCAGCCAACCAGGTAACTTACTGTTAATGATATATTACGTAAGTTTTCTACTCACTACGTCACCCACTCTATGCATATGTTTAGCCATTGTGAAACATTTTGTAATATTGTTTTTATTTTATACCATAACAAATTAAATAATCCTAAATACAGTAATAAATTAACAAAATTAAGTGCATAGCCATTAGAAACATAAACTAGGTTCTGGGGAAGGCAACAGCTGGATAGAAAAAGGAAGTTGTTGAACTGAGAGAGTGCTGTCATGGAAGGTCATAGCAGACCGGGAGATTTTTTTAATAATTATCATCTCTCCCTTCTTGCTCTATCCAGCTGTTGTCTTCCCCAGAACCCCTAGTTGATGTTTCAAACTGCTATGAACTTATTTCTGGACTCCCTCCTCTCTTCAATCTCTTTTTACCCTCTCCATTCTCTCTCAGGCCATATCTTCTCTTTACACTCTTACTTTACCCTCTTTCATATCTTTTCACTCTCTTTTTTTTTCTCCATTCTCTTTTAATTCTACCTTTTTCTCCACTTCTTCTTTGCAAACTCTCCCTCTCTGCCCTATTTACCTTCTCAGAAGTAACAGTCTAAGCCCTAATGGGGTCCCTACAGCACTAGAAGTATAACACATCCTTGCCCTTTGAAGGATATATAATATCCCTTTAGATAAAAGTTTTAGCAAACAGCCCAAAATGTGTGTTTATCAGTGCTGCAAAAGGAATGTACATTCTGCAAATACAATGTGCCAACTTTGCTACTTACAACGTATCACCAGACTTCAGACTCAACATTCAGTAATTTTCACTTGCCACTGCTAAATTTCCACTCGTCAATAGCTCGTGGAAATTTTGAGCCCTATATATAATGTAATTTGCATTTTGGAACTATATTAAAGGGTGCACATGTGGCAAATAATTATTTTAAAGGCTGCTATGTTACACAACATAATACATGTCAAAACATGCGTGTTTTGTTGTTGTTTGCATGCGTGTGACTGTGTGTGTGTGTGTGTGTGTATGTGTATATTTATAGGTATGTGTTTGTGTTTTGTGTATGTATGTGTATATCTGTGTCTTGTATATGTGTGTTTGTAGATGTGTGTGTGTATGTGTTTAGTGTATTTTTTGTGTGTATGCATGACGTGTTTGTGTGGGGGGGGGGGATATAATCATATCATAAAGGATAAACTAATTCAAATATAATAAAAAAATGAAAAAAAATGAGTGTCAATAAATAAGGAAGAAAACCCAAATATTTTCAGATTGCTTAAAATCTGTGTAAAATTGTTACATAACATTAGGAATGTAAATATCAACACTGACAGTCTGATACATTATGTCATGGATACCAGACCCCCCAGGCTTCCCCCCACCCCCCTACTCCTTTTATCATCATTTCAGGGCTTACGGGACCTCACAGATTTGTGATAACTGTTGTTTTTACTATGTGAACTTTGTCACATGACCTCTGACCGGGAAAACCCTGCTAGGCTGGCCAGACTCCTGGAACTGCCGGCTGGCCGCACCACAATGGATACCTCCCTAACCCCTCTCCGGCTGGCTGGACTCCTGAAACTCCCAGTCGGCCACTTCACGCTGGACACCCGCTAACTTTACCCCTGGTCGCTCCAGGGGCTCTTTGCCTCAGAGCTCTGCTCTTTTGGGGATTGGTAGCCAGCCCCTAGGGAGGACAAGAGGTGGGATGATTGCTGGAGGGGAGCTCCTTTAGGAACCAGGGTTTTTCGACACCCCTACACCCCTATTTTTACTGGGCTGTAACTCCATGGAAGTGCTGCCTCTCCCCCGGGATCACCCTGAAACCGCCACCTCTGGATCCTGGGACTCTGTAGGACTGTGGTCGGTGCCAGCCTGTCTGGAGGGGCGGTAATGGTGGGAGATTTGAGAGTCAGATAAGACCCTTTGTGTGTGTATATAAGGCAAGTGTGTTTCACAAAAAAATCAGTTCTTGTTTCACCTAAATACTAGTCTGTCTAGTTATTTGGGTGGGTTCCTGCTATAATCACTTTCTCTGCTACGTAGCGACCTGTTGTCAGGGTTAAGAAAGACCCTTTGGCAGAGCTACCCAGTTGGGGTAGCCGGAGTCTGTCACAGGGTGGGATCCTGAATACTGGTGATTTCTGGTATCAGGATGGGCTACTGGCAGTAATCACTTAACTGCTACACAGCTGCAGTTGGCAAGAAGGAAGCAGGACCCTTTTGGTGGAGCTACCCACTCGGGGTAGCCGGGGTATCCATCACATTGGTGGCAGTGGTTGGATCTGCTTCTGCCACACGGTTCCTGCTGACAGAGGAGCAGTGCCACAGTAGCCGGTAACTATGGAGGTCAGGCTCCTAGTTGGCCCAGCTAGATGGTCCTCATTCATATCAGGACCTGCTGGCACAGAGGGCCTTTTTCCACCAGCAACTTAGGAGGAAACAGAAACAGGACTGTGATGGAAAGGTTCTCCCCATGGATTAGAGGTACTGGGTCTGGGGGGACTTACGAGTGCCTCTACTGGGAGAGCAGGCCAGCAAGGATTGGCTATCTAACCTAGATGAATTGGTCCAGTTAGAGATGTGGGTGGAGGACGGCTACCGAGCCCTTCGATGGCACGCTATGCAAGCATGGCCTTGGCTGGAGGATGACACCCCCACAGAGGGCTTTGGCTTCTGCAGCCCTGGATTACTATTTGACAATATAAGGGGGGACCCAGACTTTGGGAGCTCGGCAAAACTGAGAGCGGAGGACATTGGCATTGCCCGAGAAAAGCTGCTGGATCTCTCAGGGGTACCCTGGTTGCAAGCCGATATGGATTATATATGTGGCCAGGAATGGGAGCTGGAAGTGGCATACAAGAGGCTGCTAGACCTCGTTTAGCAGCAGGATTCTGCATGGAGCTGGGGCGCAGCAATCTGGGATTCATGGAGGTTCGCCTGAGAGGAGTGGCAACAAGGAATAAGTGACCAGATCTACCTCCTTCCTTACTAACCTGTGTCACTAACTGTCTTTCTCACATCTCATCTTGGATGTCCTCTCACTACCTTAAGCTAAATCTCTCCAAAACTGAACTCCTTATTTTTCCCCCTTCTTCCAATGTCTCCACCCCCAAAATTTATTTAACTGGTGCATATGTTTAGCCATTGTGAAACATTTTGTAATATTGTTTTTATTTTATACCATAACAAATTAAATAATCCTACATACAGTAATAAATTAACAAAATTAAGTGCATAGCCGTTAGAAACATAAACTAGGTTCTGGGGAAGGCAACAGCTGGATAGAAAAAGGAAGTTGTTGAACTGAGAGAGTGCTGTCATGGAAGGTCATAGCAGACCGGGAGATTTTTTAATAATTATCATCTCTCCCTTCTTGCTCTATCCAGCTGTTGTCTTCCCCAGAACCCCTAGTTGATGTTTCAAACTGCTATGAACTTATTTCTGGACTCCCTCCTCTCTTCAATCTCTTTTTACCCTCTCCATTCTCTCTCAGGCCATATCTTCTCTTTACACTCTTACTTTACCCTCTTTCATATCTTTTCACTCTCTTTTTTTTTTCTCCATTCTCTTTTAATTCTACCTTTTTCTCCACTTCTTCTTTGCAAACTCTCCCTCTCTGCCCTATTTACCTTCTCAGAAGTAACAGTCTAAGCCCTAATGGGGTCCCTACAGCCCTAGAAGTATAACACATCCTTGCCCTTTGAAGGATATATAATATCCCTTTAGATAAAAGTTTTAGCACACAGCCCAAAATGTGTGTTTATCAGTGCTGCAAAAGGAATGTACATTCTGCAAATACAATGTGCCAACTTTGCTACTTACAACGTATCACCAGACTTCAGACTCAACATTCAGTAATTTTCACTTGCCACTGCTAAATTTCCACTCGTCAATAGCTCGTGGAAATTTTGAGCCCTATATATAATGTAATTTGCATTTTGGAACTATATTAAAGGGTGCACATGTGGCAAATAATTATTTTAAAGGCTGCTATGTTACACAACATAATACATGTCAAAACATGCGTGTTTTGTGTTGTTTGCATGCGTGTGACTGTGTGTGTGTGTGTGTGTGTGTATGTTTGTAGGTATGTGTTTGTGTTTTGTGTATGTATGTGTATATCTGTGTCTTGTATATGTGTGTTTGTAGATGTGTGTGTATATGTGTTTAGTGTATTTTTTGTGTGTATGCATGACGTGTTTGTGTGGGGGGGGATATAATCATATCATAAAGGATAAACTAATTCAAATATAATAAAAAAAGAAAAAAATGAGTGTCAATAAATAAGGAAGAAAACCCAAATATTTTCAGATTGCTTAAAATCTGTGTAAAATTGTTACATAACATTAGGAATGTAAATATCAACACTGACAGTCTCATACATTATGTCATGGATACCAGACCCCCCAGGCTTCCCCCCACCCCCCTACTCCTTTTATCATCATTTCAGGGCTTACGGGACCTCACAGATTTGTGATAACTGTTGTTTTTACTATGTGAACTTTGTCACATGACCTCTGACCGGGAAAACCCTGCTAGGCTGGCCAGACTCCTGGAACTGCCGGCTGGCCGCACCACAATTGATACCTGCCTAACCCCTCTCCGGCTGGCTGGACTCCTGAAACTCCCAGTCGGCCACTTCACGCTGGACACCCGCTAACTTTACCCCTGCTCGCTCCAGGGGCTCTTTGCCTCAGAGCTCTGCTCTTTTGGGGATTGGTAGCCAGCCCCTAGGGAGGACAAGAGGTGGGATGATTGCTGGAGGGGAGCTCCTTTAGGAACCAGGGTTTTTCGACACCCCTACACCCCTATTTTTACTGGGCTGTAACTCCATGGAAGTGCTGCCTCTCCCCCGGGATCACCCTGAAACCGCCACCTCTGGATCCTGGGCCTGTCTGGAGGGGCGGTAATGGTGGGAGATTTGAGAGTCAGATAAGACCCTTTGTGTGTGTATATAAGGCAAGTGTGTTTCACAAAAAAATCAGTTCTTGTTTCACCTAAATACTAGTCTGTCTAGTTATTTGGGTGGGTTCCTGCTATAATCACTTTCTCTGCTACGTAGCGACCTGTTGTCAGGGTTAAGAAAGACCCTTTGGCAGAGCTACCCAGTTGGGGTAGCCGGAGTCTGTCACAGGGTGGGATCCTGAATACTGGTGATTTCTGGTATCAGGATGGGCTACTGGCAGTAATCACTTAACTGCTACACAGCTGCAGTTGGCAAGAAGGAAGCAGGACCCTTTTGGTGGTAGCCGGGGTATCCATCACATTGGTGGCAGTGGTTGGATCTGCTTCTGCCACATGGTTCATGCTGACAGAGGAGCAGTGCCACAGTAGCCGGTAACTATGGAGGTCAGGCTCCTAGTTGGCCCAGCTAGATGGTCCTCATTCATATCAGGACCTGCTGGCACAGAGGGCCTTTTTCCGCCAGCAACTTAGGAGGAAACAGAAACAGGACTGTGACGGAAAGGTTCTCCCCATGGATTAGAGGTACTGGGTCTGGGGGGACTTACGAGTGCCTCTACTGGGAGAGCAGGCCAGCAAGGATTGGCTATCTAACCTAGATGAATTGGTCCAGTTAGAGATGTGGGTGGAGGACGGCTACCGAGCCCTTCGATGGCACGCTATGCAAGCATGGCCTTGGCTGGAGGATGACACCCCCACAGAGGGCTTTAGCTTCTGCAGCCCTGGATTACTATTTGACAATATAAGGGGGGACCCAGACTTTGGGAGCTCGGCAAAACTGAGAGCGGAGGACATTGGCATTGCCCGAGAAAAGCTGCTGGATCTCTCAGGGGTACCCTGGTTGCAAGCCGATATGGATTATATATGTGGCCAGGAATGGGAGCTGGAAGTGGCATACAAGAGGCTGCTAGACCTCGTTTAGCAGCAGGATTCTGCATGGAGCTGGGGCGCAGCAATCTGGGATTCATGGAGGTTCGCCTGAGAGGAGTGGCAACAAGGAATAAGTGACCAGATCTACCTCCTTCCTTACTAACCTGTGTCACTAACTGTCTTTCTCACATCTCATCTTGGATGTCCTCTCACTACCTTAAGCTAAATCTCTCCAAAACTGAACTCCTTATTTTTCCCCTTCTTCCAATGTCTCCACCCCCAAAATGTATTTAACTGTTGATAATTCCATCATTACCCCTACCCCGCATGCCCGATGTCTTGGGGTCACACTTGACTCAGATCTTTCCTTCACTCCTCACATTCAGTCCTTGGCTAATGCCTGCTGCTTCCACCTTAAAAACATCGCTAAAATTAGACATTTCCTTACACAAGATACAACCAATATTTTAATCCACTCTCTCATCCTTTCCCACCTCGACTACTGCAACTCCGTCCTCTCTGGTCTACCTAGCTGCCACATAGCTCCTTTACAATCCATTATGAATGCCTCTGCCAGGCTCCTCTTCCTTACACCTCGCTCTTCATCTGCTGCACCTTTCTGCCAATCCCTTCACTGGCTTTCTCTTGCCTCTAGGATTAAACATAAAATCCTCACTCTGACATATAAAGCTCTCACCTGCACTGCTCCCCCCTACATCTCAGAACTTGTCTCTAGATACTCTCCCTCCCGTCCCCTTCGATCAGCTCAGGATCTCCTCCTCTCTTGTTACTTCCTCACATTCCCATTTACAGGACTTCTCCCGACTGGCCCCCATCTTGTGGAATTCACTGCCTTGCTCCATAAGACTCTCCCCTAGTTTAAACAGCTTTAAGCACTCCCTAAAAACTCTACTATTCAGGGATGCATACAACCAACACTAACCTTTCCTAACTCCATTGCATTCACCTTGAACCCCTTAGAATGTAAGCCTATGGGCCCAGCTGTTTACACATCGCTTCATAAGAGCCAACTACAACAGTGAAACTCTCGGCAGGGCCCTCTACCCACTTGACTCCTACAAAAGCTATCCTGTACACCGACTATGTTTACAGCGCTGCGGAATCTGTTGGCGCTCTACAAAATCCTGATAATAATAATAATAAATCATCAGGGTGGTGCAGCCGCATGCCGGGTGTGTCGTTTCATTCACAGTGCGTTCAGTCTCAGCCGCCGTCAGAAACAGACTCAGTGCGTCTGTGCGGGCCGATTTAGGAATGGGGAGTGATGAGATAATATGATTGGCTTAGGGGCCGCTGAACTACCGCTGAAATAGATATTGACAATGCAGCGCAATTACAAGGGGGTAATGGTCACTAGACAAGTACACATTTATACACACTTTAATAAAACATACATTAACGTTCTCAAAAAAAATTTTAGTTCTAAACTACCTTGCGGCCTACCGGGCATTTGCCCAGCATGCCCGACGTCCAGTCCTAGCCTGGTTAAATTATGAACCCTTCACCATCTGTGTAACATGATATTGCACACTAGTTAAATAAAATGGTACACAGTCAGAAATTGGACAGAAATATTACTTCGGCATGAAAAACCTGCTAACATGATGAGATATTCTTTTTTTATATATGCTTTTTTGTAGGTATTTTATGAGGTAAAGATTATTTTTACAGTTAAAATTGTGTTTGACCCACATTTCATAGAAAACCTGAAAGTCAGATTCTGTAAGTATGCTGGAAAATGGCCAAAACAACTGCTTATTTCTCTTGATCAGGGCGAATTAGGGCTAGCTGTAAATGAGTTTGGACAGTGCTTTAACAATCTCTGTGTAGTAAGTAGAAGGCTCAGGCTATTTTGCAACTTAAGATGACAGAATTTAAAGTCCAACCTTTCAAGTATACAAAATAATGAATGTATGTGGCAGTTCTGCTTCATTTTTTTTTTTTTAATATTTTTTATTGAGGTTTACAGTACAAACATATAACAGAAATCGCCTGTGAACATCATAAATGAAAGATACAATGAAAATTGAGTAAATTATTCCAAAAATGATACAGTATGCAATAAGTAGGCTAATGAATCCTCGATTTTATGATAGATAGCGTAAATGACCGACCAGTTAGCAACCGACTCTCAGGCCATACGGCCTCTGAAGATATAATGAAGAAAACTGGTGGACAAATAAGTAGCTTTTTTTGTGAGCTTCAGGGTATAGGGCGGGAGGATATTCAGCAGATAAGCACCGCTAGTCAAACATGGGGGAGTGTGGGGTGTGGAGGGGCGGAGCCTTATAAAAGGACGACAAGAGGAATGTGAAGGGACCTCTAAGAGAGTTACTGGAAAGTTGGGGATAAATCAAAAAGTCAATATAAACTGATAAGAGTACATAAAACATGTGTCTAAGCAGCCCATCTATCTTAGTACATATATTAAATATATTAAACATATCTGAAACTTAGAATAAATGAGAGAACCATGACAAAACAGATAACATGGAACATAAGAATAGCATATCAGTTAGCCAACAGAAACAGATACCAGCAGGTCTAAAAAATAGAATTGTGTCTATATATAAAACCAGGTGTCGTATAGAGAGAATTTCTACAGATGGCTAGTTAGCTACTAGACATAAAAAGAAAATAATTACTGCATGGCAGCTGCTTAATAACAGGATAGAGACTCCACTGGGAATAAAGAGCATAGTGGGTAGTAGTTTGTAACAAGAGCTGAGGATAACCTTTAAAAGAGTACATGTATGTAGATCTAGTGCCAAGGGCATCGAAAGGGCTATTGTAAACATCTATGCTATAAATAAAGGTTGTTACATGATTGAAAAACAGAATCCCATGCTAGATGAAGTGGCTTTATAGTGGGCTGTTCTATAATCTCTAATCTGTAATATGAGTTACAGAGGAAAATATTGCAACTATCAGTATGTAACTAATACTATGCAAAAGTAACATGGAGGGAATTTGTGGAAAACTGTAATCAAATACTTGGTCCCAGTGATTCCTGTCTAGTAAGAGAGTATATGTGTATATATATATATATATATATATATATATACCACACTATGGCCTAGATTTGGAGTTCGGCGGTAAAAGGGCTGTTAACGCTCCGCGGGCTTTTTTCTGGCCGCACCATAAATTTAACTCTGGTATCGAGAGTTTAAACAAATGCTGCGTTAGGCTCCAAAAAAGGAGCGTAGAGCATTTTTACCGCAAATGCAACTCTCGATACCAGAGTTGCTTACGGACGCGGCCGGCCTCAAAAACGTGCTCGTGCACGATTCTCCCATAGGAAACAATGGGGCTGTTTGAGCTGAAAAAAAACCTAACACCTGCAAAAAAGCAGCGTTCAGCTCCTAACGCAGCCCCATTGTTTCCTATGGGGAAACACTTCCTACGTCTGCACCTAACACTCTAACATGTACCCCGAGTCTAAACACCCCTAGCCTTACACTTATTAACCCCTAATCTGCCGCCCCCGCTATAGCTGACCCCTGCATATTATTTTTAACCCCTAATCTGCCGCTCCGTAAACCGCCGCAACCTACGTTATCCCTATGTACCCCTAATCTGCTGCCCTAACATCGCCGACCCCTATATTATATTTATTAACCCCTAATCTGCCCCCCTCAACGTCGCCGACACCTGCCTACACTTATTAACTCCTAATCTGCCGAGCGGACCTGAGCGCTACTATAATAAAGTTATTAACCCCTAATCCGCCTCACTAACCCTATCATAAATAGTATTAACCCCTAATCTGCCCTCCCTAACATCGCCGACACCTACCTTCAATTATTAACCCCTAATCTGCCGAGCGGACCTCACCGCTACTATAATAAATGTATTAACCCCTAAAGCTAAGTCTAACCCTAACACCCCCCTAAGTTAAATATAATTTACATCTAACGAAATAAATTAACTCTTATTAAATAACTTATTCCTATTTAAAGCTAAATACTTACCTGTAAAATAAATCCTAATATAGCTACAATATAAATTATAATTATATTATAGCTATTTTAGGATTAATATTTATTTTACAGGCAACTTGGTATTTATTTTAACTAGGTACAATAGCTATTAAATAGTTAAGAACTATTTAATAGCTACCTAGTTAAAATAATAACAAATTTACCTGTAAAATAAATCCTAACCTAAGATATAATTAAACCTAACACTACCCTATCAATAAATTAATTAAATAAACTACCTACAATTACCTACAATTAACCTAACACTACACTATCAATACATTAATTAAACACAATTCCTACAAATAAATACAATTAAATAAACTAACTAAAGTACAAAAAATAAAAAAGAACTAAGTTACAAAAAATAATAAAATATTTACAAACATAAGAAAAATATTACAACAATTTTAAACTAATTACACCTACTCTAAGCCCCCTAATAAAATAACAAAGCCCCCCAAAATAAAAAATTCCCTACCCTATTCTAAATTAAAAAAGTTACAAGCTCTTTTACCTTACCAGCCCTGAACAGGGCCCTTTGCGGGGCATGCCCCAAGGATTTCAGCTCTTTTGCCTGTAAAAAAAAACATACCATACCCCCCCCAACATTACAACCCACCACCCACATAATAACCCAAACCCCCCTTAAATAAACCTAACACTAAGCCCCTGAAGATCTTCCTACCTTGTCTTCACCATACCAGGTTCACCGATCCGTCCTGGCTCCAACATCTTCATCCAACCCAAGCGGGGGTTGGCGATCCATCATCCGGTGCTGAAGAGGTCCAGAAGAGGCTCCAAAGTCTTCCTCCTATCCGGCAAGAAGAGGACATCCGGACCGGCAAACATCTTCTCCAAGCGGCATCTTCAATCTTCTTCCATCCGGTGCGGAGCGGGTCCATCTTGAAGCAGGCGACGCGGATCCATCCTCTTCTTCCGTTGTCTCCCGACGAATGACGGTTCCTTTAAGGGACGTCATCCAAGATGGCGTCCCTCGAATTCCGATTGGCTGATAGGATTCTATCAGCCAATCGGAATTAAGGTAGGAATTTTCTGATTGGCTGATGGAATCAGCCAATCAGAATCAAGTTCAATCCGATTGGCTGATCCAATCAGCCAATCAGATTGAGCTCGCATTCTATTGGCTGATCGGAACAGCCAATAGAATGCGAGCTCAATCTGATTGGCTGATTGGATCAGCCAATCGGATTGAACTTGATTCTGATTGGCTGATTCCATCAGCCAATCAGAAAATTCCTACCTTAATTCCGATTGGCTGATAGAATCCTATCAGCCAATCGGAATTCGAGGGACGCCATCTTGGATGACGTCCCTTAAAGGAACCGTCATTCGTCGGGAGACAACGGAAGAAGAGGATGGATCCGCGTCGCCTGCTTCAAGATGGACCCGCTCCGCACCGGATGGAAGAAGATTGAAGATGCCGCTTGGAGAAGATGTTTGCCGGTCCGGATGTCCTCTTCTTGCCGGATAGGAGGAAGACTTTGGAGCCTCTTCTGGACCTCTTCAGCACCGGATGATGGATCGCCAACCCCCGCTTGGGTTGGATGAAGATGTTGGAGCCAGGACGGATCGGTGAACCTGGTATGGTGAAGACAAGGTAGGAAGATCTTCAGGGGCTTAGTGTTAGGTTTATTTAAGGGGGGTTTGGGTTAGATTAGGGGTATGTGGGTGGTGGGTTGTAATGTTGGGGGGGGGTATTGTATTTATTCTTTTACAGGCAAAAGAGCTGAAATTCTTGGGGCATGCCCCGCAAAGGGCCCTGTTCAGGGCTGGTAAGGTAAAAGAGCTTGTAACTTTTTTAATTTAGAATAGGGTAGGGAATTTTTTATTTTGGGGGGCTTTGTTATTTTATTAGGGGGCTTAGAGTAGGTGTAATTAGTTTAAAATTGTTGTAATATTTTTCTTATGTTTGTAAATATTTTATTATTTTTTGTAACTTAGTTCTTTTTTATTTTTTGTACTTTAGTTAGTTTATTTAATTGTATTTATTTGTAGCAATTGTGTTTAATTAATGTATTGATAGTGTAGTGTTAGGTTAATTGTAGGTAATTGTAGGTAGTTTATTTAATTATTTTATTGATAGGGTAGTGTTAGGTTTAATTATATCTTAGGTTAGGATTTATTTTACAGGTAAATTTGTTATTATTTTAACTAGGTAGCTATTAAATAGTTCTTAACTATTTAATAGCTATTGTACCTAGTTAAAATAAATACCAAGTTGCCTGTAAAATAAATATTAATCCTAAAATAGCTATAATATAATTATAATTTATATTGTAGCTATATTAGGGTTTATTTTACAGGTAAGTATTTAGCTTTAAATAGGAATAATTTATTTAATAAGAGTTAATTAATTTCGTTAGATGTAAATTATATTTAACTTAGGGGGGTGTTAGTGTTAGGGTTAGACTTAGCTTTAGGGGTTAATACATTTATTAGAATAGCGGTGAGCTCCGGTCGTCAGATTAGGGGTTAATAATTGATGTTAGGTGTCGGCGATGTTAGGGAGGGCAGATTAGGGGTTAATACTATTTATGATAGGGTTAGTGAGGCGGGTTAGGGGTTAATAACTTTATTATAGTAGCGCTCAGGTCCGCTCGGCAGATTAGGGGTTAATAAGTGTAGGCAGGTGTCGGCGACGTTGAGGGGGGCAGATTAGGGGTTAATAAATATAATATAGGGGTCGGCGGTGTTAGGGGTAGCAGATTAGGGGTACATAGGGATAACGTAGGTGGCGGCGCTTTGCGGTCGGAAGATTAGGGGTTAATTATTTTAAGTAGCTGGCGGCGACGTTGTGGGGGGCAGGTTAGGGGTTAATAAATGTAATACAGGGGTCGGCGGGGTTAGGGGCAGCAGATTAGGGGTACATAAGTATAACGTAGGTGGCGGTCGGCAGATTAGGGGTTAAAAATTTAAATCGAGTGGCGGCGATGTGGGGGGAGCTCGGTTTAGGGGTACATAGGTAGTTTATGGGTGTTAGTGTACTTTAGGGTACAGTAGTTAAGAGCTTTATGAACCGGCGTTAGCCAGAAAGCTCTTAACTCCTGCTATTTTCAGGCGGCTGGAATCTTGTCGTTAGAGCTCTAACGCTCACTTCAGAAACGACTCTAAATACCAGCGTTAGAAAGATCCCATTGAAAAGATAGGATACGCAATTGACGTAAGGGGATCTGCGGTATGGAAAAGTCGCGGCTGAAAAGTGAGCGTTAGACCCTTTAATCACTGACTCCAAATACCAGCGGGCGGCCAAAACCAGCGTTAGGAGCCTCTAACGCTGGTTTTGACGGCTACCGCCGAACTCCAAATCTAGGCCTATGCAAGGTAGCTGTATAGGATTAAGTCTGTAGATTCTAGCCCATCCCAACTCTTCGGCAGGTATTTAGGCCTACATCCCCTCTGATGTGCATATAATCCAGGGAAGCTGTACATGGAGAGAGCACTGAGAAGACTAGTGTGAAGTACAATACATAGCCATAAACCAAGCCAAATAAAGCAGATGCAGCGTAGCAGCTAAACCTTTATAATTGCCTTGTGATTATGGTAGGCTTAGGTCAAGAAATATATGCATTTCACTGAGACTAACACTATAGGTAATATCCCTGTGCTTAAAGAATAAGAACCTGATGGTATGTCTGACTGTTGGGGTGTACAGTAAGAGGCATATGCTATCAGATTAGTAGTGAGCAGTATAGCAGATAATAAACAATAGAATAGGGTTATCCTCTAGGCCTATATTGCAAGAGTGCGATGTAGTGGTATCTGAGTGTTTGTAAGCACCAGCGTGTGTATGGAAAACATATCATCAAACATTGCATTAAACATGTTGCAGATTTAGAATAAACCTGGGGAGGGATATGTTGTTTCTGCTAGGGGAATATGCAATGAACAAAGTATATTAGCAAAATAAAGATATAAATCTGAATCTCATACCCCATAACTTATTTCTGCGAAGAAATAGCATCTAATCTATGCACATTTACAGACTGTTTCATTGCATGTAGAGCATTATAAGCTAAATGCAACTGATTTCCTATCTATCTAACTAATGCACATAAAAACTTTAATGTCAACTCAAACCCTATACCATACCTTTGTACATAAACATAGCTCTGACTTTAAATATGTGAAGAGCAAACATTTAGCTTCAGGTCAAGAGACTCTATGTAAATGGAGTGGGACAAGAACATATCAGTTCTGGCATAAATTAACTAAAGTGAGGGCATAACTTAGGATCCTTATGAAGTAGTGCAAACAACCTTATTTGTGATTTTAACATGGATAATGGTCTATGGTTAGTAATTCAACAAAATCAGACAGAATATGATGTCCAAACAGTATATAAACATTATCAGGCTTGTAAGCTAGGATGCATAATATCTGGAATATGTGTCTCAAAGGAAGCGAAAACTAGGGAAAAATTAGGGACCCATTATCAGGCAGTGTTGTCGTCATCTATGCCCTAGGTGCAAAATCAGTGTCCCATAAGTCAAGTTCTGTATTGAAATATATTGTTTAGAAAAACATAAACCTGTAAGTCCCGCAAGTTGATACCTTAATAATGTTCGACACTGTACAGGCTAAGGGAGTCAAAAATACTTCAGCCGATTCCTCCTCTAATACGGCATATATGTAAATCACTAGCAACATAGCTTGCTGAAGAAATATTGGTGAGAAGGAGCAGTAGATCCAATTGTGGGTGAAGTGTCAGTGTCCCCAGGGCTCCATTATAATGGGGTAGCTGCTGTGAGCTTTGACAGAAAGCTGAAGTTGCTAGAACACTGTGGAAACTAGGTATAAGAAAGTCCCAGCAGTCAAGTATCTCTCCCACAGCGCTCCACACAGCACCATCACCATCAAGCTGCCAGGGTCTACTCATCTCGTTCAAGGCCTCAAGTTTCTGGGCGGCATTCCCCCAAGCATGGGTCACCTTTGTAATGGGCTCTGTATGAAGACTGTGTTGCTGCGAGAGTGCGTTAGAGCCGTCAGCAGTATTATACCTTTCAAGTTTCCACACTGTTGTGGTAGAATATGGCTCTGCTTCTGTCTCTCCCAGCCTCGGCATATTGCTCCGATCTTGTGCTGCATTATGCTGGGAAGTTTCTACTTCCTTTTTAGAGGGGTGCAAGGTGTTTTGTAGCTGGTCACGCTGCGCCGCCATGTTGGGCTCGAGACTCAATGCTCCTGCCCCCTGCATCTCCCTGAGGCACCTTCTTTTTCAATTGCGGCGGGTCGGATGTACTATAGTCGGACAAATCTGCGGTCCTGCATGAAGACAGCAGATCCAGTTGCGCGCCCACAGCCCTTCTCAGTTCGCTAATGAGGGTATGTTGTTGGAAGTCTAAGGAAACCAGTAGACCACGCAGCTTGGCTGAGAGCAACTACTCCATGTCTAAGCTAAGGGTTCAAATAGCTTGCATAGAATATATCTCTGGTAGCAAGAAAGGCACGCAGGTGTTCTATGTAATGGCGGCTTACTTTGTGCTGTAGTCAGCTCAGGCCCAAAGTCTTTATGCCGTTGTATCCTCCAATTCTTTTGCTTCAATGTTCAACAAAGGGTACACTGCACTTCCCAGTGTGTTTAGTAAGATGAATTTAAAGTTTAAAAGTCCTTAATTAGAGTAAAACAACAGAATATTTAAGCAAATAACAGGAGCTATAGAAAGAAGCGTCTGGCTGCTTCGGCTGCTGGCTCCGCCCCCCCCCCCCCCCCCCCCCCAGTTCTGCTTCATTTTTATTAAATTAATTATGTATTATGATGTATTCAATGGAAATGGTAGCTTTAGAACAATATGTAGATACATTTTAAAAAATTATATTGTTCAAATATTAAAGAAATAAGTCCCTGCAATGGGATTAAAGATATAGTTAAAGTTATGGCAAAGTTTCCAACACGTATAATCAGATCCAGAATGGAAACAATATTTTAGATGGATTTTTATTAATCTATTTTAATGAATAACTTATTTTTGAATATAGCAATTAAATTCTAATACCCGGTGCTCCTGCTGCCCAGTCCCACTTCAAAAGTATTTTTTTTTTTGAGCCAACTGTTGTAACTATTCTCCAATCGACACTCTAGCTACAAAAAAAAAGTGTGAGTGCAGTATGGCTAGAGTGCCGATCGCAGAACAGTTCAAACCGTTAGCTCACAAAAAAATTAAAACATTACGTTTAAAAAAGTGGGCAGTGGGAACAAAGTGTGGCCCTAAAGCTTGCAATACGATACTTTGCAGAGCTCAGCTGCCAATCCAAGCCCTTCTTCTCCACCTAACCCGGTGTATGGGGGTGTAGCAGACAGGGTGTTGACCCCTGCAGTGCTTCTCCATCATCATGTGCAGGACTCTTAAACAGTCAGACACAGCAGGGGTGGAAAGTGGCCACACAGCCTGAGTCTCCTGGACAATTCCGGGGACAATAATGTACAGAGACAAACAGCAAAATCCTGGGATTGTCCTGGGAGATTCGGGACTATTGGCAACTGGATGACGTACCTTAAAGGGAAACTTCATTCATCGTTGACCATTGGAAGAAGAGGATGCTCTGCGCCGGATGTCTTGAAGATGGAGCCGCTCCGTGCCAGATGGATGAAGATTGAAGATGCCGTCTGGATGAAGACCTGCCCGCTTGGATGAAGACTTCTGCCAGCTTCGCTGAGGACTTCTGCCGCTTGGATGAGGATGGATGTCCGGTCTTTGAAAACTGTAAGTGGAATATATATATATATATATATATATATATAGCCGGTAGCCTAGCACTCCATCCGCAGCAATGTGTTAATACCCCGGGTGCTATTCTCAAAAGGTAAGTATGTCCAAAAAATGGAGGGCACTCACAGGATTTAAACTGATCAAAATAATCAATATTTATTTTCCATGTCAAAGAATCATTGTGATGTCAACGTTTCGACCCACATTAGAGCCTTCATCAGGACAATGAATAATCGTTATACAGCGTGCGCCAGTCACAAATGCTCCCAATAGAAGTCAAGATTTTGATCAGTTTAAATCCTGTGAGTGCCCTCCATTTTTTGGATATATATATATATATATATTTATCACTCAATAAGAGTTCACCTTGTGTATGTGAGGATTTATTATATGATTAATGAGAACCCAGTTGTATCTACTCCACTCAGTCTCACACCAAACCTAGGTACCTTGATAAACTAGGAACCTTATTTTGCTCATTGACTGAGGGTGACCTGTTTAGGTCAAAAGTAAATTACAACTAACTTTAGTTGCAGGAGATATGCATAACAATGTGTAAAAAGTTTAATACTATGCATGTGCTAATACTCTCCAAATTAATATAATAGCTAATTGCTAAATAATAGATAATCTCTTTGGAGAATGAGAAATAATATCAACTTTATGTAATTGAAGCTCTGTTAGTATCTCTTCATATGGAATGTAGCATATCACTCAGATACAAAACTTGAATGTTTAGGGTAGTATAGTTCATATGCAAACTTATTTATAGATAAAGCAGGATTGTTATAGCGTTATATTGTATGCAGAAATAACCAGGCTTTAAGCATACAAACTTTCCAGTAGTAACGTAAATGAAGAGGATTGATTTGTTAGTATATGCAGTCTTTGGAATAATATGATATTAGCATTACTACGGCAATAACTTTATGTAAAGTACGATACCCATGACTTCATGACCAGCGTGTACTTGTGGAGTCTTTGCTAGCTGGCGAATATGTTGTCCTGAGAAGCAGAGTTGAATCCGACAAAAGAGAGGAGCTGCGACACAGACTCCCGGAGTGCTGATGACGTCAGACGCCGAACTACTGCAGACACGCTGTATGTCAGTTAGCGTTGCTGAACAAAGAATGGTGTCCTGTAATTGAAAAGAATTTTGCAGATTGAAGGTTAGCAAACACTTGATGAAATAGAGAGAGCTTCTTGAAAGTTATGTTCACTCCTCATGCGAATCAAATTACCAAGCACAGTTGAATTAGAGAGGAGGGCTTATAAAGGCATAACGGTCATGTGATATTATGTTTAAAGGGACAGTCAAATGTGGAAATCATGAAGTATAGAGAGAGAATTACTGTGATATGACAGTGTATAAACAAATGCATTTAAACACATAGGTCAAGATTACATATACAGCGCAGGCTTCGGCGCAAGCATTGCAACCTGCGCAGCCCGTAATTTCACCTCGCAGATCGGATCGGGGTATTACATATACGGCGCCGTTAGATGCTAGACTGGTGTAAATAGGACAAACTTGCGATCCTCAGAAATGTGCGCAAATACACATTTCTGTCGTCGCAAGCAGCTTACGCCAGTATTATGTCAGCGGAAAATGTCAAAGAGTAGTTTTATGCAAACGAGAATAACACGCGTAAAAACAAAACCGGAATTGAAATAAACACGTAATTACGCTATTCAAATTCATATATAAACCCATGCGCAGCCGCCATTTTCTTCAGTGTGTTTGGATTGTTCATTGAACTACAGCACACGGCACAGGAGTGGAGGATTAGTGAGAGTAGAGAGAGAGGCGCAAACAGAATAGTTAGGTTGCATTGGTGGATTGAGTAAGCTTGTACACTTACACATATTCTGACATATTGTGCACACATTGCATACATACATATACAAATAGACCACACTTTTTTCTAACACCTTGCATATTTTTGTTTAGTTTTACAGAGTGTTAGGCTGAGTGTTTGATTGTGTGTGACTGAACTGGGAGTGAGTGGGAGTGTGTTTAGTGGGATTAGTGTGAGGATGGCAGGGAGAGGTGGGGAGGAGGGGAGAGGAGTGGCAGGGAGAGGTGTATTGGAGAGGACAGGAGCAGCAGTAGGGTCCCCGTCAGGGAGTAAGTGGGGTGGGTAGAGGGAGAGCCAGAAGGGATGAAGGGAGGGGAGATGCCCGAGAGCCCCAGAGAGCAGGCACATCCAGGAGAGGGACAGAGGGTGAACATGGGGACAGATGGGGGAAGGAGGGAGAGGATAGGGAGGAACTCACACTGCCAGGGACATCACAGGAAGGAAGCCAAGTGGCCATGGAGGATGAGAGGCTGAGATGTCACAACTTCTCATTTGCTGAAAATGTTGCCCTAGTCCAGGCCATCATCACCACCACCACCACCGCCAGTCTTCAGGCAAACGCACAGACAGTATGCTCCCAGGCAGGACCCAAGATTTGCCACCGCCATTGCCATATGACCCCTGGCAAGATTCCTGGCCAGAGGAATATCCTTCCTTTGGATTTGAGGGGGGTAAGCTAATTACACCTAATCTAAGCCCCCTAATAAAATAAAAAAGCCCCCCAAAATAATAAAATGTCCCTACACTAAACTAAATTACAAAAATAATCAGCTCTATTACCAGCCCTTAAAAGGGCCTTTGCGGGGCATTGCCCCAAAGTAATCATCTCTTTTACCTGTAAAAAAAGAACAACCCCCCCATTACAACCCACACACCCCTACTCTAAAACCCACCCGATCCCCCCTTATAAAAACCTAAGTCTAACCCCCCAAGTGGTCCTTACCTGTCCTGAAGACCGGTGGAGAAGGTCCTGTTCCAGGCGGAGAAGTCTTCTTCCAAGCGGCGACCTCTTCTTCTTCCAGGAACCAGCCGGCGCGGAGTGGAGGAGTTGAAGACCGATGACCGCAGAGCTGAAGACCGTCCACTCTGGAACTGAAGACCGGCGATGCTGGAACTGAAGATCGGCGACGCTGGAACTGAAGACCGGAGCCATGGAGCGTGGAGGATCCTCTTCATACGATCTCCGCCGTACACTGAATAGGAATTCAAGGTACGCAATTAAAAATGGCGTCCCTTGAATTCCTATTGGCTGATTTGAGCCTTCAAATTCAAATCAGCCAATCGGATGAGAGCTACTGTAATTCTATTGGCTGATTTGAATAGCCAATAAAATAAGAGCTACTGTAATTCTATTGGCTATTCAAATCAGCCAATATAATTACAGTTCATGGACCCTTTGTGGCTGTCTTGGCTCCCCCTCAAATCCAAAGGAAGGATATTCCTCTGGCCAGGAATCTTGCCAGGGGTCATATGGCAATGGCGGTGACAACTCTTGGGTCCTCAACTGAAGCCATCCAACTATGCTCATGCCTTAATGAAAATGTAAGATAGATAGTCCAAGTGTTTACAGTTTATTAAAGCATATGGGATATTATAATTTGACTTTAGATTAGAGAATTTATTATAATAATTATCAGCTATATTTGTATAGCGGTACTTTTATAGATGTTTTAGCTGTCATTTGGCAAGCTATATACAGGCACACACAACACGCACATTATGTTTTCACTTACTGTATATAATTGTATACATTATGTTAAACAGACTTATAATACTGTTTCTGATGTAATAGATCAAAGGTTCAGAAGATTTTATTTTTTACCAAAACATTCCTTGGATATTTGCATTCTAGGTTTATTTTTGTAGCATTCTAGTATATGTTCCACTAAAACAAACACATACTTTATAGAAGGGGAAGATCCGGAGCCCAATATCTGGAGGGGCAAAGTGGCAGATTATCTTGTTGCAACACAGACAATGGAAATGCAAAGCGGCATTTCATCTTTGTTAGATAAACATAAATACACACATTGATATACAAATACACATACATACACACATATATACTTATAAACACATACATACATACATACACACTCAAACACATATACATGCAAATAAATGCACACACACACTCATAAATACACACTCAATGTGAGGGAGGTTAGGGTATGTGGAACAGATAAACACAAAATTGAAAGTCTTTTAAAAGCTTTACAAAGTCCAGTGAACACGCGTTCTTAAAGGGACAGTCAAGTCAAAATAAAACATGATTTAAATAAGAAATGTAATTTTAAACTACTTTCGAATTTACTTTTATCACCACTTTTGCTTTGTTCTCTTGGTATTCTTAGTTGAAAGTTAAACCTAGGAGGTTCATGTGCTAATTTCTTAGACCTTGAAGACTGCCTCTAATCTGAATGCATTTTGACCACTAGAGGGCATTAGTTCATGTGTTTCATATAGATAACATTGAGTTCATGCACATCAAGTTACCCTGGAGTGAGCACTGATTGGCTAACATGCAAGTCTGTCAAGAGAACTGAAATAAGGGGGCAGTTTGCAGAGGCTTAGATACAAGGTAATCACAGAGATAAAAAGTGTATTTCTATAATAGTTTTGGTTATGCAAAACTAGGGAATGGGTAATAAAGGGATTATCTTTCTTTTTAAACAACAAAAATTCTGGTGTTGACTGTCCCTTTTAAATTGTGCAGTAATGGTGAGACTGTCACAGAATACCTGGTAGATACAGCAGGCACAGCTGGTTTGAGGAAGGCTGTTTCTGGTAAAGAAGATACAGGTTTCTCAGCAGGCACTGGATATCCAGTAGGTACTGTTGGTGAGACTGTCACTGGATACCAGATAGGTACAGCAGGCAGAGCTGATTTGAGGAAAGCTGTCTCTAATATAGTAGACAAAGGGCTCTCAGCAGGCACAGGATACCCAGCAGGTAATGTTGGTGAGACTGTCATGGGATACTAAATAGGTACAGCAGGCTTATCTTTTACAGGAACTACCACACCTGAGTATTAGTGTTACTTGCAAAATAGTGCCTATACCTATGCCAAAAAGGCAATGAATCACTATAAGCCACACACATATTTCGGAGAAATTGTTAAGATATAAGCATAATAATTAAGGCTATGATAAGCTAGTTAATGTCATCATAGCAATATTAATACATCCTGCATTTTTTATCATTTCTGTGTTAGGAAAGGTATAAAAAAAAAGTGTCAAGATTGGAAATGTTATTCAAAGATTGTCAAAAAATATTATTTTGTTTAGAATTTCATCATAAGATAAGTTAAAGGGACATTTGTGTTGTGTGTGATTCAGATAAAGCATGCAATTGTAAGCAACTTTCTAATTTACTCTTATTAACAAATTTTTAGATGCCAGCCCATTTTTGGTTAACAACCTGGGTTGTTCTTGCTGATTGGTGGATAAATTCACCCACCAATAAACAAGTGCTGTCCAGGGTTCTGAACCAAAAATTGGCTGGCTCCTAAGCTTAGATGCCTTCTTTTTCACATAAAAATAGCAAGAGACCGAAGACAAATTGATAATAGGAGTAAATTAGAAAGTTGCTTAAAAATGCATGCTCTATCTGAATCTCAAAATAAAAAATTTGGGTTCAGTTTCCATTTAAAGGACCACTGAATGCAGTAGAATTGCATAATTAACAAGTGCATAATAAAAAGACAATGCTTTAACACCTATTCTGAATTTCAAATAAACAATAGATTTTTTTTCTGACAATTTTTTCCCCACATTTTCCGGCCCCCTGTATCATGTGACACATATCTGCCAATCACAGACTAGAATACGTATACTCTGTGAGCTTGTACACATGCTCAGTAGGAACTTGTTTCCAAGAAAGTCTGCATATACAAAGGATTTTTAAAAATTTGGTAATGGAAGTAAATTGGAAATTGTCTTAAAACTGCTGCCTGTTATAGGGCACTATCTGCACTTTTAGTACATATGTGATTTTGCTCCAGTTACTGAAATAAGTTTGCCAAATGTTATTGACGTTTTTCCTACCAACAAAGTTAGCATCCTTAAAAATATTTGTAACATAAGATTCCATTTCAAGGGCGCGATCACATATACAGTGCAGGTTTCGGCGCAAGTGTGGGAACCCGCTTCGCCCGTAATTTCACCTCGCACATCGGGGTATTAAATATACTGCGCCGTTAGATGCTAAACTGGCGTAAGTAGGACAAACTAGCGATCTTCTGAAATGTGCGCAAATACACATTTTAGTCGTCACAAGTAACTTACGCCAGTATTTTGTCCACGGAAAGTCTCAATAAAGAGTAGTTATATGCAAATTAGGCTAACACTCGTAAAAATGAACCGCGACTTCATATAAAAATGCGACACGTAATTACGCTATTCAAAATTCATATATAAACCCATGCACAGCCGCCATTTTCTTCAGTGTGTTTGGATGGTTCGTTGAGCTATAGCACACTACAGTGGAGTGGAGGATTAGTCAGAGTAGAGAGAGAGGTGCAAACAGAGGAGTTAGTTAGGTCGCATTGTTGTTTGATTAAGCTTGTACACTTACACATATTTTTACATATTGCACACATTTTGCATACATACATATACAAATACACCACACTTTTTTTCGAACACCTCAGCATTTTATTTCAATTTTACAGTGTGATAGGCTGAGTGTTTGGTTGTGATTGTGTGTGATTGAACTTGGAGTGAGTGTGTGAGTGTGTGTAGTGTGAGGATGGCAGGGAGAGGTAGGGCGGAGGGGAGGAGGGGAGAGGAGTGGCAGGGAGAGGAGTATTGTAGAGGACAGGAGGAGCAGTGGGGTCCCCGTCAGGGAGTAAGTGGAGTGGGGAGAGGGAGAGCTAGAAGGGATGATGGGAGGGGAGATGCCCGAGAGCCCCAAAGACCAGGCACATCTAGGAGAGGGACAGAGGGTGCACATGGGGACAGAAGGGGGGAGGAGGGAGAGGATAGGGAGGAACCCACACCAGGGACATCACAGGGAGCAAGCCAGGTGTCCATGGAGGATGAGAGGCTGAGATGTCCCAACCTCTCATTTGATGAAAATGTTGCCCTAGTCCAGGCCATCATGGACAATTACAGTGCCCTCTTTGGGCAGGAGGGCAAAGGCAGTGCCAAAAGGCAAAAAACAGCATGGTTGGCGGTAGAGGATGCCGTCAACAGTGTGGCCCATGCAGAGGAGGACTGTTGAGGGCCTTAAAAAGCGATGGAATGACTGCAAGAGGCGGGTGAAAGAAAAGATGGGAAAGGAAGCTATGCACCAGAGGGGAACAGGCGGTGGTCCATCCCTGGATATTGAGTATAACACCTGGCAGGAGATGATACGCAGATCCCTGAGTATCACAGCAGTCCGTGGACTTCCAGGGGCTCGTGACTCAGGGGCTGCAACCACAGCACATCATGCTGGTGAGTAACATCACACACACCAATATTATATGTATTTGAGATATAACATCCTTTAATATCACACATTAATGTACACAATGAGGAGCATGGTATTTGGCCTACTAACAAAAACATCTACAATTATATTTGACATAAATGCTACTTAACACAATGCAATTCATGATATGAGGTGGAATAGTGCAATACTAACATGTCTCATAGTAACACAGGCCACAAGCCACATGTAGAGTTTTCAGTAAATGGACACTATAGCCATCACAATACTTTTAGCTCAAGAAAGCAGGTTCTGTGCCTACATCAGGCTAAAGTAAATTGTGTGACCATAGTGTCACTTAAAGAACACATTTTTTCCATCATTGACATGTACACATAACTATTGTATGAAACACATACCTGTATACTGTGCATATTAAAATCCCTCGTATCACAAATCACAATGTGCACATGCATGTTATAGAGTTTGACATGAGAATCAGTATAGGCCCTAGCATGTATCAATGTACATTGTATGCCCACATGGACATATATATGACTGTACTAATCCCTCTCATCATTTGACTCCTCCACAGAACCTCCTGTCATGAGGATACAAACAGGCATGCCACCACCACCAGTCTTCAGGCAAACATATGAACAGTATGCTCCCAGGCATGAGCAGGGTTGGATGGCTTCAGTTGAGGACCCGGGAGTGATGCCACCACCATTGCCATATGACCCCTGGCAAGATTCCTGGCCAGAGGAATATTCTTCTTTTGGCTTTGAGGGGGAGCCAAGACAGCCACAAAGGGTCCATGTATCCCCCCCCCCCCCCCCAACACAATCTCAGGGCAGTCATGGCTTTTACACACAGACTATGTATGTCACAAGAAGTGCCAACTGGACAGGCTGAGTGGTCACACACTGGTCATCAGTGGGACTATCAATTCACCCTGAGAGCTCCATCATCCTCATCACTTGGGAGAGCTCCACCATCCTCATCACTTGGGAGAGCTCCACCATCTGCAGATGAAAATATAGCTGAAAGTACTCGAGCACCAGCAGATGCAGCTGAACCTGTCCAACCAGAACCAGCAGATGCAGCTGAACCTGTCCAACCAGAACCAGCAGATGCAGCTGAACCTGCACCTCAAGCAACTAGAAGCCCTGCTGCTCAAGAGCCTGTGGATGCATTGTATTCTCCCCTGGGTGAGGAATACATTGCACTCCAGAGGAGGCTCATAACAAGCTCTGAGAGCAGACAAAGAGGCCAAGAGAGGTTCCACAGGAGCCAAGAGAGGTTCTTCAGGAGCCAAGAGAGGTTCTTCAGGAGCCAAGAGAGGTTACACAAACGTAGCATAGAGCTGCAGAGGGACATGGCAGCATCATTAAGTGGAAGTGTTCAAAACCAGTCACAGATGATGCAAATTCTGTCTGATATGCAGATGCAGATGGGCAATAGATGTCAAGAACAAAATCAACTCTTGGGTGTGTTGGTTGAGCACTTTACACACCAGCCGGACACTGCCTCCAACCTATCATCTGTGGCCAGCACACCAGCAGAAACATCAGAATCTTCTCAAACCAGGAGAACAAGGAAATCCACTACAGTCACCTCAGCTCCCTCATCCAAGAAGCCAAAAAAGAAATAAAATATTATTATAGTTCACCATAAATCTTGCCCTCTGTAATTTACCATATAAGTGTCATCCACATCCATGTGAGGTGTTTTAGTACACTAATATTATTAAAACATATAATATGACCTGTGTGGAAATGGCAAAAAATGGTAATATTATCATGTTTATGACATATTCATGTTCTATAAACCACATCACATAGTTGTGTATGAAGGGTACATATAGTAATATTCACTTATAAGATGTAAATCAAGGTTTCTCACATCCAATATAAATTGACACATGGGTATATATATATAAATAATAATGTATTTACAGAAGGTGTAAACATAAGGTATAAACATCCATTTTCATTCTTATTAATGATAGTCAATAAATCATAGTGACCTAAACATGAATTAAACAATGAGACATTTTCAGTAATTAGGGTGGTTAAGGGAAGGGGGGTGGGATGTAGTAGTTTCACTTACATGCAGTGGAAATCCGCAGTATGTAATTCTGCAAGACATGATATATACACATGCAATGGTTGGTGAGGTACAGTCAAACATCATAATACATCTGAATGTTACGGTTTACTGTACTTATGAACAAGTAACTTACAGGTGAAGTATTCACGGATGACAAAGTCCCTCACTTCATTCCCCCTCAGTGTCCCCCTGTCCACATCCTCAGGTACAGGAACCAGTTGCTGATCTTGTTCTGGTTCTATGTCCCCCAATATACGTGTGTCCACAGCAATGTTATGTAGAATACAACATGCATTGACAATGGAACACACTTTGTTGGGGTTATACTGTAAAGCTCCACCTGTCAAATCCAGACACCTGAATCTGGTTTTGAGTAGGCCAAAGCTCCTTTCTATTACATTTCTGGTCCATATGTGGGCCTCCTGGTACCTGAGTTGTGGCTCTGTAAGGGGGTGTGCCAAGGGGGTTAACAGCCATGGTCTGCAGCCGTACCCTGCATCACCTGTCATGTAACATATGTGTTATGATTACTACAGGTTCATCATGTGCTTAAAGGGACATAACATGGATTTCATTTAAAATATATATTTTACAAAAACATTAAATTGGTGCATTGTAAGCAATTTACTTTTATGCCAGGATTAGTCTAGACAAAATTCTATTTTCATGATTCAGATAGAACATGCCATTTTAAGAAAATTTATTTTTAAGTGAAAAACTATTTATTGTATACTGTCCCTTTAAAAGGGACATGAAACACACATTTCTTATTTCATGAGTTAATAAGAACCTGCAATTGTTTTCAACTTTATAATTTACTTCTATTATGTATTTTGCTCCATTCTATTGATATCATTTGCTGACAAGCATATTAGATATGCTCATTAGCTGCTGATTGGTGGCTGCACATCGATGCCTCATGTGATTGGCTCATCTATGTGCATTGCTATTTCTTAAACAAAGGATATCTAAAGAATGAATCAAATTAGATAATAGAAGTAAATTGTAATGTTGTTTAACATTGTATTCTCTATCTGAAACATGACATAATTATTTTGTGTTTAGTGTCCCTTTAGTAGAAATATACAGACAGAATGAAGGTAGTGCATACTCACCAAGCAGCCAACCTCCCGAGAGTGTTCCAGAATCAAAAAGCTGGAATAAGGAGGTCTGGTGCAGGTTGTAGGAATAATGGGCACTCCCTGGAAAGCCTGCATACACATGTGTGAATTTCAGAGTGGTATCACAGACCATCTGGCAATTCAAGGAGTAAAACCCTTTCCTGTTAATATAGAGGAATGGCTCCTCATGTGGGGCCACAATACGCACATGTGTGCAATCAATTGCCCCCATGACATTGGGAATACCCCCCAGTCGATAGAAGCCTTGTTTAAGACTGTTCCATTCCTGGGGGGTACGGGGGAAATGAATGTATCGCTGTGTCTGCTTATCTAGAGCAGTCAAAACCTCCCCTAGGAGCCTGGAGAAGGTGGACTGCGCTAGGCCAGACACAAGCCCCTCTGTTGACTGGAATGAGCCGGATGCCAGGAAGTGTACAACACACAACAACTTCTGCATACCAGTCAGAGCTAGGTTCCTATTCGCTTGAGGGTCAATATCATCCTTCAAGACCTCATATAGGTCAATGAGGCTTGCAGAAGTCAAGCGATACTTTTCCCTGACCTCCCCTTCTGTCATTCCAAACAGGGTGACCCTAACCCTATGTATCCTTGATGCCCTTGCTCTTCCCCTCTGCTGATGCCGACGTCTTATAGGCCCTGCTGGCCTATGACCAGCTGCAGCAACAACAGCAGCAGGGGCAGCACCAGGAACATGGACAGCTACAGCACCATGACCAGGGACCTCAGCAGCAACTATATTATCAGCAGGTATATCCTCCACAGCAGCAGCAGGTATATCCTCCACAACAGGGGCTTGTAGGGCTTCCAGCACCCCTTGTGCCCCATGATGCTGTCTCTCTAGGTATTAGAGATAAAGTAGGGGAAACATGGTGGCTAATGAGGGTGTGCATTGCCAGGTGTTTTAAGGCTGCAGGTGAGAGGTTGTGCTGTTTGTGATTGGTTTGACACACTTGCAGGGGCAGGAATAATAAATGCTTAGAAGAGGTTTAACTGTTTGAGATTTGTGGCTGATATGTATGTGATTACGCATGCGTTTGTTAGGCCTTCAGGGAGTTACGTTGCTTTTTTAGTCAGTGCAAGGGTTCCTGCGCCTGCAATTTGTGGCAAGATAAGAATGTACTAGATTCTCTGAATTCTGCGCGCGTAAGTCCTTACGCTGTATATTGGATACCAAATTGCGCGTCTGTTCTATGTTAGTCTATGGGTAAAAAAAATACGTCCAAAGGGTGAAAAATACGCGTGTAACTTGTATGCTACGCCGTATATGTAAAACCAAAATCGCGTAAAATCTGGCATCGCCGGCTTTTGCGGGCGACGCTGCATATGTAATGGAGCCCCAAGTATGTTCTCTTCTATCACACAAATATTAAAGTCAACAGTATTAAATATCTCACCTGTAACAATCTAAATTCAACCCCTGATTTAATCAGTATAGTTTAACATTTATTTTTTAGCAAATGTTAAACTTGGATGGGTCTGCATTTATTCAGACCACACTTATTTTTGTATTTGGCAACTAGATTCATATATATTTGCCATAGTTTTATGTATTTGAATTTGTTTTTCTTGTATTGAGAGTGTTAAATACTTAACAATATGTAACAGCCTTACATAAACCACACCCAAGCCCTAATCTAAGAACAACTTTTTGCCAGACTGTCCAGTAATCTGTTGTGGACACTTGATAGCCTTACACCCTGTATTTGCCAGACCAAAAACAGCTAGTAATATGCATAGTAGCAGTCTGAAACATGAAAGTATAGAGCTTTAAATTTCATCCATCTTCATAATTAAGGTAATGTATCATGTCACTTCTATGTTGTTTAAGTAACATTGTTAAAGTGAAACTAAACCCATATTTTTTCTTTCATGATTCAGATAGAGCATGCAATGTTAAGCAACTTTCTAATTTACTCCTATTATCATTTTTTCTTTGTTCTCTTGGTATCTTTATTTGAAAAAGCAGGAATGGAAGTTTACGAGACTGCCCATCTTTGGTTTAGCACCTGGGTAGTGCTTGCTGATTGGTGGCTAAATGTAAAAATTTGGGTTCAGTATCCCTTTAAGAATTTTTAGATAATGAAAAGTATGTCTATAGGTTTAACTATAGCTGTGTACAGATAACTACACACACAAAAAAAATCTTTATAGTTATTCAATATAAGTAATTACATACTTTTAAAAATGATACTTGATTATTGGATACATTGTGACTGCCACATGCATAATCATGATACTACTCAAAATCCTCTATCTGCATTTATAATATTATCTTAAATTAATTTTAATTAAAAATATTTATATTTTATCATATAAAAGTATCCGTGGCAACATTTCAATCTCAAGAGATGGTGCATTAGCTGGGGGCAAAGTAATGGATACCCCCAGAATAAGTCTGACTCTTCTATGGTGGAGAGTAAATAGCTAATCCTAAAACCCAGAAATGTAAAGAAATATTGAACTGCATTATATTAATATTTAAAGGGACAAATACAATCTATTTAAAATTAAACTTTCGTTATTCACCGGCCCATTTTTGGTTCAGAATCTGGGTTACCCTTCCTTATTGGTGGCTAAATGTAGCCACCAATAATCAAGCGCTATCCAGGGTGCTAAACCTAAAATGGTCTGGCTTCTAAGCTTTACATTTCTGCTTTTTAAATAAAGATAGCAAGAGAATGAAAATTTGATAATAGGAGTAAATTAGAACGTTGCTTAAAATTGCATGCTCTATATGAATCATGAAAGAAAAAAATTAGAATTAGTATCCCTTTTAGTTTGTGTGTTTATAAATATATTTATATACTTATTGTTGCATTCACTAACGGCTAGATTTAGAGTTGGGCGTTAGCCGTCAAAACCAGTGTTAGAGGCTCCTAACGCTGGTTTTTACCGCCCTCTGGTATTTGGAGTCAGTCAGGAAAGGGTCTAACGCTCACTTTGCAGCCGCGACTTTTCCATACCGCAGATCCCCCTACGCCATTTGCGTATCCTATCTTTTCAATGGGATCTTTCTAACGCCGGTATTTAGAGTCGTGGCTGAAGTGAGCGTTAGAAATCTAACGACAAAACTCCAGCCGCAGAAAAAAGTCAGTAGTTAAGAGCTTTCTGGGCTAACGCCGGTTTAACTACTGTGCTCTAAAGTACACTAACACCAATAAACTACCTATGTACCCCTAAACCGAGGCCCCCCCACATCGCTGCCACTATATTAAAAATTTTTAACCCCTAATCTGCCGCTCCGTACACCGCCGCCACTTACATTATCCCTATGTACCCCTAATCTGCTGCCCCTAATACCGCCGACCCCTACATAATATTTATTAACCCCTAATCTGCCGCCCCCAACGTCGCCGCCACCTACCTACACTTATTAACCCCTAATCTGCCGACCGAACCGCACCGCTACTATAATAAATGTATTAACCCCTAATCCGCCTCACTCCCGCCTCAATAACCCTATAATAAATAGTATTAACCCCTGATCTGCCCTCCCTAACATCGCCGACACCTAACTTCAAACATTAACCCCTAATCTGCCGACCGGAGCTCACCGCTATTCTAATAAATTTTTTAACCCCTAAAGCTAAGTCTAACCCTAACACTAACACCCCCCTAAATTAAATATAATTTTTATCTAACGAAATAAATTAACTCTTATTAAATAAATTAATCCTATTTAAAGCTAAATACTTACCTGTAAAATAAACCCTAATATAGCTACAATATAAATAATAATTATATTGTAGCTATTTTAGGATTAATATTTATTTTACAGGCAACTTTGTATTTATTTTAATCAGGTACAATAGCTATTAAATAGTTAATAACTATTTAATAGCTAAAATAGTTAAAATAATTACAAAATTACCTGTAAAATAAATCCTAACCTAAGTTACAATTAAACCTAACACTACACTATCAATAAATTAATTAAATAAACTACCTACAATTACCTACAATTAAACCTAACACTACACTATCAATAAATTAATTAAATAAAATACCTACAAATAACTACAATTAAATAAACTAACTAAAGTACAAAAAATAAAAAAGAACTAAGTTACAAAAAATAAAAAAATATTTACAAACATTAGAAAAATATTACAACAATTTTAAACTAATTACACCTACTCTAAGCCCCCTAATAAAATAACAAAGACCCCCAAAATAAAAAAATGCCCTACCCTATTCTAAATTAAAAAAGTTCAAAGCTCTTTTACCTTACCAGCCCTGAAAAGGGC
This sequence comes from Bombina bombina, assembly GCF_027579735.1. Taxonomy (NCBI): domain Eukaryota; kingdom Metazoa; phylum Chordata; class Amphibia; order Anura; family Bombinatoridae; genus Bombina; species Bombina bombina. The sequence goes on from NC_069507.1 coordinate 104,711,160, forward strand.
CATTTGCGGGGCATGCCCCAAATAATTCAGCTCTTTTACCTGTAAAAAAAACATACAATACCCCCCCCCAACATTACAACTTACCACCCACATACCCCTAATCTAACCTAACCTAAACCCCCCTTAAATAAACCTAACACTAAGCCCCTGAAGATCTTCCTACCTTATCTTCACCATGCCAGGTTCACCGATCCATCCTCGGAAGTCTTGATCCAAGCCTCCGAAGTGTTGATCCAAGCCCAAGCGGGGGCTGAAGAGTGACGTCCATCCTCCGGCTGAAGTCTTGATCCAAGCGGGCAGAAGAGGACATCCGGACCGGCAAACATCTTCTTCCAAGCTGCATCTTCTATGTTCTTCAATCCGATGATGACCGGCTGATCTTCAAGACCTCCAGCGCGGATCCATCCATCTTCACTGACGACTTCCCGACGTATGACGGTTCCTTTAAGTGACGTCATCCAAGATGGCGTCCCTCGAATTCCGATTGGCTGATAGGATTCTACAGCCAATCGGAATTAAGGTAAGAAAATTCTGATTGGCTGATGGAATCAGCCAATCAGATTCAAGTTCAATCCGATTGGCTGATCCGATCAGCGAATCAGATTGAGCTCGCATTCTATTGGTTGTTCCGATCAGGTTAGATTAGGAGTATGTGGGTGGTGGGTTGTAATGTTGGGGGGGGGTATTGTATGTTTTTTTTTACAGGCAAAAGAGCTGAATTATTTGGGGCGTGCCCCGCAAATGGCCCTTTTCAGGGCTGGTAAGGTAAAAGAGCTTTGAACCTTTTTAATTTAGAATAGGGTAGGGAATTTTTTTATTTTGGGGGTCTTTGTTATTTTATTAGGGGGCTTAGAGTAGGTGTAATTAGTTTAAAATTGTTGTAATATTTTTCTAATGTTTGTAAATATTTTTTTATTTTTTGTAACTTACTTCTTTTTTATTTTTTGTACTTTAGTTAGTTTATTTAATTGTAGTTATTTGTAGGTATTGTATTTAATTAATTTATTGATAGTATAGTGTTAGGTTTAATTGTAGGTAATTGTAGGTATTTTATTTAATTTATTTATTGATAGTGTAGTGTTAGGTTTAATTGTAACTTAGGTTAGGATTTATTTTACAGGTAATTTTGTAATTATTTTAACTAGGTAGCTATTAAATAGTTATTAACTATTTAATAGCTATTGTACCTGTTTAAAATAATTACAAAGTTGCCTGTAAAATAAATATTAATCCTAAAATAGCTACAATGGGGGGCAGATTAGGGGTTAATAAATATAATATAGGGTTCAGCGGTGTTAGGGGCAGCAGATTAGGGGTACATAGGTATAATGTAGGTTGCGGCGGTATACGGAGCGGCAGATTAGGGGTTAAAAAAAATATGCAGGTGTCAGCGATAGCGGGGGCGGCAGATTAGGAATTACTAAGTGTAAGGTTAGGGGTGTTTAGACTCGGGGTACATGTTAGGGTGTTAGGTGCAGACATAGGAAGTGTTTCCCCATAGTAAACAATGGGGCTGCGTTAGGAGCTGAACGCTGCTTTTTTGCAGGTGTTAGGTTTTTTTTCAGCTCAAACTGCCCCATTGTTTTCTATGGGGGAATCGTGCACAAGCACGTTTTTGAAGCTGGCCGCGTCCGTAAGCAACGCTGGTATTTAGAGTTGCAGTGGCGGTAAATATGCTCTACGCTCCTTTTTTGGAGCCTAACGCAGCCATTCTGTGAACTCTAAATACCAGCGATATTTAAAAGGTGCGGGGGAAAAAAAGCAAGCGTAGCTAACGCACCCCTTTGGCCGCAGAACTCTAAATCTAGCCGATAGTGTTTGAATAAACATATAATTCTAAATAGATAGGTAGTTTAAATTAATAGATGTAGAAAATTGTATTTATTATGTTTTTTAAGCATACATAGGTAGCTAGATTGATAGCTAAATATACATAGATATGCTCAAATTTAAATCTTTATCATTTGCACAGTAATTCTGTGTTATCTGTGTGTGATTGTAGTTTGCGATTAAATGTCTGTTTATAGACCAGGTGAAGGGTGAACTGGAATTGAGTGAATTACATATTTGTGATTGATATGTGAACTAAAAGTTATGCAAATCTGTAAGTGTATTGTTCATATATAATATAATTTATGTATAAGTACTTATATAAGTAAGTATTTAAAGGGACAGTTTACTCAAAAGGAGAACAAATGTTAAAACCCAGAACTTCACTAGCTAAACATATATGTGTGCTGATTAATATGAAAACTTCACTTTTGTTATTTATCAATATTTTTTGGAATTGTCATTTTCCAGTGTGCCTTACCTATCTATACCCAGGAGGATAATTTCTATACGGACGTCCAGCAGGTCTTGCTGCCTTATTTGCATTGCACATGCACCATCCCTCATGGTGATGTCACCGCAAGTGTGAACATGGACCTGCGCTCAATAAAAGCGCATATGTGTTCATAACCCATAGAATTTTATAAAGAAACATTATTTAATTCTGTACTAGCAGTTAAGTTCCAAATGATACACGGGATGACACTGAAATGCATGACCACTTCACTGTCACATTACAGCTCTCACAAATAGTAATCTCAAATGTAAATAAATAAAATGTATATAAAGATGGTATAAAAAAAAACACTTCATTACTGTCTATTAAAGGAATATTAAACACTGAATAAACCATTGCTTGACTGTTGTATTCAAAGCAAAGATTGGCTGGATAATAATCTGTACATGTATATTTAAAAATTATATTAGTTGTTTAAATATTGAAAAAAATAAGGGAAACTTTCGTGTGGACTATAGCTGTGTCTGAACTTCCATGTTTAACATGAATTGGAAAACTGGACCCACAATATTCAGAATTAAATTACATGAAAGGAATAACAACTGAAACCATTGGACAGCCTGACAGACCCACATTGTGCTATGTTTAATAATTGACTTAGGTATCGACAGTTATCTCATTTTATACTCACTCACCCTAACAGACACAATATCACTAGACCGTTTGTCCCTTTTGAATCTCTATAATCCATCTATCATAAAGTAAGGGGTGTATTATTACTCTCATATAAATTACTATTACAAATACACTCTACATCCCTACCTACATACACCAAAAAGTGGGAAGAAGACCTACAAATCAAAATAATTAATAAACAGTGACAGACAATTTTCCAGAATATGAGTAAATCTCACTTATCTGTAGGAATTACAGAAATTAGTATGAAACTACTCTGCCGCTGGTATGTTACCCTGAGTAGATTAGTGATATTCGGGTGATTTCTTCAAAACTACAACATAACCTGTTAATTCTACTGTTAAACACACCAGCCAAAATGCCATGCTCTTATAGAGCCAAATTATTCATTATAATGGTAGATTGTGCAAAGAGGCTTATACCAAAATATTGGAAGAAATTAGAAGCACAAATCCTATGCCTCTATCCATCTATCTCTATCCCTCAATCTCTATCCCTCTTTTTCTATCCCTATCCCTCTATTCCTATCACTCTATTTCTATCCCTCTATCTCTATATCTCTTTATTTTTCTGCAGTGTAGGATCCCCTAACCCTCCAACCTCCCTGATCCTCCCTCAAACAGCTGTCTAATCATCCCCCCTCTAACTATTGCCACCATCTTAGGTACTGGCTGCTGTCTGCCAATACCTATAAACCCCTTTTGTAAATCAAAAAATAAGAAATCTGTAATGTAGTGGTCCCACCACCTCCCACCCTCCCACAATTGCCATTTATTCCCCTATATATTATATACATATAAACATAAATGTGTGACTGTGTACATATGTATTTATGTGTTAGTATATGTATATATGTCTATAAATACATATACACACACAAATACATATAAGCACACACACATATATATATATATATATATATATTTATTTCCTATCTACTTAACTGCAAAGGGCTCCATTGCACTTATATATGTCTAAAGGTGTGTACCATATGTATTATGTATTTATGTGTTTGTATGTGTATGTATGTCTGTAAATATATATGTCAAAGCCCTTTGCCTCATATGTTTGATTCCTTATATCTTTTTTGCATATTTTATTTAAATATATAGGGTTAACAAGTGACGTATTCATAACTACATCATATCATACCATATTTCATGAACAAAAGAAGCTTATTGAAATAATTGAGAGAAAGAGGAGTGAAGGAGTATTCCTTATAACAGTAGCGAAAATACATCTGTGCGCATAGCTCAGCCCAAAGCAAGGCCGTTTGGCCATCTTACCTAGATAACGGATTTCCAAGCGCATTGGCAGGAACATTTGCAAGACCAATAAAACTAATACAATTCTTACTAACATCAGCATATTTCTCACTACATAATGACTGCTATAATAACAGCTTTTTTAGACAAGATGGATGCCTAAGACAAAATGGTGCCGGTCATGCTAACAATTCCTAACATACCACCCTTTTATTCTAATAGAATAATATAAAAATAGAAAAGCACAGAAAATTAGTAAATTCTTTAACAACAATATAAGCCTAATATTTCGGTAACATGAATCTATGTGAGAATACTGTAGAGAAATGTATTCACATGTAGTTCTATAATTTTATAGGCCAATAGGGCACAATTTGTCACTACACATAGGTGCGGCCTCTCCAATACTCTCCGTCTACCTCCCAGCATCCTCAAACTACTGGTCTATCTGCACAAAGACCCAACCAGCCCCCTATCTACCCCCAAACATCGCTGCATCTTTATTTCTCCACCTGCATTGCTAGCACCCCCAATATTTCCAACAGTTTCTTGCTCTGTACATTCTCCACAGTGAAGCATGACATGGGAACAGCACAAATGTCTCCAGGTGGCCTCTGATCACTTTAAGAACAGTCTTTGTCCTCTTAGAGCGCCCCACCTTCTTCAGACACTCTGCTTCAATACCATAGTCCATTTGCAATAGGGGTGCTTATCCAGTGTTCTTCTGCAGGTAGATGCTGGAAGTCTGATGGTTTGTTCATGGGTTAGACAAGGAAAGCCAGTGGATCCCCATAGCAAGCAGACACTTTAGTCAGGAGTCTAAGAAGGAAACAAACAGCACAAGATGAGTACACACCCTGATACAATCACAATTATGTCCAAATAAAACTTCTTTCACCTTTTTGTAAGCATCACAATTCCTTTATCTTAACTTATCCTATGTCATTAAAAACCAGGAAAACATTGTGGATATATAATACAAACTAAATACATTGAAACTTTTACAGAGAATAACTCACAGCTTCTCTATACAATTTAAATGATACTTCATGAATACTAAGCAAGTGAAAACTGCTAGACTTCATCAAGAGGCTGAATGGCTATGCTAAGTAACTTATGCTAAGGCCTGCCCTGCAACAAAAATGAAAAATAAAAACACAGTCAATAAAAGTATTTTCTTTAAAATGAATTTCTTCACACTCTCACTTGGAACTACTAAATATAAAATAACCTAGTTTTGCTTTATTCTGCAAAGCTACTATCCGTAATGTTTATAATTCTCCAACTATGATCTTAATAGTCAGCAATCTCGTCTGTTATAAACACTACTAGTTTGCTAATTTTTTTATTCAACCTAAATTCTCTCTCACTCCTGTATGAGGAAATAATACAATCATAACATTATTTAAAACTACAAAATATTTTAAAGGTAAACACATCTTTATGGTAAGATAATTCCTTTCATTGACAAACATCTGGAATTACCAAATTCAAATTGCAGATACCATACTAATTAATAAAAGGGAAAAATACATTTGCTTTCATAACACAGCTCCAATAAGAGCCATGGTAGGTAGAAAATATACCATCACTATAACTATAAGATAATTATGCTACTCCCTAAACAAATATTTCTCTGTATAATTAATATAAATTTCTAGCTGAGACGTGTCCTCACTGTGTTCTACAAGGGCGAAGGGTCTAAAATATTCTGATATATTGCAGCATTTTCTTTAAACTATAAAGGTGCAAACATATTTTCTATACTCAGTGGGCCATTCAATAGGTTACAATACTGCAAGGTTTAGAGTTACACTTATCTAAAGGGTTACTTTGTTTAAGTACATAAACTACAATGTGTACTAATACCAATAAGGCATACTTTTCTGCAGACAAAGCTATATGACTTCTTATAACTAATATGATCAACAAAAAATAACACAAATACAAGAAAATACAAAACAAGCAATATAAGTAAACAAGTTAAAACAATACTCCGCTAATTTAATTGTGGTTGAATCTGTAACAGGTCCTCAATATCAACAGGCAAGGCACAGTCCAGAGAAGGATAGTCTTTATGTTCTGAAGACACTCATCATAGGAAACAGTAATAGATTACCCAGAGTCCAGTTCTGGGGCTGGTACCAAAATGCAAAGCAAAGAATGGATCCAAAGATACGAAAAACAGTCCCTCTCCGTTGTCAGTAAATGAGCTAAAAAAACACATAAGTAATAAATCCAAGTCGTCCCATTAGAATAAAAAGTCAAAAAACTTTATTAGAAACATTAAAAGGGAAGGCAGACTCTGAGAAAGATGCTGGATAAGCAGGATAAAACAAAAATGAAAGTCTGACCGGTTTCGGTCAAAGGGACCGAAATCCTAGACAAAAACAAAACAAAACACATGACAGGTGCAGCCTATTTAAGGCTACAACTCAACTGTGATTGGATATTTGTTAAATGCTGCTTGTCCCAGCCATATTTAACCCCTGATAGACAGATGGTGAATACATAAATGCATAGCTTACGTTAAACCATATGACACTGCTAATTCGAACAGATATATATCTATAGCAGGTGTCAGGTATGAGCTAGCAGTGAAGAAATTTATATACAAATGAAACAGTATATTAACGGATAGTATTAGATACACAGCAAAATGGTGCTAATATGTACATATTACCTAAAACATGCAATTCATTTGTCCATAATGTAAATGCAATTAGCAAACCAATACGTACAGGTTTATATTACTTGGTGCAGAATATAATAAAGATTTAGCTATGGACTAACATATAGTCCAGTGGGCATGTCTAGCAATAATCTAATGTTATATATGTGTCCAAATGTATATACTCTTATTGCTTGTAACTATTAAAAATATAATAATGTCCAAATGTATATACTGTTATTGCTTGGAACTATTAAAAATCCAATAATGTCCCTAGATAAGGGAATAGGCGACTATTGACCTAACTCTATCTCTGTTTTATTCAAACTAGGTCATACTTTTGTGTTGATAACAAATTGCAAGATGTTGATCAAATAAATATTAACGATGCTATTGATTATCATATATCAATTGTTACAACCAACTAAGAGACCTAACAGTTGTATTCTAGATAAGGTTAGGAGGAACGATCACTAACTTCAGGTACCGGTTGATATCAAATTAAAGTGGGATTTAACCTAATCTCTGATATGTGATATCAACTATAAAGTGATGTATGGACCTTAGTTAGATCTTAAAATTTTAATAGAGGGATTACCTGTGCCAATAATTGATGATATCAAACTCTGAGTTAAATCCTCTAGGTAGCAAGCTACCGAGCTTATGAATCCAATAGATCTCTTGGCGTGACAGAATCTGAAATTTGTCTCCTCTGCGTGGGGGACTAACTATTTGCTCAATAACCTGCCACCTAAAGGATCTCAGATCACCGTCATGTTGTTCCAGAAAGTGCTTGCACAGCGCAGAAACTGCACGTTCTTTAGTTACATTTGACAAGTGCTCTTTGATGCGGGTACCCACCTCCCTAGTGGTTCTCCCTACGTACTGCCGGGCACAGATGGTACACTCGACAAGGTACACAACAAATTTGGTTCTGCACTTAACACATCCCTTAGTATCAAACTCCTCCCTTGTGGTTGCTGATGTAAAGGTAGTAGATATATGGATATAATCACAAGATCTACATACTCTTTTACCACATTTGTATGTGCCATTGAAGTGAAGCCATGAATTGCCACTTCTTTCCTTTTTAAGCATACTGGGAGATAGTAAATTGCCCAGAGTAAGATTTCGTCTATACACAAAATTACAACCATTTTGAATAAACTTACGTAACTTAGGCCTAGATTTGGAGTTCGGCGGTAAAAGGGCTGTTAACGCTCCGCGGGCTTTTTTCTGGCCGCACCATAAAATTAACTCTGGTATCGAGAGTTCAAAAAATGCTGCGTTAGGCTCCAAAAAAGGAGCGTAGAGCATTTTTACCGCAAATGCAACTCTCGATACCAGAGTTGCTTACGGACGCGGCCGGCCTCCAAAACGTGCTTGTGCACGATTCTCCCATAGGAAACAATGGGACTGTTTGAGCTGAAAAAAAACCTAACACCTGCAAAAAAGCAGCGTTCAGCTCCTAACGCAGCCCCATTGTTTCCTATGGGGGAACACTTCCTACGTCTGCACCTAACACTCTAACATGTACCCCGAGTCTAAACACCCCTACCCTTACACTTATTAACCCCTAATCTGCCGCCCCCGCTATCGCTGACCCCTGCATATTTTTTTTAACCCCTAATCTGCCGCTCCGTAAACCGCTGCCACCTACGTTATCCCTATGTACCCCTAATCTGCTGCCCTAACATCGCCGACCCCTATATTATATTTATTAACCCCTAATCTGCCCCCCTCAACGTCGCCGACACCTGCCTACACTTATTAACCCCTAATCTGCCGAGCGGACCTGAGCGCTACTATAATAAAGTTATGAACCCCTAACCCGCCTCACTAACCCTATCATAAATAGTATTAACCCCTAATCTGCCCTCCCTAACATCGCCGACACCTAACTTCAATTATTAACCCCTAATCTGCCGACCGGAGCTCACCGCTATTCTAATAAATGTATTAACCCCTAAAGCTAAGTCTAACCCTAACACTAACACCCCCCTAAGTTAAATATAATTTTTATCTAACGAAATAAATTAACTCTTATTAAATAAATGATTCCTATTTAAAGCTAAATACTTACCTGTAAAATAAATCCTAATATAGCTACAATATAAATTATAATTATATTATAGCTATTTTAGGATTTATATTTATTTTACAGGCAACTTGGTAATTATTTTAACCAGGTACAATAGCTATTAAATAGTTAAGAACTATTTAATAGTTACCTAGTTAAAATAATAACAAATTTACCTGTAAAATAAATCCTAACCTAAGATATAATTAAACCTAACACTAGACTATCAATAAAATAATTAAATAAACTACCTACAATTACCTACAATTAACCTAACACTACACTATCAATAAATTAATTAAACACAATTCCTACAAATAAATACAATTAAATAAACTAGCTAAAGTACAAAAAATAAAAAAGAACTAAGTTACAAAAAATAAAAAAATATTTACAAACATAATAAAAATATTACAACAATTTTAAACTAATTACACCTACTCTAAGCCCCCTAATAAAATAACAAAGCCCCCCAAAATAAAAAATTCCCTACCCTATTCTAAATTAAAAAAGTTACAAGCTCTTTTACCTTACCAGCCCTGAACAGGGCCCTTTGCGGGGCATGCCCCAAGAATTTCAGCTCTTTTGCCTGTAAAAGAATAAATACAATACCCCCCCCCCAACATTACAACCCACCACCCACATACCCCTAATCTAACCCAAACCCCCCTTAAATAAACCTAACACTAAGCCCCTGAAGATCTTCCTACCTTGTCTTCACCATACCAGGTTCACCGATCCGTCCTGAAGAGCTCCTCCGATGTCCTGATCCAAGCCCAAGCGGGGGCTGAAGAGGTCCATGATCCGGTCAAAGTCTTCATCCAAGCGGGGCAGAAGAGGATCTTCCATCCGATTGAAGTCATCATCCAGGCGGCATCTTCTATGGTCTTCCATCCGGAGCGAAGCGGCAGGATCCTGAAGACCTCCAGCGCGGAACATCCATCCGGACCGACGACTGAACGACGAATGACTGTTCCTTTAAGGGACGTCATCCAAGATGGCGTCCCTCGAATTCCGATTGGCTGATAGGATTCTATCAGCCAATCGGAATTAAGGTAGGAATTTTCTGATTGGCTGATGGAATCAGCCAATCAGAATCTAGTTCAATCCGATTGGCCGATCCAATCAGCCAATCAGATTGAGCTCGCATTCTATTGGCTGATCGGAACAGCCAATAGAATGCGAGCTCAATCTGATTGGCTGATTGGATCAGCCAATCGGATTGAACTTGATTCTGATTGGCTGATTCCATCAGCCAATCAGAAAATTCCTACCTTAATTCCGATTGGCTGATAGAATCCTATCAGCCAATCGGAATTCGAGGAACGCCATCTTGGATGACGTCCCTTAAAGGAACAGTCATTCGTCCTTCAGTCGTCGGTCCGGATGGATGTTCCGCGCTGGAGGTCTTCAGGATCCTGCTGCTTCGCTCCGGATGGAAGACCATAGAAGATGCCGCCTGGATGATGACTTCAATTGGATGGAAGATCCTCTTCTGCCCCGCTTGGATGAAGACTTTGACCGGATCATGGACCTCTTCAGCCCCCGCTTGGGCTTGGATCAGGACATCGGAGGAGCTCTTCAGGACGGATCGGTGAACCTGGTATGGTGAAGACAAGGTAGGAAGATCTTCAGGGGCTTAGTGTTAGGTTTATTTAAGGGGGGTTTGGGTTAGATTAGGGGTATGTGGGTGGTGGGTTGTAATGTTGGGGGGGGTATTGTATTTATTCTTTTACAGGCAAAAGAGCTGAAATTCTTGGGGCATGCCCCGCAAAGGGCCCTGTTCACGGCTGGTAAGGTAAAAGAGCTTGTAACTTTTTTAATTTAGAATAGGGTAGGGAACTTTTTATTTTGGGGGGCTTTGTTATTTTATTAGGGGGCTTAGAGTAGGTGTAATTAGTTTAAAATTGTTGTAATATTTTTATTATGTTTGTAAATATTTTTTTATTTTCTGTAACTTAGTTCTTTTTTATTTTTTGTACTTTAGCTAGTTTATTTAATTGTATTTATTTGTAGGAATTGTGTTTAATTAATTTATTGATAGTGTAGTGTTAGGTTAATTGTAGGTAATTGTAGGTAGTTTATTTAATTATTTTATTGATAGTCTAGTGTTAGGTTTAATTATATCTTAGGTTAGGATTTATTTTACAGGTAAATTTGTTATTATTTTAACTAGGTAACTATTAAATAGTTCTTAACTATTTAATAGCTATTGTACCTGGTTAAAATAATTACAAAGTTGCCTGTAAAATAAATATTAATCCTAAAATAGCTATAATATAATTATAATTTATATTGTAGCTATATTAGGATTTATTTTACAGGTAAGTATTTAGCTTTAAATAGGAATAATTTATTTAATAAGAGTTAATTAATTTCGTTAGATAAAAATTATATTTAACTTAGGGGGGTGTTAGTGTTAGGGTTAGACTTAGCTTTAGGGGTTAATACATTTATTAGAATAGCGGTGAGCTCCGGTCGGCAGATTAGGGGTTAATAATTGAAGTTAGGTGTCGGCGAGGTTAGGGAGGGCAGATTAGGGGTTAATACTATTTATGATAGGGTTAGTGAGGCGGATTAGGGGTTAATACATTTATTATAGTAGCGCTCAGGTCCGCTCGGCAGATTAGGGGTTAATAAGTGTAGGCAGGTGTCGGCGACGTTGAGGGGGGCAGATTAGGGGTTAATAAATATAATATAGGGGTCGGCGATGTTAGGGGCAGCAGATTAGGGGTACATAGGGATAACGTAGGTGGCGGCGATTTGCGGTCGGAAGATTAGGGGTTAATTATTTGAAGTAGCTGGCGGCGACGTTGTGGGGGGCAAGTTAGGGGTTAAGAAATATAATATAGGGGTCGGCGGGGTTAGGGGCAGCAGATTAGGGGTACATAAGTATAACGTAGGTGGCGGTCGGCAGATTAGGGGTTAAAAATTTAAATCGAGTGGCGGCGATGTGGGGGGACCTCGGTTTAGGGGTACATAGGTAGTTTATGGGTGTTAGTGTACTTTAGGGTACAGTAGTTAAGAGCTTTATAAACCGGCGTTAGCCAGAAAGCTCTTAACTCCTGCTATTTTCAGGTGGCTGGAATCTTGTCGTTAGAGCTCTAACGCTCACTTCAGAAACGACTCTAAATACCAGCGTTAGAAAGATCCCATTGAAAAGATAGGCTACGCAAATGGCGTAGGGGGATCTGCGGTATAGAAAAGTCGCGGCTGAAAAGTGAGCGTTAGACCCTTTAATCACTGACTCCAAATACCAGCGGGCGGCCAAAACCAGCGTTAGGAGCCTCTAACGCTGGTTTTGACGGCTACCGCCGAACTCCAAATCTAGGCCTTAGTGTCTCCTCTAAGAATTGGAAAGTTCTTCCTAACTATATCACATATCTGATAGTATTGGTTAGAATATGTGGTAGATATCTGTTCTTGTTGTTGTGTTTGGGGTGTGAGGGTCCTCTGTAATTGACCCCTCCCCTGGGTTTTCTTGGGGCCCAGTGAAAAACCTGAGGTGTTAAATCCTCATTAACAGTCCTTCTAGATGCATTATCAGTAAAATATTGTGATCTCCCTCTTCCTCTACCCCTCTGTCTACCCCTTTTGGGAACAGCTCCCATATTACGAGGGTCTTTGAGGATGCCCTTTGGTGTCACATATTCCACCGCAGACTCACTGTTGTTTATCTGTGGTGGAATACCTTCCTCTCCTTCTGAGCCAGAATAAGCGTCATATCAAATCTAGAGGCAAATCTATCCTCGTCTGATAACTCTGGCTCAGAATCGGAGAAGACCACCCTTTTGGGGGCATTAGCTTTAGTACCTGTTGTATTAGTACTATCCTTCTGAGTTTGATGTTCTTTTGGACCTATGGAATGACTAGCTTGTGAAATAGAAAGTGAATTAGACCAAGATCTACTTCTCTGGCGTCGTCGCCAGATGTAGACTGTTCCCTTGGTGTAATCTTTCTGGTCAGGATATATTTAGAAGTTTATCTGTACAGATTTTACCTAAATTTGAAAAACTCAAAAATAATTCAGTTAGTGTCTTTAATCTCTGGATACAGCTTCATGATCTCATCCTGCAAATACAAATATTGTGTTAAGAACAAAATAGAAAAATAAAAACATTTTAGGTTCATTTACTTACTTAAAATAATCACCCAAATCACATAAAGATACTTATCAATACTTCCCCCTTTGTTTGGGTGAAACACCCTATGTGTCACGCAAACACAAGATAACAGCAAACTAAAAGACAATTCATGCACTCCACTCATACATGTAGTATACTATTCTTAACATCAGGCAAAATCAAATACACCTCAATATTCAATATTCCATTCATACAGCACCCTTCCACACGCATTCACTAACAATAAAAACACAACATTTGCTTAGAAAACACTTAAAACCAACTGTCCATTCCACAAAACAAAACAATAACAGCCGACACAAACTTTTAACAACCGGAATAAACCTTTAATTCAACACATATACTTACATTCACTGAAACACAGCACTCGCAAAACACTACAAATAATTAAAATTCTATAACAACCGTCTATTCCCTGGTTCTGCAAATTCTACCATGCACAATACTATGAGATCACACTAATAAAGCAATCACTTCAGAAGATCCATAAACTCCAGTTGCATATTTACAAATAAAATCCCTAACCATAAATTTACAAAGGAACACACAAACACCTAAGTACTATATTTTGGGAAAGATCAGATAATAATAGTACAGCCACTGTTCTATATAGCCCCTGCTCACATGCACAGTGCAAATCCACTGTTAAATAAATCATGTGTGGCACAAATAATTTGTGAAAAGCTCTGGAATCCAGTCTAAACTTTTACATAACCAAGATTTTACTAAATACACAATTATTTGATTTAACTTTTTTTTATAATTTGATATTCACCATTTTGCAGATCTCTAGCTAAATATAACAATGGTATACAACAAAATGATCTTTCTAAAAAGAATAATAAGAATGTACACTAATAGATTAAAAAGACAGTTTGTCCAAACAATTCCCAGTTAAATTGTTCCCAATGATCCACTGTTCTCACTTATAATAAAAAATGTATACTGACATCCATTGGATAGCCTAAGCAAACACAGCCAGCATAAAAAAACACACACTCACAGGCCTAGATTTAGAGTTCGGCGGTAGCCGTCAAAACCAGCGTTAGAGGCTCCTAACGCTGGTTTTGGGCGCCCGCTGGTATTTGGAGTCAGTGATTAAAGGGTCTAACGCTCACTTTACAGCCGCGACTTTTCCATACCGCAGATCCCCCTACGCCATTTGCGTAGCCTATCTTTTCAATGGGATCTTCCTAACGCCGGTATTTAGAGTCGTTTCTGCAGTGAGCGTTAGAGCTCTAACGACAAGATTCCAGCCGCCTGAAAATAGCAGGAGTTAAGAGCTTTCTGGCTAACGCCGGTTTATAAAGCTCTTAACTACTGTACCCTAAAGTACACTAACACCCATAAACTACCTATGTACCCCTAAACCGAGCTCCCCCCACATCGCCGCCACTCGATTAAAATTTTTAACCCCTAATCTGCCGACCGCCACCTACGTTATACTTATGTACCCCTAATCTGCTGCCCCTAACACCGCCGACCCCTGTATTATATCTATTAACCCCTAACTTGCCCCCCACAACGTCGCCGCAAGCTACTTAAAATAATTAACCCCTAATCTTCCGACCGCAAATCGCCGCCACCTACGTTATCCCTATGTACCCCTAATCTGCTACCCCTAACATCGCCGACCCCTATGTTATATTTATTAACCCCTAATCTGCCCCCCACAACGTCGCCGACACCTACCTACACTTATTAACCCCTAATCTGCCGACCGGAGCTCACCGCTATTCTAATAAATGGATTAACCCCTAAAGCTAAGTCTAACCCTAACACTAACACCCCCCTAAGTTAAATATAATTTTTATCTAACGAAATAAATTAACTCTTATTAAATAAATGATTCCTATTTAAAGCTAAATACTTACCTGTAAAATAAATCCTAATATAGCTACAATATAAATTATAATTATATTATAGCTATTTTAGGATTAATATTTATTTTACAGGCAACTTTGTAATTATTTTAACCAGGTACAATAGCTATTAAATAGTTAAGAACTATTTAATAGTTACCTAGTTAAAATAATAACAAATTTACCTGTAAAATAAATCATAACCTAAGATATAATTAAACCTAACACTACCCTATCAATAAAATAATTAAATAAACTACCTACAATTACCTACAATTAACCTAACACTACACTATCAATAAATTAATTAAACACAATTGCTACAAATAAATAAAATTAAATAAACTATCTAAAGTACAAAAAATAAAAAAGAACTAAGTTACAGAAAATAATAAAATATTTACAAACATAATAAAAATATTACAACAATTTTAAACTAATTACACCTACTCTAAGCCCCCTAATAAAATAACAAAGCCCCCCAAAATAAAAAATTCCCTACCCTATTCTAAAATACAAATATTACAAGCTCTTTTACCTTACCAGCCCTGAACAGGGCCCTTTGCGGGGCATGCCCCAAGAATTTCAGCTCTTTTGCCTGTAAAAAAAAACATACAATACCCCCCCCCAACATTACAACCCACCACCCACATACCCCTAATCTAACCCAAACCCCCCTTAAATAAACCTAACACTACCCCCCTGATGATCTTCCTACCTTGTCTTCACCATGCCAGGTTCACCGATCCGTCCTGGCTCCAAGATCTTCATCCAACCCAAGCGTGGGCTAGACATCCACTGAAGAAGTCCAGAAGAGGGTCCAAAGTCTTCCTCCTATCCGGCAAGAAGAGGACATCCGGACCGGCAAACATCTTCTCCAAGCGGCATCTTCTATCTTCTTCCATCCGATGACGACCGGCTCCATCTTGAAGACCTCCAGCGCGGATCCATCCTCTTCTTCCGACGACTAGACGACGAATGACGGTTCCTTTAAGGGACGTCATCCAAGATGGCGTCCCTCGAATTCCGATTGGCTGATAGGATTCTATCAGCCAATCGGAATTAAGGTAGGAATTTTCTGATTGGCTGATGGAATCAGCCAATCAGAATATAGTTCAATCCGATTGGCTGATCCAATCAGCCAATCAGATTGAGCTCGCATTCTATTGGCTGTTCCGATCAGCCAATAGAATGCGAGCTCAATCTGATTGGCTGATTGGATCAGCCAATCGGATTGAACTATATTCTGATTGGCTGATTCCATCAGCCAATCAGAAAATTCCTACCTTAATTCCGATTGGCTGATAGAATCCTATCAGCCAATCGGAATTCGAGGGACGCCATCTTGGATGACGTCCCTTAAAGGAACCGTCATTCGTCGTCTAGTCGTCGGAAGAAGAGGATGGATCCGCGCTGGAGGTCTTCAAGATGGAGCCGGTCGTCATCGGATGGAAGAAGATAGAAGATGCCGCTTGGAGAAGATGTTTGCCGGTCCGGATGTCCTCTTCTTGCCGGATAGGAGGAAGACTTTGGACCCTCTTCTGGACTTCTTCAGTGGATGTCTAGCCCACGCTTGGGTTGGATGAAGATCTTGGAGCCAGGACGGATCGGTGAACCTGGCATGGTGAAGACAAGGTAGGAAGATCATCAGGGGGGTAGTGTTAGGTTTATTTAAGGGGGGTTTGGGTTAGATTAGGGGTATGTGGGTGGTGGGTTGTAATGTTGGGGGGGGGTATTGTATGTTTTTTTTTACAGGCAAAAGAGCTGAAATTCTTGGGGCATGCCCCGCAAAGGGCCCTGTTCAGGGCTGGTAAGGTAAAAGAGCTTGTAATATTTGTATTTTAGAATAGGGTAGGGAATTTTTTATTTTGGGGGGCTTTGTTATTTTATTAGGGGGCTTAGAGTAGGTGTAATTAGTTTAAAATTGTTGTAATATTTTTATTATGTTTGTAAATATTTTATTATTTTCTGTAACTTAGTTCTTTTTTATTTTTTGTACTTTAGATAGTTTATTTAATTTTATTTATTTGTAGCAATTGTGTTTAATTAATTTATTGATAGTGTAGTGTTAGGTTAATTGTAGGTAATTGTAGGTAGTTTATTTAATTATTTTATTGATAGGGTAGTGTTAGGTTTAATTATATCTTAGGTTATGATTTATTTTACAGGTAAATTTGTTATTATTTTAACTAGGTAACTATTAAATAGTTCTTAACTATTTAATAGCTATTGTACCTGGTTAAAATAATTACAAAGTTGCCTGTAAAATAAATATTAATCCTAAAATAGCTATAATATAATTATAATTTATATTGTAGCTATATTAGGATTTATTTTACAGGTAAGTATTTAGCTTTAAATAGGAATCATTTATTTAATAAGAGTTAATTTATTTTGTTAGATAAAAATTATATTTAACTTAGGGGGGTGTTAGTGTTAGGGTTAGACTTAGCTTTAGGGGTTAATCCATTTATTAGAATAGCGGTGAGCTCCGGTCGGCAGATTAGGGGTTAATAATTGAAGGTAGGTGTCGGCGATGTTAGGGAGGGCAGATTAGGGGTTAATACTATTTATGATAGGGTTAGTGAGGCGGATTAGGGGTTAATAACTTTATTATAGTAGCGGTGCGGTCCGCTCGGCAGATTAGGGGTTAATAAGTGTAGGCAGGTGTCGGCGACGATGTGGGGGGCAGATTAGGGGTTAATAAATATAACATAGGGGTCGGCGATGTTAGGGCAGCAGATTAGGGGTACATAGGGATAACGTAGGTGGCGGCGGTTTACGGAGCGGCAGATTAGGGGTTAAAAGTGTAATGCAGGGGTCAGCGATAGCGGGGGCGGCAGATTAGGAGTTAATAAGTGTAAGGTTAGGGGTGTTTAGACTCGGGGTACATGTTAGGGTGTTAGGTGCAGACTTAGGAGGTGTTTCCCCATAGGAAACAATGGGGCTGCGTTAGGAGCTGAACGCTGCTTTTTTGCAGGTGTTAGGTTTTTTTTCAGCTCAAACAGCCCCATTGTTTCCTATGGGAGAATCGTGCACGAGCACGTTTTTGATGCCGGCCGCGTCCGTAAGCAACTCTGGTATCGAGAGTTGCATTTGCGGTATAAATGCTCTACGCTCCTTTTTTGGAGCCTAACGCAGCATTTGTTTGAACTCTCGATACCAGAGTTAAATTTATGGTGCGGCCAGAAAAAAACCCGCGGAGCGTTAACAGCCCTTTTACCGCCGAACTCTAAATCTAGGCCACAGTGAGGTGCAGGATAGTTAAAGGGACATTTCACCCAAATAAAAAAATATCTTTAATTGAAACTGCTGACACAGTTAAATATACTAGTGTTTGGCTTACAATAAACCTCATCTTCTTTCTCTGTAAATATTTCTTTAAAATCTCAGATTTTATATCAGTTTGCCGGTACCCCTTTAAATATTTTCTCTTCTTCTTCTTCATTTTTTTTTTTTCGCTAGTCTCACAACTCGCAACACAAAGGTTGCAGGCAATTTATCAGTTCAGTTTGCATTACAAAGGGAATTGATTTACACTGCGTAACTGTCTGCTATCTAAATGGCAGATTTAAAAATCTATTTTGCAAACTACTACATTTATGTTTTATCTCCTTTACTTGTTAATACAGTGTTATTGCTGCTCATGAACACCTTTCCCATGAGTGATCTGGTCCTTTAAGTAATAAAATGACAATTTTCCATTGCTCTGTCTAAGCCCTGAGCTCCGATTTTACAGACAAATATAAGATAAGGAACACAGTGAGATATGCTTATTATCCGAAATTCAACCCATTGCAATAAACTGTGTTTTGAAAGCCCAAAACCAGCTACTTCATATATACAAATAAACTTGCAAATGCAGTTTCTCGTATATTTTATACTATTCAGCTTGTATAACAAGTCATTGAAAATACATTAATATAAAAACAATTTTACAGTGTACTGTCCCTTTAAGGACTAACCATTTATTATGTAAATTACATATGTATACCCTAGCCAGGATTAGGAAACTTGTATTATTTACCATAAAAATTCTACTTCTTTACTGTATCATGACCTGCATATTTAAATGAGAGCCATCACTGCATAAGTAATACCCATTTATATTAAAACTTCTACTGAATTAATTTACTTGCAACAGAAACAGACCCAAATACTTTAGATATATGTAATGATATACAGCTTATAACCTTATTTTATCTTTTCCACTAACTCCTTGCACAAATCTTGCGAATACAACATACTTGAATCAACCTGTTAATCTTTTTTCATTTACCAGAACGTGACCGAAAGTCACACAAACATCCGCACATTCACAAATCCCTTAATTAGTTCACTTGCAAAAACAATATATTTATATGCCGCAACAGGTGGACAGTCTTTATTTACATACAACAAATATCACTTAAAACTAAAAACTGCTATTAATAACACACATAATTAAGAACATACATATGACTTTAAAATAAAGTTACAACAATAAAACTTCAAAATACCTCATTACAACGTCTGATTTCTTAGCTAAGAAACTAGCCTGAATAATTACCATTCAGAAATAAAAAATGCACCAAGGTCATTTTCACAGCGATACACACAAGCTCATATCAACTTGCATACCATAACTTCACTCCCAACATTTATTCTAAAGCAATTTCAACATACATCAAACTCTTACGGCTAGATTTGGAGTTTTGTCGGTAACGACCCGAAAAGCTAACGCCGGCTTTTTTCTGGCCGAACCATAAAAATAACTCTGGTATTGAGAGTCCACATAAAGGCTGCGTTAGGCTCCAAAAAAGGAGCGTAGAGCATATTTAACGCAGCTTCAACTCTCGATACCAGAGTTGCTTACGCAAGCGGCCAGCCTCAAAAACGTGCTTGTGCACGATTCCCCCATAGAAAACAATGGGGCTGTTTGAGCTGAAAAAAAAACTAACACCTGCAAAAAAGCCGCGTTCAGCTCCTAACGCAGCCCCATTGTTTGCTATGCGGAAACACTTCCTACGTCTGCACCTAACACTCTAACATGTACCCCGAGTCTAAACACCCCTAACCTTTCACTTATTAACCCCTAATCTGCCGCCCCCGCTATCGCTGACCCCTGCATATTATTATTAACCCCTAATCTGCCGCTCCGTAAACCGCCGCTACTTACATTATCCCTATGTACCCCTAATCTGCTGCCCTAACATCGCCGACCCCTATATTATATTTATTAACCCCTAATCTGCCCCCCACAACGTCGCCTCCACCTGCCTACACTTATTAACCCCTAATCTGCCGAGCGGACCTGAGCGCTACTATAATAAAGTTATTAACCCCTAATCCGCCTCACTAACCCTATAATAAATAGTATTAACCCCTAATCTGCCCTCCCTAACATCGCCGACACCTAACTTCAATTATTAACCCCTAATCTGCCGACTGGAGCTCACCGCTATTCTAATAAATGTATTAACCCCTAAAGCTAAGTCTAATCCTAACACTAACACCCCCCTAAGTTAAATATAATTTACATCTAACGAAATTAATTATCTCTTATTAAATAAATTATTCCTATTTAAAGCTAAATACTTACCTGTAAAATAAATCCTAATATAGCTACAATATAAATTATAATTATATTATAGCTATTTTAGGATTAATATTTATTTTACAGGCAACTTTGTAATTATTTTAACCATGTACAATAGCTATTAAATAGTTAAGAACTATTTAATAGTTACCTAGTTAAAATAATTACAAAATTACCTGTAAAATAAATCCTAACCTAAGTTACAATTAAACCTAACACTATACTATCATTAAATTAATTAAATAAAATACCTACAATTACCTACAATTAAACCTAACACTACACTATCAATAAATAAATTAAATACAATTCCTACAAATAACTACAATGAAATAAACTAACTAAAGTACAAAAAATAAAAAAGAACTAAGTTACAAAAAATAAAAAAATATTTACAAACATAAGAAAAATATTACAACAATTTTAAACTAATTACACCTACTCTAAGCCCCCTAATAAAATAACAAAGACCCCCAAAATAAAAAATGCCCTACCCTATTCTAAATTACTAAAGTTCAAAGCTCTTTTACCTTACCAGCCCTGAACAGGGCCCTTTGCGGGGCATGCCCCAAGAAGTTCAGCTCTTTTGCCTTTAAAAAAAAACATACAATACCCCCCCAACATTACAACCCACCACCCACATACCCCTAATCTAACCCAAACCCCCCTTAAATAAACCTAACACTAAGCCCCTGAAGATCATCCTACCTTGTCTTCACCTCACCAGGTATCACCGATCCGTCCTGGCTCCAAAATCTTCATCCAACCCAAGCGGGGGCTGGCGATCCATCATCCGGTGGCTGAAGAGGTCCAGAAGAGGCTCCAAAGTCTTCATCCTATCTGGGAAGAAGAGGCGATCCGGACCGGCAACCATCTTGATCCAAGCGGCATCTTCTATCTTCATCCGATGACGACCGGCTCCATCCTGAAGACCTCCACCGCGGACTCATCTTCTTCCGGCGACGTCCAACTGAAGAATGACGGTTCCTTTAAGGGACGTCATCCAAGATGGTGTCCCTCGAATTTGATTGGCTGATAGGATTCTATCAGCCAATCGGAATTAAGGTAGGAATATTCTGATTGGCTGATGGAATCAGCCAATCAGAATCAAGTTCAATCCGATTGGCTGATCCAATCAGCCAATCAGATTGAGCTCGCATTCTATTGGCTGATCGGAACAGTTAGTTTATTTCATTGTAGTTATTTGTAGGAATTGTATTTAATTTATTTATTGATAGTGTAATGTTAGGTTTAATTGTAGGTAATTGTAGGTATTTTATTTAATTAATTTAATGATAGTATAGTGTTAGGTTTAATTGTAACTTAGGTTAGGATTTATTTTACAGGTAATTTTGTAATTATTTTAACTAGGTAACTATTAAATAGTTCTTAACTATTTAATAGCTATTGTACATGGTTAAAATAATTACAAAGTTGCCTGTAAAATAAATATTAATCCTAAAATAGCTATAATATAATTATAATTTATATTGAAGCTATATTAGGATTTATTTTACAGGTAAGTATTTAGCTTTAAATAGGAATAATTTATTTAATAAGAGATAATTAATTTCGTTAGATGTAAATTATATTTAATTTAGGGGGGTGTTAGTGTTAGGGTTAGACTTTAGGGGTTAATACATTTATTAGAATAGCGGTGAGCTCCAGTCGGCAGATTAGGGGTTAATAATTGAAGTTAGGTGTCGGCGATGTTAGGGAGGGCAGATTAGGGGTTAATACTATTTATTATAGGGTTAGTGAGGCGGATTAGGGGTTAATAACTTTATAATAATAGCGGTGCGGTCCGCTGGGCAGATTAGGGGTTAATAAGTGTAGGCAGGTGGAGGCGACGTTGAGGGGGGCAGATTAGGGGTTAATAAATATAATATAGGGGTCGGCGGTGTTAGGGGCAGCAGATTAGGGGTACATAGCTATAATGTAGCTGGTGGCTCTTTGCGGTCGGCAGATTAGGGGTTAATTATTGTAGGTAGCTGGCGGCGACGTTGTGGGGGGCAGATTAGGGGTTAATAAATATAATATAGGGGTCGGCGGTGTTAGGGGCAGCAGATTAGGGGTACATAAGGATAACGTAGTTGGCGGTCGGCAGATTAGGGGTTAAAAAAATGTAATCGAGTTGCGGCGATGTGGGGGGACCTCGGTTTAGGGGTACATAGGTAGTTTATGGGTGTTAGTGTACTTTAGAGTACAGTAGTTAAGAGCTTTATAAACCGGCGTTAGCCCAGAAAGCTCTTAACTACTGACTTTTTTCCTGCGGCTGGAGTTTTGTCGTTAGATTTCTAACGCTCACTTCAGACACGACTCTAAATACCGGAGTTAGAAAAATCCCATTGAAAAGATAGGATACGCAATTTACGTAAGGGGATCTGCGGTATGGAAAAGTCGCGGCTGAAAAGTGAGCGTTAGACCCTTTTTTGAGTGACTCCAAATACCGGAGGTAGCCTAAAACCAGCGTTAGGAGCCTCTAACGCTGGTTTTCACGGCTAACGCCAAACTCTAAATCTAGGCCTAAGTGACACAGAAAACACATTAACAGTCTCTTTCTTTTCAGGAAAACATATATTTCATAACATACCAAAGACATTTAAGAATACAATAAGATTAACTTTCCACCAAATTTAAAATGTATTTGAAAGTGTCCGAATTTGCAAGGAATGGCTATTTTCCCCACAGATTGAGACAAACACATTTCAAACAGAATAATACATTCTCAGGTTTAGAGTAAATCTTTTACATGTCATACAAGACACAGTGAGAACCGACAGACCAACACTCATTACACAGCACTGCCCCCCCCTTTCTCTACTCATAACTTCTCTGAATGCAGGAGAAAACTTCAGCATGCACAGCTCCCTGCCTTGAAATGAAACTGTTAACCCCTTTGTAGACATTAAAAATGCAATAACATTCTCCTTTTCTCTATGCATTATTATCAATATTTTGCTATGAGCAGACCCCATTTTTTAACAACACAATAATAGCAGCAAAATAACAGCAGGTATGATAAAATGCACAGTCACTTAATATCTTCTAAGCACAGCACAGCACAATCATATAGCAATAAAAGCAAGCAAGCAAGCAAAAGCACCAAATACTAATTCAAATCCAGTGATAGGTAACAAAAACTCTACTATAGGAATGTATAGGGAAAACGTCAACACAGATGAGACTCAAACTCACCACAACATAGCGATGCCAACTTGCACAGGGGACTTAAACCTCACGTCAAATGCATGCTAACTTTTTATCTCTTGCGCGCTTCACCAGACAGGACTGCACCCCTGTCTAAACTAGCACAGGACTGTAAACCTGTCTAGAGGGGGTTATCACAAATGCCGGCTGGACTAAAAACCTCCGCAAAAAACCCTGCTTCTTTACTGCAGGAACCCCGTAACCCTTTATCATATATAATCAACACCTATTATAAGAATAAATTTAGCTTCAGATTCACAGAGGTATAAGTAGAGTAAAAAACACTCATCTACTTACCCAGTGCGAATCCCACAAGCTGACGCCAGAATTGTTAGATGTTGTTTTCAGGGGGGGGAGCGTGTCAGTCAGGGCTTGGCATGGAACACACCTTATCAGCTGGAAATGAATGTATTTGATTAGGATATCCAAGAGAATAGCATTCAGACCACGCAACAATGAGTCTAAAAATGATTCTGTTTATTGAAAGATGAAAGGCACGTCTTATAGGCGACAGTTACAGCATATAGGGTTAAAAAGTGACGTATTCATAACTACATCATATCATACCATATTTCATGAACAAAAGAAGCTTATTGAAATAATTGAGAGAAAGAGGAGTATGAAGGAGTATTCCTTATAACAGTAGCGAAAATACATCTGTGCGCATAGCTCAGCCCAAAGCAAGGCCGTTTGGCCATCTTACTTAGATAACTGATTTCCAGGCGCATTGCCAGGAACATTTGCAAGGCCAATAAAACTAATACAATTCTTACTAACATCAGCATATTTCTCACTACATAATGACTGCTGTAATAAAAGCTTCTTTAGACAAGATGGATGCCTAAGACAAAATGGTGCTGGTCATGCTAACAATTCCTAACAACTGCTATTTATGGCTAAGATCTATTTATTTTCTTTTACAGCTCAGTAATGTTTCAAGCAAATTCAACCAATGGACCATTTTCAGTACAACCACAGTTGTCTTTTATCCTTCCTGTAAGCCCCCAGGTGGGACATGGACAGACACTGACCGAGCCTTTTTACCAAGCATTTTTAAAGGGACAACCAAAGACTCTGGGGGTAAGTGTTTGTGGAGAAACTACATGGAATATATTTTAACATAATATTAATATGTGAAGAAAGAAAATATGACATGCTGAGAATTACTGTGGCTAGCAGGAAGCATGAATAGAATGCAGATGATGAAGGCATAATTTTCTGTTAGCGTCAGCTGATATAGCATTTTTGATATAAGCATTTGCAGACCTGCCAACTTTGTAAAATATTTCATAGTGTGCAATATATAATGGTTTCACCGGAAGCAATGTCACAATGAAGTAGCTTTAACGTTAACAACGCTAGGATTTATGTGTGTTGTAAATAAAAGGGACCTTCATTGATGAAATGTAACCGTTATTTTGTTGCTCTGTTACACCAAACTAACGGCTAGATTACAAGTTTTTCGTTATGAGCTGTGCGGTGCTAATGAGCAGTTTTCCATCACCGCTCACTTACATACAACGCTGGTATTACGGGTTTTTACAAACCCAGCGTTAAAAGGCAAGAAGTGAGCGTTGAGCAAAATTTAGCTCCTTACCGCACTTCAATACCAGCGCTGCTTAAGTCAGCAGTGAGCTGGTCGTACGTGCTCGTGCACGATTTTCCTATAGGAATCAACGGGGTTAGCCGGCTGAAAAAAAGTCTAACACCTGCAAAAAGGCAGCGTAAAACTCAGTAACGCAGCCCCATTGATTCCTATGGGGAAATACATTTTATGTTTACACCTAACATGAACCCCGAGTCTAAACACCCCTAATCTTACACTTATTAACCCCTAATCTGCCACCCCCGACATCACCGACACCTACATTATTCTTATTAACCCCTAATCTGCCGCTCTGGACACCGCCACTTACATTATACTTATGAACCCCTAATCTGCTGCCCCCAACATCGCCGACACCTACATTATATTTATTAACCCCTAATCTCCCTCCCCCAATGTAGCCGCAACCTAACTACACTTATTAACCCCTAATCTGCCGCCCCAACAATAAACATATTAACCCCTAAACCGCCGCACTCCGGCCTCGCAAACATTCGTTAAATATTATTAACCCCTAATCTGCCGTCCCTAACATCGCCGCCACCTATCTACATTTATTAACCCCTAATCTGCCGCCCCCAATGTCGCCCTACACACCTTTCTTACAGGAAGAAGCACATGTAACAAACATGAACAGAATACTTATTATATAAAGAAACATTTTACTTGACTTGTGAGACACATTCATTACATGCAGTAGACTTTAACTTCATACTTATAAATGTAATCTGCTGGACCTCCTCAGTGCTGTTGGCATTTTCTTTGAGTTCTTTACGTTCACAATGTTAACTGCACCTTGTTAAATTTAATTCTGCTACTTCATATTTTTATTTTCACTGAGTAGCGACTTCCATCGTCACCCTCTAACTTTTGCCTAAAGTTAGTTCATGCAGAAGGTGAATGCATGAAGTTGCTGTCTGCTGTTAGTGAGAAATGTAAAGCTAATATTGAAGCATCAACAGTGAAGTGATTACACTGGGGTAAAATGAGACTTCAGACTGTATCCTGCTGCAATGACTTTGAATCGAAACCGTTGCAAATTGAAACCCAGTTTATAACGTAAGTCAATGGGAAGTGAGGGAGTTAGGTTCCAGGCCCCTCTCAAAATTATCATAAGTAACACCTAATACATTATTTTTAAAGCTTTGAAATGAAGACTTTAAATGCTAAACAGCATTATAAACCTAATAAAATAATCACACAACACAGAATATATAATTAAGTTAAATGAACAAAAACATTTGCTAAACAGCATTATAAACCTAATACAATAATCACACAACACATACTTTACTTGCATTTTTCTGCAAACAGTTATTTCTATGCATTCCAATCTAGACTGATTTATAGACAGGAAGATCTTGTTCCTTTGAAATCTGCTCGATAGCTCAGGTCTGGTTAAACTGATTAATTTCAGCTTGCTTGGCTTGCATATCTTTGCTGCAACACAAGCAGACAGCTCCACCTTCTGGCTATTTTAATCAATCCACTGCTTCTCAATGCTTTTCAAGAACAGTCATATGACTGAAAAAAAAGGTTGTTATTCTGAAACTGCTCAAATTGAGCCGTTGTAAACCGAGGGCCACCTGTATATGTAGATATATTTGCTATACTGAGGCCTATTTACTATGGTGCGAGCGGACATATATAAGTTTATATAGGATAGAATTTGTTTTAAAATATTACTTAAAATATTTTATTTCAGAACATAGTTTTCTTATTCTTGATTCGAGCAGATAGCCAGCTCCTCTCTTTTGACATAAAAAACTTGCGGGAAGAAATTGTTTGGGAAAGTCCACTTACGCTTCCCCAACCTCCTCTATCGAGCGTTTGTGATTTAGACATAGGAGATATATCATAAACCTGCTGTGACCCGCTCCTTGGGGACTACATTACAGCTGCAACGAATATCCCTACAGTACCGGACTGGTCCTCGCTGAGTGTGGAGTTGCGACAGCCTTCTGGCCCCAAGCCGTACCTTATAGCTTGTGAGGAGCATTGTTCACTTCTAGCCTTTCCAGTGGCTTGCGCAGAGAAAACAGTCGACACAACTCACATAAGCTATGCAGCGCTGCAGAGTCTGGGGAGAGTAGGTCTAACCGGGAAGGAACTAAGGCGCGATGTACAACTTGGGAGAGAAGAGGTTTAGATACGAGTCTCCCACTCTCTGAAATTACACCTATTCCACTTCTACCCTATAAGACGTTGAGAGCACCTTGGCCTTCCTCGGCTACAAATTCTATGACGGTTGCATCTCTAGCCCTCTGGGAAAGGCCCTGGCTGAATGCTGCACCGCTATCAACCGCACCTATTTTTCTCTCTCACAATCGGGGTATGATGTCCAAACTCCCCTAAGACACATGTACACTCTAAAATATAACGTTGGCCATGTTAAATGTCCTTACTACTGCTCCCTTTACGCAGTTGGGAGTAGGTTAACGAGTTATTCACTAGGTCTTTTCCTCTCCTAAAGCCGGTATAGAGATCGTCAATGGGACATTCTTTTTCTGCATATTTGCCATTAATAACTGTGATACTATGATCTTCACTTTTTTCTGTTTTAACTGTGGATCAGTCTGTTGGTCTCTGTTATACATTGTTAACCTTTCTCACTATGGTTTTTTTTTTGTCCTAGTTTGTCATTAGTACATATCTTAGTTAGAAGTGCATTATTTTTATGTTAACTTACGGTGAATACTTGGATTTACACCTTCATATGCATAGGATGGTATATGAAACGGTGACTTTTATCATTTGTTTATCTGTATGTTTATGTGTGCTCTAACCTTTCTCAGAAATCACACTACCGCAATGCTACCCTAGACATTTGAATACCTTATTTAAATACTTCCACTAGGTAAGGTATAACTACTCAGACATCAACCTGATAACCTATAGGGGGAGGAGATATGGTATTTTTAGAGTCCCATTTGCTAGCTGTAATTAATCTTTATCTAACCTCCCCTGTATCTAACTCTCATCATAGGCTCTTTTTGATCTGTTCAATGCAGCCCATAAAATGTTTCTTAATTTAGCAGCTCATCTGTAATGTGAGCAGGTTTTGTCTGAAGGTACACTGTTATCTTGCCCTAGAAGTAATCACTCTATTAGATGTATGCATATTTTGTGATCCTTGGACAGGGCAGATAGTACTCATATTGAGCTAACCACATATTGCATGGCTGATTATCATTACAGGGTCTGGCAATATTAGGTAGACGTGTTTCCCTTCCTAGATTATATAATTTTAGGGCATATTTCCATATCTGGGCCATTTACATAGCATTGCGGATATGTACCATGGTTAGTCTCACCACACACACCTAGGGAATGCCAAAGGGGCAGTGGAAAGCTCCGTATCCTTAGGTTCCTGTAACCATAACTTTAAACATAGGAATTATAGAGCTTACAGTTTCTAGTCCCCTCTATATCTTATTTAATAAAGAGCCTCTAGTATATAGGTACAGCTTGTGTATAGTACTAAGTCTAATTCAGTACCCTCTAGTATAAAGGTACAGCTTGAGTATAGTAACAAGTCTAACATAGTGCCTTTAGTATATAGATACAGCTTGTGTATAGTAACAAGTCTCATACGATACTTCTAGTATATAGGTACAGCTTGGGTATGCCTAATTCAAACCATTCTCACTAGCCAAATTTATTTTATATATACTACATTTGCCAGATTTGACCATGCATTGGTCCATACCCAAGACTTTTTTTTTTTTATGAATATATGGGTTCATATTTATGTTTCATCAGTGTGATCCTTGTCCCCATTGGGTTAGTTCAACGTTATTAAAATGGTGTTTCTTCTCGGTAGCTAGCCTAGTGGTTCATTTGCCAGTTTTCGCATAGTTACTGACCACAGCACTGTTGATATTCAATCTCCATATTAGAGCTCTTTACACTATTAAGTTTAATGGCCCTGTAGTTTTTACCTTTCCAGTATCCTAACTGGCTCCGCCCTCCCTTTCCCCCCCATTTCGAGCGGCTCTTGCCTGCTGCATCCCCACCCCCATACACTCAGGCCCATGTGAGGCCAGACAAAAGCCAACTCCCTACCTCTTATCATTTTTAGTTTATAGAGTACCTCTTATCTCGGGGTAGGGATAATTAGTTATATGATATAAAAATTGAGGTTTTATTGTTATATGTTCCAGTCACCCTTGTTTTCTATATATTGTTTCACATTTTATGTTCATGGTTTCAGAGGTGGTGCTATAACTCATGTCAACTGTTATTCTCCTGCTACTGAACTTGCTATATTCCATGTCACTGGCTCTTATTTATATATATATATATATATATATATATATACATAGCACTACTACTGGTTGGATATTGTGATAACAACTGCTACACTAGTACACCAATGTTTCAGCCCACGTTTACTTCCTATATGAGAAATGTATAAGTGTCTTTATTACTTCTGATCCGTGCCTGGACATATTTTCTGTTTTATTGTTATTACTCACTACCTCAATAAAAAAATTATTAAAAAAAAAAAAAGTGCTAAAAAGTACACTAACACCCATAAACTACCTATTAACCCCTAAACCGAGACCCTCCCTCATCGCAAATAATAAAATAAAATTATTAACCCCTAATCTGCCGCTCCGGACATTGCGGCCACTATAACATATTAACCCCCAAACCGCCGTACTCCTGCATCGCAAACACTAGTTAAATATTATTAACCCCTAATCTGCTGTCCCTAACATCGCCCCAACCTACATTACTGTTATTAACCCCTAATCTGCTGCCCCCAAAATCGCTGCCACTATATTAAAGTTATTAACCCCTAAACCTAACCCTAAGTCTAACCCTAAATCCCCCTAACTTTAATGTAATTAAAATAATTCTAAATACAACCTACTATTAATAACTAAATAATTCTTAATTAAAACTAAATACTTACCTGTAAAATACACCCTAAGCTAGCTACAATATAATTGTTACATTGTATATATCTTAGATTTTATTTTTATTTCACAGCTAAGTGTATTTATTTTAACTAGGTAGAATAGTTAGTAAATAGTTATTAACTATTTACTAACTATATAGTTAAAATAAATACAAAATTACCTGTAAAATAAAACCTAACCTGTCTTACACTAACACCTAACTTACACTACAATTAAATAAATTACATTAATTAAATACAATTAACTAAATTACGCAAAAACAAACACTAAATTACACAAAATAAAAAAGAAATGATCAAATATTTAAACTAATTACATCTAATCTAATAGCCCTATCAAAATAAAAAAAACTAGCCTAAACTAAACTGCCAATAGCCCTTAAAAGGGCCTTTTGCAGGGCATTGCCCCAAAGAAATCAACTCTTTTACCTGTAAAAAGAATACAAACAACCCCCCAACAGTAAAACCCACCACCCACACAACCAAACCCCCCCAAATAAAAACCTATCTAAATAAACCTAAGCTCCCCATTGCCCTGAAAAGGGAATTTTGATGGGCATTGCCCTTAAAAGGGCATTTAGCTCTTTTTCAGCCCAAACCCTAATATAAAAATAAAACCCACCCAATAAACCCTTAAAAAAACCTAACACTAAACCCCGAAGATCCACTCCGTTTTTGAAGACCCGACATCCATCCTCAACAAAGCGGCAGAAGTCCTTAGCGAAGCCGTCAGAAGTCTTCATCCAAGCGGGCCGAAGTCTTCATCCAAGCCGGCAGAAGTCTTCATCCAGACGGCATCTTCTATCTTCATCCATCCAGGGCGGAGCGGCTCCAACTTCAAGACATCCGGCAAGGAGCATCCTCTTCAATCGACGGCTCTTCCAGAATGAAGGTTCCTTTAAGGGACGTCATCCAAGATGGTGTCCCTTGAGTTCCGATTGGCTGATAGAATTTTATCAGCTAATCTGAATTAAAGGTGAAAAAAATCCTATTGGCTGATGCAATCAGCCAATAGGATTGAGCTTCAATCCTATTGACTGATCCAATCAGCCAATAGGATTGAGCTTGCATTCTATTGGCTGTTCCAATCCAACCTTAAAGGAATCTTCATTCTGGAAGAGCCATCGATTGAAGAGGATGCTCCACTCCGGATGTCTTGAAGATGGAGCTGCTCCGCGTCGGATGGATGAAGATAGAATATGCAGTCTGGATGAAGACTTCAGCCCACTTGGATGAAGACTTCGGCCCGCTTGGATGAAGACTTCTGCCGGCTTCGCTGAGGACTTCTGCCGCTTCATTGAGGATGGATGTCCGGTCTTCAAAAACTGTAAGTGGATCTTCAGGGGTTAGTGTTAGTTTTTTTTAAGGGTTTATTGGGTGGGTTTTATTTTTAGATTAGGGTATTATTTTTACAGGTAAAAGAGCTGATTTCTTTGGGGCAATACCCTGCAAAAGGCCCTTTTAAGGGCTATTGGCAGTTTAGGTTAGGGTTTTTTTTATTTTGGGGGGGCTTTTTTATTTTGATAGGGCTATTAGATTAGGTGTAATTATTTTAAATATTTGATCATTTCTTTTTTATTTTGTGTAATTTAGTGGGGTTTTTTTGTAATTTAGTTAATTGTATTTAATGTAATTTATTTAATTGTAGTGTAAGGTTAGGTGTTAGTGTAACTCAGGTTTTATTTTACAGGTAACTTTGTATTTATTTTAACTAGGTAGGTAATAAATAGTTAATAACTATTTAGTAACTAGTCTACCTAGTTAAAATAAATACAAACTTAGCTGTGAAATAAAAATAAAACCTAAGATAGGTACAATGTAACTATTAGTTATATTGTAGCTAGCTTAGGGTTTATTTAACAGGTATTTAGTTTTAATAGGAATTATTTAGTTAATGATAGTCATTTTTTTTAGATTTATTTTAGTTACATTAAAGTTAGGGGTGTTAGGGTTAGACTTAGGGTTAGGTTTAGGAGTTTATAACTTTAGTATAGTGGCAACATTATAGTGGGGTTAATAAGTGTAGGTAGGTGGCGGCGATGTCGGCGCGGCAAATTAGGGGTTAATAACTGTAATGTAGGTGGTGGCGACATTGGGTGCGGCAGTTTAGGGGTTAATAACTGTATGTAGGTGTCGGCGACGTTGGGGTGGCATATTAGGGGTTAATAAGTATAATGTAGGCAGCAGATTAGGGGTTAATAAGTGTAATGTAGGTGTTGGCGATGTCGCGGGTGGCAGATTAAGAGTGTTTAGACTCTGGGTTTATGTTAGGGTGTTATGTGTAAACATAACTTTTGTTTCCCCTCAATGGGGCTGCGTTACGGAGCTTTACGCTCCTTTATTGCAGGTGTTAGACTTTTTTTCAGCCGGCTCTCCCCATTGATGTCTATGGAGAAATCGTGCACGAGCACGTAAAACCAGCTCAAAGCAGCGCTGGTATTGGAGTGCGATATGAAGCTGCAATATTGCCTGCTAACGCCGGGTTTATGAAAACCTGTAATAGCAGCGCTATAGGGAGGTGAGCGATGACAATAACTTGCAAGTTAGCACCGAGCCGCTCATAATGCAAAACTCGTAATCTAGCCGATTGTTAACACAAGCTATATGAATCAAGTATCTTATTGCTATTAGATATATATGGTATTTTGCAAACTTTGTTTGATCACTTACATTCTGTCTGAGGAAGGGTCATGTCTTGTATAATAAAGCACTGAAAATTCAGTGAGTTATAGCTATCTATGTTTCATATATATATAATCTCTAAAACAGAAAAGGGAAGGGCGCACAGCAAAAATGTCTTTCCTAGTGTAGTATATCAGATAACTTGAAAGTAGTTCAAAACAGTGTAGACAAATGAACACTCATGTGTAACAACCTCAGCTCTTATGAGGTATCGATAGAGCACTGTATGGCATATAGGCACTGTAGATCTCAGCTCCATTTCCCTCAAGCACCCAATTGTTCTTTTCTTGCAGGTATAGTCCTCACCTCCCCAACAGAAGATTAACCGTTTCAGAAGGGAGGGCAAAATCCTGTTCGCAAACAATCTTTATGTGACCTCCTTATATGATTTATTGGGGATGAGGGATGTGGGCTTAAAAAAATCGTTAATGAACCAATTCATATAAACAATCTTTATTGTCTCTTATATGTGTGTGTATGTATATGTGTATGTGTATGTGTATATACAGGGAGTGCAGAATTATTAGGCAAATGAGTATTTTGACCACATCATCCTCTTTATGCATGTTGTCTTACTCCAAGCTGTATAGGCTCGAAAGCCTACTAACAATTAAGCATATTAGGTGATGTGCATCTATGTAATGAGAAGGGGTGTGGTTTAATGACATCAACACCCTATATCAGGTGTGCATAATTATTAGGCAACTTCCTTTCCTTTGGCAAAATGGGTCAAAAGAAGAACTTGACAGGCTCAGAAAAATAAAAAATAGTGAGATATCTTGCAGAGGGATGCAGCACTCTTAAAATTGCAAAGCTTCTGAAGCGTGATCATCGAACAATCAAGCGTTTCATTCAAAATAGTCAACAGGGTCGCAATAAGCGTGTGGAAAAACCAAGGCGCAAAATAACTGCCCATGAACTGAGAAAAGTCAAGCGTGCAGCTGCCAAGATGCCACTTGCCACCAGTTTGGCCATATTTCAGAGCTGCAACATCACTGGAGTGCCCAAAAGCACAAGGTGTGCAATACTCAGAGACATGGCCAAGGTAAGAAAGGCTGAAAGACAACCACCACTGAACAAGACACACAAGCTGAAACGTCAAGACTGGGCCAAGAAATATCTCAAGACTGATTTTTCTAAGGTTTTATGGACTGATGAAATGAGAGTGAGTCTTGATGGGCCAGATGGATGGGCCCGTGGCTGGATTGGTAAAGGGCAGAGAGCTCCAGTCCGACTCAGACGCCAGCAAGGTGGAGGTGGAGTACTGGTTTGGGCTGGTATCATCAAAGATGAGCTTGTGGGGCCTTTTCGGGTTGAGGATGGAGTCAAGCTCAACTCCCAGTCCTACTGCCAGTTTCTGGAAGACACCTTCTTCAAGCAGTGGTACAGGAAGAAGTCTGCATCCTTCAAGAAAAACATGATTTTCATGCAAGACAATGCTCCATCACACGCGTCCAAGTACTCCACAGCGTGGCTGGCAAGAAAGGGTATAAAAGAAGAAAATCTAATGACATGGCCTCCTTGTTCACCTGATCTGAACCCCATTGAGAACCTGTGGTCCATCATCAAATGTGAGATTTACAAGGAAGGAAAACAGTACACCTCTCTGAACAGTGTCTGGGAGTCTGTGGTTTCTGCTGCACGCAATGTTGATGGTGAACAGATCAAAACACTGACAGAATCCATGGATGGCAGGCTTTTGAGTGTCCTTGCAAAGAAAGGTGGCTATATTGGTCACTGATTTGTTTTTGTTTTGTTTTTGAATGTCAGAAATGTATATTTGTGAATGTTGAGATGTTATATTGGTTTCACTGGTAAAAATAAATAATTGAAATGGGTATATATTTGTTTTTTGTTAGGTTGCCTAATAATTATGCACAGTAATAGTCACCTGCACACACAGATATCCCCCTAAAATAGCTATAACTAAAAACAAACTAAAAACTACTTCCAAAACTATTCAGCTTTGATATTAATGAGTTTTTTGGGTTAATTGAGAACATGGTTGTTGTTCAATAATAAAATTAATCCTCAAAAATACAACTTGCCTAATAATTCTGCACTCCCTGTATATATATATATATATATATATATATATATATATATATATATATATATATATATATATATTATATATATATGCACATAAAATAATGTTAAAAGTTGCTTTACAAGCATCCAAAAGCAAACAGTTCTGATAAAAAAAATCTCTCCAAACAGCTGGAGGTGCTTAAAAATGTGCCGTAGCACCAGTGTCTAAAATTAGGCTAGTGAGGGGGCATGGCCTGACGCGTTTCGCGACACGACAGGTCGCTTCATCAGAGGTATATATATATATATGTATATATTCTACATGCACAGCCACTCTGAAGCATTCCTCCCGATCACTAAAACTATGTGAAGCACGGTCTGTGTCGGGTGCTCAAGAGGGAATGCGGGTGTCACATTGCGGGACCATGTGAGTTGACAGGTCTGCAACTTGCAAGCAAATACAGAGCTTTATTAAAAATAGAATAAATGATATTTAGAGTTATTTAAAAAATAACATAGAACAGACTATGAGTAATGTTAATGATATAGGTTTTTGATTGTAATAGTCAGCTATATTAGTTATGTTCAAAGATATATTACTGCTGAGCTGATTACCTGTGTCATATTGTGTTTCATTCCTAGACTGTGCAAATCACTTTGGTGATCTTACATGTGGCCCTTAGTGCTGTACTTATTGCCACCATGGGCTCATCTCTGTCAATAACTATTATTAGTGGCGTCACCTTCTGGGGATCGATTTTTGTGAGTGTATCTGCTGTCTGATATATGCATTTATAATGTAAACATAATGTGTACACTGCCTGCTAATCTTTTAAAGATGTGAAATAACCTTTTATGTTGCATACACGTGAGCTGAAATGCATTTATACATAACGCAAACCCACCACCTCATATATTATGTGCACTTGTTTGCATATCTGATGTCACAGAACAAAATCTACTGTAGCAGGGTAGCCCAGACTATTGCCCGCTGGCCCCCCATCAAAGAGTTTTTATGTGGCCCTCAGCATCAGTGAGCAGAAGACACATCAATAATTAGTTATCGAAAATGCAGTTTCACAATTATCATTAAGGGATAAATCATGTGATGGCTGCGGCAGTGAAATAACATCACTGAGCTAGCACTGCCGCAATCTTTGTTTAGGTTGCCTCGAGTATGCACAATGCTTGCAAAAAAGATGGCCACTGCACATACGCGGTGCTGTTTTCACTGCTGGCTGCCTTCAGATTTATACCTGGTCTGTAAATCTAGTTCCACCCTCCCTCCCTGTTTAATTGGATGGCGGTTTATGTATTTCTGCTCCTGTAGATTAACACGGCTGGAGTATGGTTACTTGAGCTAGCCTTGGGTAAGACTGTCTTTTTAATTTTTGTTCTCGCCCTGGTGATAGCTAGCTTGTGCCGCCTAGCGGATCCAGGTCCTTTTAACGGAGAAAGATTGTCACACTCTGGTAGCGGGAGGTCTTGGCACATTTCTACCTTTGGCAAATTAAATGGTGTGAAGAGATGGCCAGGCTGACGGGAAGGGCCTAAAACCCTAGGTGTGTGTCTATGGTGTCCCTCTCAGGAAGACGGGTCACAAAAACTCCCTGCAAGCCCCATTTTTCATTGCTGTGGGCACATTCCGTTGTGGGGCCTTGACCTCTTGTTTAACTTGAGTAGACTAGTGACTTAATTGACGCCACCCCAGTTACAATTGCCAGTTATGTTATTTTGTTGAATATATGCAACCTTTCATGGTCTCTCTCTCCACACCTGGTCTCTTTGTGTTTATTTCATTATTAGGGGTCTAGTTATTTAATCTACACCGTTAACTCCTAACTTGAGTCTTTTATCCCTTTAACAAATTCCTGAACCTGAAAATACTGCAAATCAAATAGCTTGTTTAGAAAATTTGCAGCATTTTGAAAACCTAGGTTTTGAAATTTGCTTTTTGGCCTCTCTAGGGACATTTTTTTTTTTTTACACAAAAGCAAGAGGTATTAAATGTCCCTATAAATTAAATTAATATAATTTTATTTTGAGGCAATATCTTTAGTATAAGTCAATAATTTTCTGGAACATTCCCAAGGTTAGTAACTAACACATTAAACAAAAAATGTTTGGGCACCCTTGTGCCTTAGCATTCAAAAAAGGTTCCTCTCTATTCATTTAAAGTGTTTTAATTTAGTTGGTTACGCAGAGTTTCACAATATTAGATTTTTCTTTTCATAATGTGATCTGGAGGACCTCAAATAGAGTGTCACACTCTCTGAAAGTGTCCCTCAACAGCACTTGTAGCATGTAGTATTTTTTATGTTTGCATACACATACATAGAACATTTAGAATATATACCTAATGAACTATATGTATAGCTTAATTCACTTGTAAAATGCTTTTTTTTTCTCTATAGTATCTCATTTCAGGAGCTCTGTCAGTTGCAGCTGAGATCAAACAGTCTCGTTGTCTGGTGAGTTTCCC
Organism: Bombina bombina; assembly: GCF_027579735.1. Classification (NCBI taxonomy): domain Eukaryota; kingdom Metazoa; phylum Chordata; class Amphibia; order Anura; family Bombinatoridae; genus Bombina; species Bombina bombina. Next base: position 104,748,682 of record NC_069507.1, read on the forward strand.
TGGCACAGCTCTGATCCTAAACATTATATCCAGGTATTTGAAAAGAACTCAAAGAAAATATGTTTACTTTCATAAGATGGTGAAAATCTGATCCATAAATCAATACACAGGTGACAGAAAATCCTTATTTATTTTTAAGGAGACAAACAGGCAACGTTTCGGGATAATATCCCTTATTCATGCCATACCTGACAAACACTAACCATACGCTTATATACTCTAATACCACTAGGTGGCGCTAACAAGCATATTAACTATTTCCTAACCATCAATAATTCTCTAACAATATTTAATGCTAATATAGTAAAGTTTATATATATATATATATATATATATATATATATATATATATATATATATACAAAACATATGTTTGACTATACATCAATAGAAAGCAGAAAGACGCTAACCAATAATTCACTATGTTTACTTTCTGTTTGTATAATGAATTTAAATTTATAGAAATACTGACAAATCCCATTGTTTATTTAGACCCTTCGGTTCCAATGTTCCCAGTTCATATATCCAATATGATTCTCTTTGTCTTAGCAACAACTCCCTATCCCCTCCTCTACGTGGTTTAATTATATGATCGATTATTTGAAACCTAAGTTGACTTATGGAATGACCATATTTTAGAAAGTGACTAGCTAGCAGGGCTTTAAGATTACTCATACAAATATTACTTTTATGCTCAATAATACGATCCTTGGCACTTCTAGTTGATTCCCCTATATATACCCCCCCACATGGACATTTAACCATGTAAATAACATAAGTGGTTAAACAGGTGTAAAACCCTTTTATACTATATTTTTTCCCCAGTGTGGGGATGAAAAAAGAAGGAACCTTTGGTCATATTAGTACAGCATGAACTGCCTAAACATGGAAAGCAACCCAAATTTTTAGAACCGATATATCTATCTCCCTTTTTAATACTGGTTCCAATATTAGCTTTTACCAATTTAGTTTGTACATTAGGTCCTTTTTTATAGGCTGGCATGGGATATTCTTTAAACACTTGTATATTTGGATTACACTCAGATAATATTCCCCAATGTTTCCTAATAATACGCTGTATCTCAGAACTCTGAGAATTAAATTCTGTTACAAATATTAATCTATCTTTTTCTTTTTTCGTTTGAGAAGTCACATGAGTACTTTTAGTTTTCAATAGGTCAGATCTAGGAATCAATTTCACTTTATTTATTCTTCAATTAGAATATCTGGGTAACCCCTCTCTTTAAATCTTGCTCCCATTTCTTCCAGTCTTGTATTTAACAAGCACTCATTAGAAACTAGTTTTCTTACTCTCAACATTTGACTATGGGGGAGACTTTTAATTAATGAAGGGGGGTGGGCACTCTCAAATCTCAAAAGGCTCTTACGGTCTGTATCCTTTTTGAATAAATCTGTTTCAAAAGAGTTACCTTTCTTCATTACCCTAACATCTAAAAAAATCAATGAATTCTTCACTCCAGGTCAGTTTAAATTTTATATAGTTTGTGGCTATATTCAGCTCATTTACAAACTCCTGCAGGGTTCCAACGTCGCCCCACCATACCCCAAAGATGTCATCGATATATCGCCACCATGTGGCGAAATATTGAATAAATAAATGGTTAGAAAACACATATCTTTCTTCATATAAATTCATAAAAATATTGGCATAATTGGGGGCGACGTTGGAACCCATAGCTGTCCCTTGGAGCTGAAGGAAGAAGTCATCCTGAAAGAGAAAATAGGTACCATAGATGATCACAGATAGTAGTTGCAAAAAAAAAACAAATTTGGGGTGGATTATATTTGTTATTAAATTCTAAAGTTATTTTAACAGAATCTAGTCCACTAGTATGTTTAATATTGGTGTATAAACTTTCAACATCAAGACTGAACATAATGAATTTATCATAATTTAAGTCTAGAGAGTAAAGCTTTAGCAAAACATCTCCTGCATCTTTAATGAAGGAATTCGTTATCTCTACAAATGGGAGTAATATTTTGTCTAAGAAAATGAAAATATTAGTGAATGCTGAATTTGTACTAGCTACTATGGGTCGGTCGGGTGGACCAATTAACCGTTTATGCATTTTAGGTAACATATATATAACTAGAGTACATGGGTTTGTAATTTTCAAAAAAGATACTACATCTTTACCAATGATGTTATTTTTCACAGCTTTAGAAACAATACTATCAATTTCTTTCTGTATTAAAAATAATGGATTATATAAGAGTTTTTTATATACATTAACATCCCCCAGTTGTTTTTTAATTTCATGTATATATTGATTTTTATCTTGCACAACAACTGCACCGCCTTTATCAGCTCTTTCTCTTGTAAGGTGTATCCAGTCCACGGATTCATCCTTTACTTGTGGGATATTCTCCTTCCCAACAGGAAGTGGCAAAGAGAGCACACAGCAGAGCTTTCCATATAGCTCCCCCTCTAGCTCAACCCCCCAGTCATTCTCTTTGCCGGCTCTAAGCAATCGGAAGGGTAAAGTGAATGTGGTGTTAGAAATGTAGTTTTTATTTTCTACAAGCAAAAGTTTGTTATTTTAAATGGTACCGGTGTGTACTATTTACTCTCTAGCAGAAAGGAATGAAGAGTTCTGCAGGGAGGAAGATGATTTTAGCATGTTGTAACTAAAATTCACTGCTGTTCCCACATAGGACTGAGGAGTGCAAGAAAACTTCAGTTGTCGGGAACGGTTTGCAGGTTAGGCTGCAATAAGGTATGTTCAGTCATTTATTTCTAGACAAGACTGTGATAATGCTAGAAGAGACTGATAATATCCCCATGAGGGAAGGGTAAGCTGTATTCAGAGACTAAGTATGGAATTGCAAGCTTACATAACAGGGTTAGTTTATGCTGGTTGACACTACTTAATGGCAAACGTTTTTTATTGAAAAATTTCGTTTTTTGAGACACTTTGAAGGTTCCTTTGGGTTTCTTTCAGGGGTTATTACCCACATGGCTATTACTAGAACACTTGGGAGTGTTTCTTTAGGCCTCACAAGCACCGGAGTGAGGTGGGAAGGGCATAATTTTGCGCCTCAGATGCGCAGTTATTTTGACTAGAAGTTCAGGCTGTTTCACATGGAGGGTCCTGCTGCAGTTTGAGGGCCTATAAGAAGCTTTTTCCCCACAAATCTGGTCCTAAGGGTGCAGGTAGGGCCACAGCAGAGCTGTGGCAAGGTGCTGAAATGTCTTTAACCGTTTTTTTTTTACTACTGTCGATCCGGTTTGGGCATTAAGGGGTTAATCGTTTATACTGCTATTGGTGCAATCTTACTAATGCTTTAGGTACATACTGTAAAAATTTTGAAAAGTTTGCTGCATTTTTTCACTGTTTTTGCAAGATTGTGTGCCTTTTTATTTCTTAAAGGCACAGTACCGTTTTTTTCAAAGTGTGTTTTTACTTGATTAAAGTGATTTCCAAGCCTGTTTATATTACTACTAGTCTGTTAAACATGTCTGACACCAAGGAAAGTCCTTGTTCAATGTGTTTAGAAGCCATGGTGGAACCCCCTCTCAGAATGTGTCCCACTTGTACTGATATGTCTATACACTTTAAAGAACATATTGTTGCACTTAAAAATGTGGCCCAAGATGATTCTCAGACAGAAGGTAACAAGGTTAGCCCATCAACCTCTACCCAAGTGTCACAACCAGTTACGCCCGCTCAAGCGACGCCTAGCACCTCTAATGCGTCTAACTTTTTTACCTTGCAAGACTTGGCGGCAGTTATGGATAATACCCTCTCAGTGTTCTTATCTAAACTGCCCGTGTTACCTGCAAAGCGTGATAGCTCTGTTTTAAGAACAGATAATGAGCATTCTGATGCTTTAGTAGCCGTATCCGATATACCCTCACAACACTCTGAAGTGGGGGCGAGGGATGTGCTGTCTGAGGGAGAAATTTCCGATTCAGGAAAGGTTTCTCCTCAGACAGATTCAGATACGTTGGCTTTTAAATTTAAACTAGAACACCTCCGCTTATTGCTCAGGGAGGTATTAGTTACTCTGGATGACTGCGACCCTATGGTGGTTCCAGAGAAATTGTGTTAAATGGACAAGTACCTAGAAGTTCCTGTTTACACTGATGTGTTCCCGGTCCCTAAGAGGATTGCGAATATCGTTACTAGGGAGTGGGATAAACCAGGTATTCATTTCGTTCCCCCTCCTGTTTTTAAGAAAATGTTCCCCATATCTAACCCCATACGGGACTCGTGGCAGACGGTCCCTAAGGTGGAGGGGGCTGTTTCTTCACTTGCTAAACGCACAACTATACCTGTAGAAGACAGTTGTGCTTTCAAAGACCCTATGGATAAAAAAATTAGAGGGTTTACTTAAGAAAATTTTTGTTCAACAAGGTTTTCTTCTCCAACCTATTGCGTGCATTGTTCCTGTAACCACTGCAGCTGCTTTCTGGTTCGAGGCGCTGGAAGATGCGCTCCAAACGGAGACCTCATATGAGGACATTATGGACAGAATTAAGGCTCTTAAGCTGGCTAATTCTTTTATCACAGATGCCGCTTTCCAACTAGCTAAGTTAGCGGCAAAAAATTCAGGTTTCGCCATTTTGGCGCGCTGGGCGCTATGGCTAAAGACCTGGTCGGCTGATGTGTCGTCAAAATCCAAACTATTGAACATCCCTTTCAAAGGAAAGACCCTCTTTGGGCCTGAATTGAAAGAGATTATTTCAGAAATCACTGGGGGAAAAGGCCATGCTCTCCCCCAGGACCAGTCCTTCAAGACAAAGAATAAACAAAATAATTTTCGTTCCTTTCGGAATTTCAGGAGCGGTCTCGCTTCATCCTCCCCTGCTGCAAAGCAAGAGGGTAACACTTCACAACCCAGGGCAGCCTGGAACCCTTACCAGGGCTGGAACAAGGGTAAACAGGCCAAGAAGCCTGCAGCTGCCTCCAAGACAGCATGATGGGGTAGCCCCAGATCCGGGACCGGATCTAGTGGGGGGCAGACTCTCTCTCTTCGCTCAGGCCTGGGCAAGAGATGTACATGATCCCTGGGCCTTAGAGATTGTATCTCAGGGATATCTTCTAGAATTCAAGGACTCCCCTCCAAGGGGAAGGTTCCAAATTTCTCGTCTGTTTTCAGACCAGACAAAGAAAGAGGCGTTCTTACTCTGTGTAGAAGACCTACATACAATGGGAGTGATCCACCCAGTTCCAATTGCGGAACAAGGGCTGGGGTTTTACTCAAACCTGTTTGTGGTTCCAAAGAAAGAAGGAACTTTCAGACCAATCATGGATCTAAAAATTCTAAACAAATTCCTCAGAGTCCCATCATTCAAGATTGAGACCATTTGACAATCTTACCAATGATCCAGGAGGGTCAATATATGACCACCGTGGATTTAAAGGATGCGTATCTGCACATTCCTATCCACAAAGATCATCACTAGTTTCTCAGGTTCGCTTTTCTGGACAAGCATTACCAGTTTGTGGCTCTTCCTTTCGGGTTGGCCACTGCTCCCAGAATTTTCACAAAGGTGCTAGGGTCCCTCCTTGCGGTTCTAAGACCGCGGGGCATAGCAGTGGCGCCTTATCTAGACAACATCTTAATTCAGGTGTCGACTTTCCAAAGAGCCAAGTCTCACACGGAAATTGTATTGGCCTTTCTGAGGTCTCACGGGTGGAAGGTGAACATCAAAAAGAGTTCTCTCTCCCCCCTCACAAGAGTTTCCTTCCTAGGAACTCTAATAGACTCGGTAGAAATGAAAAATTTTCTGACGGAGGTCAGAAAGTTAAAACTCTTAACCACTTGCCGAGCCCTTCATGCCAGTCCTCGGCCATCTGTAGCTCAGTGCATGGAGACAATCTGGCTAATGGTAGCGGCAATGGACATAGTCCCTTTTGCACGGATACACCTCAGACCACTGCAACTATGCATGCTCAATCAGTGGAATGGGGATTATGCAGATTTGTCTCCTCAAATGCATCTGGACCAGGGGAACAAAGATTCTCTTCTCTGGTGGTGGTCTCAGGATCACCTGTCTCAGGGAATGTGTTTCTGCAGACCAGAGTGGATCATCGTAACGATCGACGCCAGTCTGTTGGGCTGGGGCGCAGTCTGGGTCTCCCTGAAAGCTCAGGGTTTATGGTCTCGGGAAGAAGCTCTTCTCCCGATAAACATTCTGGAACTGAGGGTGATTTTCAATGCTCTCCAGGCATGGCCTCAGCTTGCTGCGGCCAAATTCATCAGATTTCTGTCGGACAACATCACGACTGTAGCTTACGTCAATCATCAAGGGGGAACAAGGAGTTCCTTAGCAATGACGGAAGTAACTAAAATAATCAGGTGGGCGGAGGATCACTCCTGCCATCTCTCAGCAATTCACATCCCAGGAGTAGACAACTGGGAGGCGGATTTTCTAAGTCGTCAGACTTTTCCCCCGGGGGAGTGGGAACTCCACCCGGAGGTATTTGCCCAGCTGACTCAGCTATGGGGCACTCCAGAATTGGATCTGATGGCGTCCCGTCAGAACACCAAGCTTCCTCTTTACGGGTCCAGATCCCGGGATCCCCAGGCGGTGCTGATAGATGCTCTAGCAGCGCCTTGGTCCTTCAATCTGGCCTATGTTTTTCTACCGTTTCCTCTCCTCCCTCGTCTGGTTGCCAGAATCAAGCAGGAGAGGGCTTCTGTGATTCTAATAGCGCCTTCGTGGCCACGCAGGACCTGGTATGCAGACCTAGTGGACATGTCATCTGTTCCGCCATGGACACTACCAATGAGACAGGACCTTCTAATACAAGGTCCTTTCGAACATCCAAATCTAATTTATCTGCTTGGAGATTGAACGCCTGACTGCTTGGAGATTGAACGCCTAATTCTATCAAAGCGTGGTTTCTCTGAGTCAGTTATTGATACCCTGACTCAGGCTAGAAAGCCTGTCACCAGGAAAATCTACCATAAGATTTGGCGAAAATATATTTTTTGGTGCGAATCCAAGGGTTACTCATGGAGTAAGATTAGGATTCCCAGGATATTGTCCTTTCTCCAAGAAGGATTGGAGAAAGGATTATCAGCTAGTTCCTTAAAAGGACAGATATCTGCTTTGTCTATTCTTTTACACAAACGTCAGGCAGAGGTACCAGATGTTCAAGCGTTTAGTCAGGCTTTAGTCAGAATCAAGCCTGTTTATAGACCTGTGTCTCCGCCATGGAGTCTGAATTTAGTTCTTTCAGTTCTGCAAGGGGTTCCGTTTGAACCTTTACATTCCATAGATATTAAGCTTTTATCTTGGAAAGTTTTGTTTTTGGTAGCTATCTCTTCTGCTCGAAGAGTTTCAGAGTTATCTGCTTTACAGTGTGATTCACCTTACCTGGTGTTCCATGCAGATAAGGTAGTTTTGCGTACCAAACCCAGTTTTCTTCCTAAGGTTGTATCTAATAAGAATATTAACCAGGAAATTGTTGTTCCTTCTCTGTGTCCTAATCCTTCGTCGAAGAAGGAACGTCTGTTACACAATCTTGATATGGTTCGTGCTTTAAAGTTCTATTTACAAGCAACTAAGGATTTCAGACAAACAACTTCTTTGTTTGTTATCTATTCTGGTAAGAGGAGAGGTCAGAAGGTGACCGCTACCTCTCTTTCCTTTTGGCTGAAAAGCATCATCCGTTTGGCCTATGAGACTGCTGGCCAGCAGCCTCCTGAAACAATTACTGCTCATTCTACCAGAGCAGTGGCTTCCACATGGGCTTTTAAAAATGAGGCTTCTTACAGATTTGTAAGGCAGCGACTTGGTCTTCGCTGCATACTTTTTCCAAATTTTCCAAATTCGATACTTTTGCTTCTTCGGAGGCTATTTTTGGGAGAAAGGTTTTACAAGCAGTGGTTCCTTCCGTTTAAGGTACCTGTCTTGTTCCCTCCCTTCATCCGTGTCCTAAAGCTTTGGTATTGGTATCCCACAACTAAAGGATGAATCCGTGGACTGGATACACCTTACAAGAGAAAACAGAATTTATGCTTACCTGATAAATTTATTTCTCTTGTGGTGTATCCAGTCCACGGCCCGCCCTGTCATTTTAAGACAGGTGGTTTTTATTTTTAAACTATAGTCACCACGGCACCCTATGGTTTCTCCTTTTTCTTCCTAACCTTCGGTCGAATGACTGGGGGGTGGAGCTAGAGGGGGAGCTATATGGACAGCTCTGCTGTGTGCTCTCTTTGCCACTTCCTGTTGGGAAGGAGAATATCCCACAAGTAAAGGATGAATCCGTGGACTGGATACACCACAAGAGAAATAAATTTATCAGGTAAGCATAAATTCTGTTTTTTAAAATGATATTTGATTTATTTTGTAAATTACAGAGGGCAGCATGTTGTTTTAGTGATAAATTATTAAGGGACAATTCATATTTATTACCATTATTTCTATACCTTTTCTGTCTCAATTGTAATTTAGCTACATCTGACTGAACCAGAGTGGCAAATGTTTCAATACCTACATTAGGAACAAAGGTACTTTTTTTCTTAAGCCATAATTGCTTTAAATGAATTGCTGGACTCATTTATGAACGATGGTTTTTCTTCCCAATTTATAGTTTTTAATTTCAAATTTCTAAAAAATCTAAATAAGCTGAAAAAAATCATTGAAGATCGTAAAAGAATAAAGTTTTCAAGGCATGAACAAGACTACTTATCAAGCCAAGTGTATAGATGGCGCTATGACCCAGAAGCGCCCGATGTAAGTTCACGTCGCATAACCAAAGACATCACAGCCGTAGTCAGAGGCAAGGTAGCAGTAGCAAAGAGTTCCTGGAAACGTCGCCGGGGGAATCGGATGGAGAAAAAGGAGAGGTGGCAGTAAATACAAATCAAGGGGCAAAGAAAACAAGCAGCAGACAACTTCGGTCAAGTCGCCGCAACTAGAACCAAAGCAGCCTTATTTTGAATATGCAATGCAGGCTATGGATCAGCAGATTCCGGGAACCGTTAGAAATACAAAGTCACCCAGTAACGTTCTAAATATTTCAGAGCACGGCCTTACTAATGATGAACTAGAACTATTAAGTAAAGGGTTATCTTTTTGCCCAAGAAAGAACTTTAATTATTTTGAACTGCAAAAGGACTTATTTAGATTTCTTTCATGTAATTGGCAAGAGTCCATGAGCTAGTGACGTATGGGATATACAATCCTACCAGGAGGGGCAAAGTTTCCCAAACCTCAAAATGCCTATAAATACACCCCTCACCACACCCACAATTCAGTTTTACAAACATTGCCTCCTATGGAGGTGGTGAAGTAAGTTTGTGCTAAGATTTCTATGTTGACATGCACTTCTCAGCTTTTTTGAAGCCCGATTCCTCTCAGAGTACAGCGAATGTCAGAGAGACGTGAAGAGAGTATCACCTATTAAATGCAATGATTTTCCTAACGGGGGTCTATTTCATAGGTTCTCTGTTATTGGTTGTAGAGATTCATCTCCTGCCTCCTTTTTCAGATCGACGATGTACTCTCATATACCATTACCTCTACTGATAGCCAAACCAGTACTGAAACAGTTATCTGCTATATGTGGATGGGTGTCTTTTTTTTTTGTAAGTATGTTTTTTATTACTTAAGAAACCCCAGCTATGGTCTGGCACTTTATGCATTTATATAAAGTTCTAAATATATGTATTGTACTTATATTTGCCATGAGTCAGGTTCATGTATTTCCTTGTGCAGACTGTCAGTTTCATATTTGGGAAATAAACATATTAAGAAATATTTTTTTCTTACCTGGGGTTTAGTCTTTTTTTCAAATTGACTACTTTTTTCTTACAAATTGTGGGCAGCATTAGGCCCGTGGGTGCGCCAAATGCTAGACTTTATTGCGTCATTCTTGTTCCGAAAATATTTTTGGCACGAAAAGTACGTCCGTTGATGTAAGTTCATCATTTCCGGTGTCGTAGTTGACATGGAAGCCTTACAAACTGTTGCGTCATTAGTGACGCAAGTGTGTCATTTCCGGATATTGTTGGCGCCAAAAAAAAATTCTTACGTGGTGCGTCATACTTGCCGCCAAATTTTTCATTAGTTTTATACCCCATTGCTGTTTGCCTCTTGCCTTTTTCTAGGTCAGAGGGCTTTGCTGTTTGAATTTTTTCCTATTCCAGAAACTGTCATATAAGGAAATTGATCATTTTGCTTTATATGTTGTTTTTTCTTTTACATTTTGCAAGATGTCTCAATCTGATCCTGCCTCAGAAGTATCTGTTGGAACTTAGCTGCATGACATTGGTTCTACCAAAGCTAGGTGCATTTGTTGTAAGATTGTGGCAATTATATCTCCGAATGTCATTTGTAATAGTTGTCATGATAAACTTTTACATGCAGAGAATGTATCCATCAGTAATAGTGCATTGCCAGTTGCAGTTCCTTCAACTTCTAATGTACATGATATACCTATGAATTTTAAAGAATTTGTTACTGATTCTATTCAGAAGGCTTTGTCTGCATTTCCGCCTTCTAATAAACGTAAAAGGTCTTTTAAAACTTCTCATAAAGTTGATGAAATTTCAAATGACCGACAACATAATGATTTATCCTCCTCTGATGAGGATCTATCTGATTCAGAAGATCCCTCCTCAGATATTGACACTGACAAGTCTAATTATTTGTTTAAAATAGAGTATATTCATTCTTTGTTAAAAGAAGTGTTAATTACTTTGGATATTGAGGAAGCTAGTCCTTTTGACATTAAGACTAGTAAACATTTAAATGCTGTTTTTAAACCTCCTGTGGTTACTCCAGAGGTTTTTCCTATTCCTGATGCTATTTCTGATATGATTTCTAAGGAATGGAATAAGCCAGGTACTCCTTTTATTCCTTCTTCAAGGTTTAAAAAATTGTATCCTTTACCAGCAATTTCTATAGAGTTTTGGGAAAAGATCCCCAAAGTTGATAGGGCTATTTCTACTCTTGATAAACGTACCACTATTCCTATGGAAGATAGTACTTCTTTTAAAGATCCTTTAGATAGGAAACTTGAATCCTATCTAAGGAAAGCCCATTTATATTCAGGTCATCTTCTCAGGCCTGCAATTTCTTTGGCTGATGTTGCGGCTGCATCAACTTTTTGGTTGGAGAATTTAGCGCAACAAGAATTGGATTCTGACATATCTAGCATTGTTCGCTTACTGCAACATGCTAATCATTTTATTTGTGATGCCATTTTTTATATTATCCAAATTGATGTTAGATCCATGTCTTTAACTATTTTAGCTAGAAGAGCTTTATGGCTTAAATCTTGGAATGCTGATATGACATCTAAGTCTAGATTATTATCTCTTTCTTTCCAAGGTAATAATTTATTTGGTTCTCAGTTGGATTCTATTATTTCAACTGTTACTGGAGGAAAGGGGATTTTTCTGCCTAAGGGTAGAAAAACCTAAGGGTAAATCTAAGGCTTCTAACCGCTTTCATTCCTTTCGTCATAATAAGGAACAAAAATCTAATCCTTCCCCCAAGGAATCTGTTTCCAATTGGAAGCCTTCCTCAAATTGGAATAAATCCAAGCCTTTTAAAAAACCAAAGTCAGCCCCTAAGTCCGCATGAAGGTGCGGCCCTCATTCTAGCTCAGCTAGTAGGGGCAGATTAAGGTTTTTCAAGGATTTTTGGATACATTCTGTCCAAAATCAATGGATTCAGAGCATTGTCTCTCAAGGGTATTGAATAGTATTCAGAGTAACCTCCTGTGAGAAGATTTTTTCTCTCACGTTTCCTAGCAAATCCAGTAAAAGCTAAGGCTTTCCTGAAGTGTGTTTCAGACCTGGAGTCTTGAGGGGTAATCATGCCGGTTCCTTTTCAGGAACAAGGTCTGGGGTTTTATTCAAATATATTCATTGTCCCAAAGAAGGAAAATTCATTCAGACCAGTTCTGGATCTGAATATTTTTAATCATTATGTAAGAGTACCAATTTTCAAGATGGTGACTATAAGGACTATTCTGCCTTTTTTGTTCAGCAAGGACATTATATGTCCACAATAGACTTGCAGGATGCATACCTTCATATTCAGATTCATCCAGAACATTATCAGTTCCTGAGATTCTCTTTTCTAGACAAGCATTACCAATTTGTTGCTCTTCCACTTGGCCTAGCAACAGCTCCAAGAATCTTTTCAAAGGTTCTAGGTGCCCTACTCTCTGTAAACAGAGAGCAGGGTATTGCAGTATTTCCTTATTTGGACAATATCTTGGTACTAGCTCAGTCTTTACGTTCTGCAGAATCTCACACAAATCAACTAGAGTTGTTTCTTCAAAAACATGGTTGGAGAATCAATTTACCAAAAAGTTTCTTGATTCCTCAGACAAGAGTCACCATTTTAGGTTTCCAGATAGATTCAGTGTCCATGACTCTGTCTCTAACAGACAAGAGACGTTTGAAATTGGTTGCAGCTTGTCGGCACCTTCAGTCTCAGTCATTCCCTTCCGTGGCTATGTGCATGGAAGTTTTACACCTCATGACTGCAGCATTGGATGCGATTCGTTTTGCTCGTTTTCACATGAGACCTCTCCAACTTTGTATGCTGAATCAATGGTGCAGGGATTATACAAAGATATCACAGTTAATATCCTTAAATCCCAATGTTCGACACTCTCTGACGTGGTGTTTAAATCACCAGCATTTAGTTCAAGGGGCTTCCTTTGTTCAGTCAACCTGGTCTGTAATCACTACAGACGCAAGTCTTTCAGGTTAGGGATCTCTGACAGCACAAGGGGTTTTGAAATCTCAAGAGGCGAGATTACCAATCAATGTTTTAGAACTCTGTGCAATTCTCAGAGCTCTCCAGTTTTGGCCTCTGTTGAAGAGAGAGCCATTCATTTGCTTTTAGACAGACAATATCACAACTATGGCATATGTCAATCATCAGGGTGGGACTCACAGTCCCCAAGCTATGAAAGAAGTATCTTGGATATTGCTTGGGCGGAATCCAGCTCCTGTCTAATCTCTGCGGTGCATATCCCGGGTGTAGACAATTGGGAGGCGGATTATCTCAGCCGTCAAACTTTACATTCAGGGGAGTGGTCTCTCCATCCAGATGTGTTTTCTCAGATTGTTCAGATGTGGGGTCTTCCAGAGATAGATCTCATGGCCTCTCATCTAAACAAGAAACTTCCCAGATACCTGTCCAGGTCCAGGGATGTTCAGGCGGAAGCAGTGGATGCGCTGACACTTCCTTGGTGTTATCATCCTGCTTACATTTTCCCGCCTCTAGTTCTTCTTCCAAGAGTGATATCCAAAATCATCATGGAACAATCGTTTGTGTTGCTGGTGGCTCCAGCATGGCCACACAGGTTTTGGTATGCGGATCTTGTTCGCATGTCCAGTTGCCAACTTTGGCCACTTCTGTTAAGGCCGGACCTACTGTCTCAAGGTCCGTTTTTCCATCAGGATCTCAAATCATTAAATTTGAAGGTATGCAAATTGAACGCTTAGTACTAAGTCATAGAGGTTTCTCTGACTCAGTGAATAATACTATGTTACAAGCTCGTAAATCTGTCTCTAGAAAGATTTATTATCGAGTTTGGAAGACCTACATTTCATGGTGGTCTTTTCATAAATTCTCTTTGCATTCTTTTAGCATTCCTAGAATTTTACAGTTTCTTCAGGATGGTTTGGATAAGGGTTTGTCTGCAAGTTCCTTGAAGGGACAAATCTCTGCTCTTTCAGTTTTATTTCACAGAAAGATTGCTAAACATCCTGATATTCACTGGTTTGTACAGGCTTTAGTTCGTATTAAGCCCATTATTAAATCAATTTCTCCTCCTTGGAGTCTTAATTTGGTTTTGAAGGCGTTACAGGCTCCTCCGTTTGAGCCTATGCATTCTTTGGACATTAAACTACTTTCTTGGAAAGTGTTGTTCCTTTTGGCCATCTCTTCTGCTAGAAGAGTTTCTGAGCTATCTGCTCTTTCTTGTGAATCTCCTTTTCTGATTTTTCATCAAGATAAGGCGGTTTTGAAGACTTCATTTAAATTTTTACCTAAAGTTGTGAATTCTAACAACATTAGTAGAGAAATTGTTGTCCCTTCCTTGTGTCCAAATCCTAAGAATTCTTTGGAAAGATCCTTACATTCTTTGGATGTGGTGAGAGCGTTGAAATATTATGTTGAAGCTACTAAAGATTTCAGGAAGACTTCTAGTCTATTTGTTATATTTTCTGGTCCTAGGAAAGGTCAGAAGGCCTCTGCTATTTCCTTGGCTTCTTGGTTAAAGCTTTTGATTCATCAAGCTTATTTGGAGTCGGGTCAGGCCCCGCCTCAGAGAATTACAGCTCATTCTACTAGATCAGTCTCCACTTCGTGGGCTTTTAAGAATGAAGCGTCAGTTGATCAGATTTGCAAAGCAGCCACTTGGTCCTCTTTGCATACATTTACTAAATTCTACCATTTTGATGTATTTTCTTCTTCTGAAGCAGTCTTTGGTAGAAAAGTTCTTCAGGCAGCTGTTTCAGTTTGATTCTTCTGCTGATGTTTTAAGATTTTCTTTTCATTATGAGAATAACTTTTATTTTGGGTTGTGGATTATTTTTTCAGCGGAAAATGGCTGTTATTTATTTTTATTCCTCCCTGTCTAGTGACTCTTGCGAGTTCCACATCTTGGGTATTGATATCCCATACGTCACTAGCTCATGGACTCTTGCCAATTACATGAAAGAAAACATAATTTATGTAAGAATTTACCTGATAAATTCATTTCTTTCATATTGGCAAGAGTCCATGAGGCCCACCCTTTTTATTGTATTTATTTGTAGGAATTGTATTTAATTTATTTATTGATAGTGTAGTGTTAGGTTTATTTGTAGATAATTATAGGTATTTCATTTAATTTATTTATTGATAGTGTAGTGTTAGGTTTAATTGTAACTTAGGTTAGGATTTATTTTATAGGTAAATTTGTAATTATTTTAACTATTTTAGCTATTAAATAGTTCTTAACTATTTAATAGCTATTGTACCTGGTTAAAATAAATACAAAGTTACCTGTAAAATAAATATTAATCCTAAAATAGCTATAATATAAATATAATTTATATTGTAGCTATATTAGGATTTATTTTACAGGTAAGTATTTAGCTTTAAATAGGAATAATTTATTTAAGAAGAGTTAATTAATTTCGTTAGATTAAAATTATATTTAATTTAGGGGGGTGTTAGTGTTAGGGTTAGACTTAGATTTAGGGGTTAATACATTTATTAGAATAGCGGTTTGCTCCAGTCGGCAGATTAGGGGTTAATAATTGAAGTTAGGTGTCGGCGATGTTAGGGAGGGCAGATTAGGGGTTAATACTATTTATTATAGGGTTAGTGAGGCGGATTAGGGGTTAATAACTTTATTATAGTAGCGGTGCGGTCCGCTCGGCAGATTAGGGGTTAATAAGTGTAGGCAGGTGGAGGCGACGTTGAGGGGGCAGATTAGGGGTTAATAAATATAATATAGGGGTCGGCGGTGTTAGGGGCAGCAGATTAGGGGTACATAGCTATAATGTAGGTGGCGGCTCTTTGCGGTCGGCAGATTAGGGGTTAATTATTGTAGGTAGCTGGCTGCGACGTTGTGGGGGGCAGGTTAGGGGTTAATAAATATAATATAGGGGTCGGCGGTGTTAGGGGCAGCAGATTAGGGGTACATAAGCATAACGTAGGTGGCGGTCGGCAGATTAGGGGTTAAAAAAAATTATTCGAGTGTCGGCGATGTGGGGGGGCCTCGGTTTAGGGGTACATAGGTAGTTTATGGGTGTTAGTGTACTTTAGAGTACAGTAGTTAAGAGCTTTATGAACCGGCGTTAGCCCAGAAAGCTCTTAACTACTGACTTTTTTCTGCGGCTGGAGTTTTGTCGTTAGAATTCTAACGCTCACTTCAGCCACGACTCTAAATACCGGAGTTAGAAAGATCCCATTGAAAAGATAGGATACGCAATTGACGTAAGGGGATCTGCGGTATGGAAAAGTCGCGGCTGAAAAGTGAGCGTTAGACCCTTTTTTGAATGACTCCAAATACCGGCGGCTACCGCCAAACACCAAATCTAGGCCATAGTTAATAAATGAGTCCAGCAATTCTTTTAAAGCAATTAGGGCTTAAGAAAATAGTACCTTTGTTCCTAATGTAGGTAATCATAGTATTGAAACATTTGCCACTTTGGTTCAGTCAGATGGAGCTAAATTACAATTGAGACAGAAAAGGTATAGAAATAATGATAATAAATATGAATTGTCCCTTAATAATTTATCACTAAAACAACATGCTGCCCTCTGTAATTTACAAAATAAATCAAATATCATTTTAAAAAGAGCTGATAAAGGCGGTGCAGTTGTTGTGCAAGATAAAAATCAATATATACATGAAATTAAAAAACAACTGGGGGATGTTTAATGTATATAAAAAAAAACTCATATAATCCATTATTTTTAATACAGAAAGAAATTGATAGTATTGTTTCTAAAGCTGTGACAAATAACATCATTGGTAAAGATATAGTACATTTTTAAAAATTACAAACCCATGTACTCTAGTTATATATATGTTACCTAAAGTGCATAAACAGTTAATTGATCCACACGGCCGACCCATAGTAGCTAGTACAAATTCAGTGTTCTCTAATATTTTCATTTTCTTAGACAAAATATTACGCCCTTATGTAGAGATAACGAATTCCTTCATTAATCCTTCATCTAATAACAAATATAATCCGGCCCAAATTTTTTTTTTTGCAACTACTATCTGTGATCCTCTATGGTAACTATTTTCTCTTTCAGGATGACTTCTTCCTTCAGCTCAAAGGGACAGCCATGGGTTCCAACGTCGCCCCCAATTATGCCAATATTTTTATGTTTTCTTTTTTTTTTTTTTTTTTTTTTTAAAAGCTTTATTGAAGTAATCATACATGAAACAAAAAGGGAGTAGAAAAGTTCTCTCCATCAAACAAAATCAACCACAAAGGAAAAACACACACAAAAAAAAAGAAAAACACAGATTCAGTAGTATATCAGTTACATTAATACATGTCGATCATTACGTTTAGCAAACACATATAGGTTGTCATTCAAATCAGCTGTTGCACATCCCATCTTCATGTGGGCCACCATCTACCATATCTTTTGGTTCTGCTTTATATTGTCCCTTTACTATTAGCCATTCTGAATTTAAACTATTTCTATGGTACTCTTCTTTTCCCTCTTCTAGTTATATATTATATGTATCTCCTGTGTTTTATGCTGCAAATAGTCTATCTGTGAGTATGTCTAGTCTAGTGATGCTTTGTATTCCTCCCAGTAGAATTTCATTGAGTAGTAAAAGTCTAGCCTACTGGTTTGGTGAAAGTGGTATTTTTCTAAGGATATCAATCTAGTAACGTTGGCCCTCCACTCTGTTACGGTTGGGATTTGTGACGTTTTCCATAATCTAGGGATTAGTTGTTTGGCTCCACTAATCAGGTATGTGTTTTCTAACCATTTATTTATTCGATATGGCGCCACATGGTGGCGATATATCAATGACATTTTTGGGGTATGGTGGGGCGATGTTGGAACCCTGGAGGAGTTTGTAAATGAGCTGAATATAGCCACAAACTATATAAAATTTAAACTGACCTGGAGTGAAGAATTAATTGATTTTTTTAGATGTTAGGGTAATGAAGAAAGGTAACTCTTTTGAAACAGATTTATTTAAAAAGGATACAGACCGTAATAGCCTTTTGAGATATGAGAGTGCTCACCCCCCTTCATTAATTAAAAGTCTCCCCCATAGTCAAATGTTGAGAGTAAGAAAACTAGTTTCTAATGATTGCTTGTTAAATACAAGACTGGAAGAAATGGGAGCAAGATTTAAAGAGAGGGGTTACCCAGATATTCTAATTGAAATAAATAAAGTGAAATTGATTCCTAGATCTGACCTATTGAAACCTAAAAGTACCCATGTGACTTCTCAAACGAAAAAAGAAAAAGATAGATTAATATTTGTAACAGAATTTAATTCTCAGAGTTCTGAGATATAGCGTATTATTAGGAAACATTGGGGAATATTATCTGAGTGTAGCTAGCCTATAAAAAAGGACCTAATGTACAAACTAAATTGGTAAAAGCAGATATTGGAACCAGTATTAAAAAGGGGGATAGATATATCGGTTCTAAAAATTTGGGTTGTTTTCCATGTTTAGGCTGTTCATGCTGTACTAATATGACCAAATGTTCCTTCTTTTTTCATCCCCACACTGGGAAAAAATATAGTATAAAAGGGTTTTACACCTGTTTAACCACTTATGTTATTTACATGGTTAATGTCCATGTGGGGTGTATATATAGGGGAATCAACTAGAAGTGCCAAGGATCGTATTATTGAGCATAAAAGTAATATTCGTACGAGTAATCTTAAAGCCCCGTTAGCTAGTCACTTTCTAAAATATGGTCATTCCATAAGTCAACTTAGGTATAAAATAATCAATCATATAATTAAACCATGTAGAGGAGGGGATAGGGAGCTGTTGCTAAGACAAAGAGAATCATATTGGAGATATGAACTGGGAACGTTGGAACCGAAGGGTCTAAATAAAGAATGGGATTTGTCAGTATTTCTATAAATTTTAAATTCATTGTACAAACAGTAAACATAGTGAATTATTGGTTAGCTTCTTGCTGCTTTCTATTGATGTATAGTCAAACATATGTTTTGTATATATATAAACTTTACTATATTGGCATTGAATATTGTTAGAGAAATATACGCCTAGATTACGAGTCTTGCGTTGGGCTGTGCGGTGCTAACGAGCAGTTTATGGTCACCGCTCACTTACAGGCAACACTGGTATTACGGGCTTTTACAAACCCGGCATTAGCTGCAAAAAAGTGAGCGTAGAGCAAAATTTAGTTCCACATCTCACCTCAATACCAGCGCTTCTTACGTTAGCGGTGAGCTGGTAAAACGTGCTTGTGCATGATTTCCCCATAGGAATCAATGGGGGAGAGCTGGCTGAAAAAAAAACTAACACCTGCAAAAAAGCAGCGTAAAGCTCCTAACGCAGCCCCATTGATTCCTATGGGGAAAATACATTTATGTCTACACCTAACACCCTATGTGAATGCTGTGTAGTGTGTTGTGTGTCTGCATGTATGTGAATGTTGTGTAGTGTGTGTGTGCCTGCATGTATGTGATTGCTGTGTAGTGTGTGTGTGTGTATGTCATGTGTCTGCATGTACAGTATGTGAATGCTGTGAATTGTGTGTGTGTTGTGTGCCTGCATGTATGTGATTGCTGTGTTGTGTGTGTGTGTGTGTGTGTGTGTGTGTGTTGTGGGCCTGCATGTATGTGAATGCTGATTAGTGTGTGTCTGCGTGTATGTGATTGCTGTGTAGTGTGTGTGTGTATGTGTCTGCATGTATGTGAATGATGTGTAGTGTGTTTGTGTGTGTGTGTTGTGTGCCTGCATGCATGTGAATGCTGTGTAGTGTGTTATGTGTCTGCATGTATGTGAATGCTATGTA
Source organism: Bombina bombina (assembly GCF_027579735.1). Lineage (NCBI taxonomy): Eukaryota > Metazoa > Chordata > Amphibia > Anura > Bombinatoridae > Bombina > Bombina bombina. Next base: position 104,768,174 of record NC_069507.1, read on the forward strand.
GTGTGTGTGTGTGTCTGTCTGCATGTATGTGAATTTTGTGTAGTGTGTGTGTGTTGTGTGCCTGCATGTATGTGAATGCTGTGTAGTGTGTGTTTGTGTGTTGTGTGTCTGCATGTATGTGATTGCTGTGTAGTGTGTGTGTATGTGATGTGTCTGCATGTACAGTATGTGAATGATGTGCCATGTGTGTGTGTTGTGTGTCTGCATGTATGTGAATGCTGTGTAGTGTGGGTGTTGTGTGTCTGCATGTATGTGAATTCTGTGTAGTGTGTTGTGTGTCTGCATGTATGTGAATGCTGTGTAGTGTGTGTTGTGTGTCTGCATGTATGTGAATGCTGTGTTGTGTGTCTGCATGTATGTGAATGCTGTGTAGTGTATGTGTTGTGTGTCTGCATGTATGTGAATGTTGTGTTGTGTGGCTGCATGTATCTGAATGCTGTATAGTGTGTGTGTGTTGTGTGTCTGTATGTATGTGAATGCTGTGTAGGGTGTGTGTTGTGTGTCTGCATGTATCTGAATGCTGTGTAGTGTGTGTGTGTGTGTTGTGTGTCTGTATGTATGTGAATGCTGTGTAGGGTGTGTGTTGTGTGCCTGCATGTATGTGATTGCTGTGTAGTGTGTGTGTGTGTTGTGGGCCTGCATGTATGTGAATGTTGTTTAGTGTATGTTGTGGGCCTGCATGTGTGTGAATGCTGTGTAGTGTGTGTGTGTGTGTGTGTGTGTGTTGTGGGCCTGCATGTATTTAAATGCTGTGTGTGTTGTGTGCCTGCATGTATGTGAATGCTGTGTAGTGTGTGTTATGTGTCTGCATGTATGTGAATGCTGTGTAGTGTGTGTGTGTCTGCATGTATGTGAATTTTGTGTAGTGTGTGTGTGTTGTGTGCCTGCATGTATGTGAATGCTGTGTAGTGTGTGTGTGTGTGTCATGTACAGAATGTGAATGCTGTGATTTTTGTGTGTGTGTGTCTGCATGTATGTGAATGCTGTATAGTGTGTTGTGTGTCTGCATGTATGTGAATGATGTGTATGTTGTGTGCCTGCATATATGTGAATGTTGTGTAGTGTGTTTGCATGTATGTGAATGTTGTGTACCTGCATGTATGTTAATGCTGTGTACTGTGTGTGTGTTGTGTGTCTGCATGTATGTAAGTACTGTGTAGTGTGTGTGTGTTGTGTGTCTGCATGTATGTAAATGCTGTGTAGTGTGTGTGTGGTGTGTCTGCATGTATGTGAATGCTGTGTAGTGTGTGTGTTGTGTGTCTGCATCTATGTGAATGTTGTGTAGTGTGTGTGTTGTGTCTGCATCTCTGTGAATGCTGTGAAGTGTGTGTTGTGTGTCTGCATGTATGTCAATGTTGTGTAGTGTTTGTGTGTTGTGTGTCTGCATCTATGTGAATGCTGTGTTGTGTGTGTGCTGTGTGTCTGGATGTATATGAATGCTGTGTAGTGTGTGTGTGTGTGTTGTGTGTCTGTATGTATGTGAATGCTGTGTAGTGTGTGTGTGTTGTGGGCCTGCATGTATGTGAATGCTGTTTAGTGTATGTTGTGGACCTGCATGTATTTAAATGCTGTGTAGTGTGTGTGTGTGTGTTGTGTGTCTGTATGTATGTGAATGCTGTGTAGTGTGTGTGTGTTGTGGGCCTGCATGTATGTGAATGCTGTTTAGTGTATGTTGTGGACCTGCATGTATTTAAATGCTGTGTAGTGTGTGTGTGTGTGTTGTGTGTCTGCATGTATGTAAATGCTGTGTAGTGTGTGTGTTGTGTGTCTGCATGTATGTGAATGCTGTGTAGTGTGTGTTGTGTGTCTGCATGTATGTGAATGCTGTGTAGTGTGTGTGTGTTGTGTGCCTGCATGTATGTGAATGCTGTTTAATGTGTGTCTGCATGTATGTGAATGCTATGTAGTGTGTGTTGTATGTCTGCATGTATGTGAATGCTGTGTATTGTGTGTGTGTGTGTGTGTGTTGTGTGTCTGCATGTAAGTGAATGCTGTGTAGTGTGTGTGTCTGCATGCATGTGAATGTTGTGTAGTGTGTGTGTCTGCATGCATGTGAATGCTGTGTAGTGTGTGTGTCTGCATGCATGTGAATGCTGTGTAGTGTGTCTCCATGTATGTGAATGATGTGTAGTGTGTGTCTGAATTTATGTGAATGCTATGTAGTATGTGTTGTGCGTCTGCATGTATGTGAATGCTGTGTAGTGTGTGTGTGTGTTGTGTGCCTGCATGTATGTGAATGTTGTGTAGTGTGTCTGCATGTATGTGCATGCTGTGTAGTGTGTTTGCATGTATGTGAATGCTGTGTAGTGTGTTGTGTGTCTGCATGTATGTGAATCCTGTGTAGTGTGTGTGTATTGTGTGCCTGCATGTATGTGAATGCTGTGTAGTGTGTGTTGTGTGTCTCCATGTAAGTGAATGCTGTGTATGTTGTGTGCCTGCATGTATGTGAATAAGGAATGGTGAGCGGGGGGGGGGTGTTGAGTGGGCCTTTTTGCCCTAGAATGCCCAGGCTTTTTTTTTTTGTCCCAGTCTGCCCCTGGATCATCCTCTTCAGTGTTACAGTGATTGATCCACATTTTGGTATAAGTCCAAACAGACCAAAAAAGCTTATCCCTTCTTCCAAATCAGCATGAAGGTGCGGCCCCCAACCTGGACTCAGTTCTGGTGGGGGGCCAACTGCATCTTTTTTAGGAGGCTTGGGAAACATCAGTTAAAGATCCTTAGGTACTGTATAATTTTCAAGAGGTACCACATAGGCTTTGTAGTCCCAATCTCTCTGTCCAATGTAAAAAAAAACCTGCTAAGGAGAGATTACTTCATACCTTAGATGTAGTAAGGGCATTGAAATTTTATCTTCAATCCACTAAAGAATTCAGACATTCTTTTTTTCGTGTTTATCCATTTTTTAGGTCACCACAAGGAACAGAAACCTACTGCAATCACCTTTGCAGCTTGGCTTAAAGCTTTGATTCACAAAGCATGCCTAGTAGCAGGGAAATCTCCCCCTGAAATAATTACTGCTCATTCTACCAGAGCAGTCCTTACCTGTTGGGCTTTTAAAACTGAAGCTCCCATTGAACAGATTTGCAAGGCAGCTGCTTGGTCATCTTTGCATACTTCTACAAAATTCTATCATTTTGATACATTTGCTTCTTCTGAATCTGCTTCTAGTAGGAAAGTTATGCAGGCCACAGTGCCTGTTTAGTTACCTTTACCTGCCTTAACTGCTTTTTCAACCCTATTTTATGGTGGTCTCACAGATGGGGTATAGGATCCCACATGTAATGGCTAATGGACTCTCATCATTTTATGAAAGAAAACAACATGTATGCTGGTATGGCAGTACCATTTTGCACTTACTGTGCTTTTTCCTTTCCTACTTTCTTATTTTCTCTTGGCTATATGTATGACTAAGGAATCATGGAAAAGTGGGAGGGATTAAAGCTTTGTTATGTGGGGTGTTTTTCATCCTCCTGTTGGGCTGGACTTTAATCCCTCCTGTGATGGCTCATGGATTCTCACCCTCCTGAAAATAATTAATTTACCAGGTAAGCATAATTTTTTACAAAAATAAAATCATGCATGGCTACAAACATGTTGGATTTATACATTTCCCTGCCAATCAGATTTAGATTTTAAGCAAATAAGGGCTAGATTATAAGTGAAGTGCTATTTTAATGCACTTTGCGCAGTTAACCAAAGGCAGACCTCTGGTTAATTTAAAAATGTGCTTCAATTACCTCCCCAAAATAAAGTGGACAATTTTATATAAATAAAAAATATGATCTTATAAGCAGTTATAAGGGGTTAAAGTGAGGGGATGTGTGGTGTTAAAAAACAAATGGCACTGAAAAGTGCCATTACATAGAAGTGAATGAGTACTGTGCTTATATACATGTATATTTATGTGTTAATATGTGTATATACACCTATAAACACATAAATAAATATGTACAGGTATATATTCATATACATATATATTTTTATTTTGCTGCCTAACGCTGCACAAATTACCCTCTGCTCTGTGCTAGGTGCTTTGCCGTGTCTCACAGCATTAGAACGGCATTTTGTGCGCTAGTATTACTGTGTGGAGTGCAAATATCGTGCTTGTGAAATTTTAATATGAAATGTTTAGTTATGTGTAATATAGCAACCTTACAATATACTTTCATTATTTAATTTGCCCCCTTTTCGTGTAATTTAGCTCTCAAATGTGTGGATTTTCTCATTCTCAGAGCCCTGCTAACTTCTCTAAAAGCCCAGTGTTGAATTAAGTTAATTAATAGAATTAAAATATCACACTTGACCCCACATAGTCAAGTTGACATTCCACCTTACCCACAAAACACACTTCACACCTTTTGTTGGGGTTGAAAGGCCGCTGCTCCTTTATTAACATAACACATAAATATAAATAACATTAACTTTATAACCAACCACAGTGCTTGCCCCCACTATTCATTTCACAAGCCCCGCCCTACCCAGGGGAGGGGCTACCACCATTAAACAAACCCCCTGTTGCTGAAACAGGAAGTCCCATCCACCTCATAACAGGCGTAAGCCTCTACCGACCAGGGCAAGCACCCGCTACCTCTCACCCCCCCGGGTAAGAACCGCCACCCAGAGCTAAGGCCTTCTCAATCCCCTCCTTCAGAGTGAAATTAAAGAGGTGTATCCCACTTCATTAAGGTGAACCCCATCTTTCAAATAAAAGTAACTCCCCGATTCACCCTCAAACTCGACATGCCTCAAACTCACCCCCCCCCCAAATCGCCTCACATACCCGCTCACCATTCTATTAATCTTCGTTCTGGAAGCCTCCAACCTCCCCAAATCCCAAGCTGACCTCCACACTAAACGGCTCTCAATCTCCGGCCACACTATTATGATTTCCGGAAAGAGCTGGTGTAGGCGGTCTATGCCCCTCTTTATGTCCTCCACCAACTCCTTCTGTGACATGAATCCCAGGTCATTCCCCCCGACATGTATAACCAAAACCTGAGGGGTTGAAAACAATCTTGCAAACTCCACCACTTTCTGTACTAGCTGACCCCACTTCATACCCCGAACCCCGAGCCACTTTATCTCCACTTGCTCCCTAGCAAGCCCCAACTACAGTCCATCTTCCTTCACGGCGGCAGCCTTCCTGGCCCAGTAAATGTATGAATGCTCGATCACCCAGCACCTCACCGGACCTGCCAAAACAAATAAAACCGTATCAGCTGCCGCACCCTCCACTTAGACGCTCAGCCCCGGTCTAACATACCCCCGAAATCTTTCTGATCTACACCTCCCAATCCTTTTAATCACAGCTACATCCAAGCCCAACCCTGCAGCCTCAGTCGCCGCCCCGATTCTGAAGAAATGGGACCCAAACTCCATACTACCGATGCCAAGCCTCCCCAAGGCCTTCCTGAACACAGCAATAAATTGATACCTCGACAATGCATATCCGTCTGCATGGACAAACAATGGACCATTCCTCCTAGGGCGGAGACTGAGGTAATACCGGGTTGCTGCCACTGGGCAACACTCGCCCCCAATCTCCCTCAAACTTACCAAGAATTCTTTCCCCAACTGGTCCGTCTTGGACCTTCTCAACCACACCTCCACCGCCCTATCTTTCAGTATTACCTCATCCCCGTGGAGGCCCCCCTCATCCCTCCTGTTTCGACCCACCAATTCTGACACCCTGAATGCCCCAAAAAATGCAAGGATAAAAGCTGCCTTAAACAAAGCCTCCTCAAATTCGGAAAAACACAAACCTTTCAAACAACCCACCACCTTTTCCAAAATAGCAAACGTCACCGGCCTCCTGCCATCCTTCCTCCTTTTTCCCCTACACAAACCCCTCACCGCCATCCATACCACAAATACCTTTCTTAGGTCCCCCCTCCCTAACAACTGGAACCAAAATGCTAGAGCCGCCACCCTTTTCTGTATTTCAGAAGGCGACAGCCTCTCCTCCCCCCACTTCTTCACCCAGGTCAACAGCACCTTTAACTGGCTTCCTTCCTTTTCCAGCAAATGCCTTCCCCCATTTAACTCACACCACTGCTTCCACACACGGGCATATGCCTTCCACGTGGCGCCCGCCAAAGACCCCCAGATCAGATTGATCATGCCGTGCCCAAGCTCCACAGGTCCCTCGGGCAGGGCACCCCCTCCTCATCTGCCTCTGGTGCTGCTGCATGGAACCGATCCCACTGGAAACGGGTAAAAGCGTCAGCTATAACATTCAGCTTGCCCGGTACATGAATAGCTCTGAAAGATATGTTATTCCGCAGGCATTCCAACACAAAACGCTCTCAACAGCCTCACTACCTGGGGGAATTCGCCGTCAACCTGTTAATGGCCATCACCACCCTCAGGTTGTCCGAATGAAAGGTGAATCTTTTGTCCCTCAAAGTGTGGGACCACACCCGCAACACGACTACCAAAGGAAAGAACTCTAAGAATGTAAGGTTCTTAGTCAGCCCGTTCTCCCCTCAGCTGTCAGGCCACTTGTTAGCGCACCATTTGCCCCGTAAGTAAGCCATGAACCCCTGAGCCCCCGACGCATCCGTGAATAAACCCAAGTCATCGTCCGACCAACCTACCTCCTGGATAATCAATTTACCATTGAATTCGTCCAAAAACGTGAGCCACACCCTCAAGTCCTCTTCATTTTCCTCGTCAGTCTGATATGGTGCCTTGGATCCGACACTCGGCTGTTGCCAATGACAGCCGGCGGCAAAACGCCCTGCCGATCGGGATGATCCGGCAGGCGAAATTCAACTTCCCCAGCAATGACTGTAGCTTCCGCAACGTCACCTTCCGGGCAGCCAGCGCCTCCCCCAGCGCGCTTCTTAGGTCCGTCAGTTTGTCCTCCGGGAGCCTGCACTCCATCCGGATCGTATCAAACTGAATGCCCAGGAAACTCAACGATGACACCGGCCCCTCTGACTTATCTGCCGCGACTGGGATCCCGAAATCCTGAGTCACCTCCCCAAAAACCTCCACTAAACGCTCGCAATCCCCGGAACCTGCCGCCCCTACAAACAAAAAATCGTCCAGGAGTGGACCACTGAAGATTTTTCTGCCTTCTGCCTAACCACCCACTCTACAAAGGAACTAAACTTTTCAAAATACGAGCAGGAGATTGAACAACCCATGGGGAGGCACAGGTCCACGAAGAACGAACTCTCAAAATAACACCCCAGCAAGTGATGGCATCTGGGGTGTACCGGCAACAGCCGGAAGGCCAATTCCACATCCGCCTTAGCCAGCAATGCCCCAGTCACTGCCTCTCTCACCAACGCCACCACCCTGTCAAAAGAAGCGTAGTTCATTGACACCAATTCTGGATCTATCCCATCATTAACTGACAGCCCTTTCGGATGCGAAAGATGATGGATCATCCGAAACTGACCTATCCCTTTCTTCGGGACTACCCCCAGCGGAGAAATCCGCAAACCCTTCAACGGCGGGCTCTCAAAATGCCCCGCCATCCTGCCCAATGCAACCTCCTTGAACAACTTTTCCCTCACTACCAACGGGAACTCCCAAGCCGATTTTAAGTTACCCCCAAACACCCCCACTTCCTGCTCTTTGTATGGAATAATAAAACCTGAACTAAACCCCGTCAACAGTAATTCGGCATCCGCCGAACACCCCCGCTTATTGGCGTTTTCCCTTAGCCACGGCACCATCCTTTCTTCCCTCACCGGGGTCCGGGCCCGTATTACCCACCTCACCAAACTTTCCTCCCTGCCGTGCTTTCTTGAAGCACTTAGCGAAAGAGTGGATTCCACCGCAGCCCGAACACTCATGCTTGTATTTGCACGATGCCCCGAAACGACATTGCCCTTCATTGAACTGAAGGCATAGGCCTTTCCGGATAACCGCCGATGTGCTACCACTTCCACCCCCACTTCCAGCTCCCTGGCCCGTTGACCGAAAGGACTGCCCCCCCCCCGCGAGGAATCATAATTTCCAACCAAATGCCCATGTCCCTATCGTCCCAACGCATCTCGGGCCTCACCGCCATACGCTGCCTAAACAGCTCGTCATACCGCCACCAGGTCATCCCACCATACGTCCGGTATGCACTCGCGATCTCATCATAATAGCAGAACAATGAAGACCCTTGTTCCGGGAACTTCTCCACTATCACACTAGCTAGAATACAGAAAGACCTGGACCAATTGCCTAACGTCTTGGTCAGCTTCCTCCACCGTTTCTTTCTCTCCTCCTCATCCTTCTTTCCCTTCTCCTTATCGTCCTCCTTCACTTCCAGCACCTGATCCAATGGAAGAAGTGACAGAATCTCCAGGAATTCCCTCTTCCAAATCTTCTCCCTCAATTCGCTGGTAAGGTGTATCCCTAATGGTCCCACTGAACACAGACAAGGCCTCCTCAAGGCGTCCTCTGGCACCTTCAACGTCTCTCCCCCACCTGCCGCTGCAATCACTGTGGCCACCATACTCCCTCCTGCTTGCGATCCCGCTGCCTGAACCTCTCCTCCTGGCTGTACCCATGCCGCTGCTGGCAACCCCACCCCTGCTGGCTTCTCTAAAGTTGTGATTAGGCCCTTCAAACCCACCAGTAACACCTCTCTCTCACCAGCCAAGCCATCATTCACCCTAGGAAGCAGCACAGTCGACTCACCTGTCGACCGTGCCGCTGTAGCCGGTGCTTCTCCTCTTCTTTGCACCACGACTCCTGTGCCAGGCCTGCTGGACACATTTTGGCTGGATCCCCTAGGTCTCCCGACCGTCTCCTCTCTGCCTGCCTCAATGAGGCGTCTTGCCGGCCCTCTCCTGGCAAGGGTCTCCCCCTGCCGTGTCTGCTCCTTTCTCTGGACCTGTCCACCCTGGCCCAGGTTGGCGATCCCATCTCCGTCCCTCCAGGCCCCCTGCTCTGAGGTGACCTAGATCTCCTGCATCCTCTGGGTGATTCCCGCCTCCTCAGGGGGGTGTGATCCCTCCCCGTATCTCTGTCCTCCCGCTCCCCTCTCTGCCTCCTCCCCCTTCCCCTCCCCATGGCGGGGACAACAACCTCAAAAGCTGGGCCAGGGCAGACATCCCCCCCTACCTGGCCAGCTGTTCCTGCTCCTGCTGACGTCCCCTCCAATGGGTCCTCTTCCTCATCGAAGTCACCACTGGCCTCCAGCTCCAGTGGTGGCTCCGTCCACAGCTCCAGGTCCTCCAATACCTCCGCCTCCCTGATGGCTTCCTCCGCCTCCTCTACCCCAGCCGTAAAGGCACTTTCCTCTGTAAAACAAACAAACCATCAGCAAATCCCTTCCACGCTCCATACCCTTCCCACCCCCTCTGAAACTCCCGCTCTAACCTATCCCCTGCCCAAACATTTGCCCACTTACTTTTATTTTATTTATTTATTTATTTATTTTTTATTTTATATATACCACCCCGCCTATCCCCTTCCTCTTATCCTCCTAGTATACACCCCCTTTGTACCCCTCCTCGCCCCCCCCAGTCTGGGAATCCCCTACACTCTGGGCCAAAAGATCCCCTTCCTGGTGCCTGCCCCCTGTTCCTGTATACTGTGCCCCCCTCCATATTATCTAACCTACCACCCTCCAACTACCTACCCCCACACCTTCATCCCCCATCCTTCCTCCATCTTCATTTTATCCACCGCTGCCTGCTTACCCCTTAAAGGGACATAATACTCATATGCTAAATCACTTGAAACTGATGCAGTATAACTGTTAAAATCTGACAGGAAAATATCACCTGAGCATCTCTATGTAAAAAAGGAAGATATTTTACCTCACAATCTCCTTAGCTCATCAGAGTAAGTGCTGTGTAAAAAAGTTATACTCAGCTGCTCCCAGCTGCAGGTAAAAAAATAAAAATAAATGAAGAAATGAACTGCAGCCAATCAGCATCAGCAGTGCTGAGGTCATGAACTCTTTTACTGTGATCTCATGAGATTTGACTTAACTCTCATGAGATTTCATTGTTACACTGAATAGGGAAATAACATGAGAGTGCACGAGGCTCATCCTTTCAGCTGTCCCGGGACAGACATACTAATATGCTGCTTAGAAATCCTTTACAATGTGATGTGGCTACTGAGGAATATTTGAGGTAAAATATCTTTCTTTTTTACATAGAGATGTTCAGGTGATATTTTCTAGTCAGCTTTTTACAGCTATAGTGCATCACTTTCAAGTGTTTAAACATTTGGGTATTATGGCCCTTTAAGGCACCGGGGATTTCCTTTTGACCCCCCCCCAGGCTACCAGGTTTATCTACACCTGTGCCGCATAGCCCCCCATCCTCTCCCTTATGCTTTTAATCACCCAGGCAGCCCCCCCATGCCTGTCACTGCAGGCTTACCCTGTTTCACACTGCTGCATTTACAGCCACCATTACCCCTTCTGGTGTCTCCCTCCGTTGACCGGCACCGCCAAGTCCTTCCCCCCGTCCGCCCGTAACAGGCTTCCGTCCCCTCTGGTCAGTACCACCTCTGCATGTGCTGCAGGCCCCCTGCCCTTCCAACACTTACCTGACCGCTGTACCTCTGGCCGGCTGCTCCTCCACCTGCCTCCTCCAGCCTGTGGACCCGGCTGCGACCGCCGGGCCGTGACGTCATCCGGATCCGCTGCTCCACGTCGCAGGCCCTCTCCTCTGGTCCTGGGTCTAGCTGCTCAGCCTCCTGACTCCCACCTGCGGATCTACCTCTCCGCCTGCTTGCCTGAGGCCCCGGCTGCGACCGCCGGGCCATGACGTCACCAGACTCCATAGCACTAGGCCTCAAACCCGCCCTGGGCCTGGCCATCGCCGCTGTTCCTGCTCCCAGCTGCTCCACACTCTGCGCTCCACCAGTAGGCCTGCTGCTCTCCTTCCCCCTCCTACCGGTGCCCAGCTCTGGACTCAGGTGCTCCGGAGGCCTAGACCTCCTTGCAGGTCATACACTCCTCCTGGAAGCTGCCTCTCTGGGAATGGGGACCGCCACTGCACCGCCTGTGCCTGCTTCCTCTGCTGCTTCCAGTCGCTCCCTGATCCAGCCAGCTCCCCTCTGCTTCGCCACCTCCATCAACTCTGCCAACAAGGCCTCCATTCAGGTAAGAAAATTAATCTCCCACTGTGTTGTTCCTGATTAAAATGTGTCCTGTTACTTCCTGTATTGGGTTTATAAACCCCCCTCTTCAGCCCAGCCCTTTGTCCTTTTCTTCACCCCATGTCCTTCTTCCTAGTGGGGTCATAAAACCCTTCCCTCAATCCTTTCATACAGGGTTCTTACTTTATTAACATATATGCAACACACACAATTAAAATTACAGCTACAGACTAAATCACATCCAGCTCTATATTAATAAATCTGATGTCCAGCTGAAAATTAAAAAGTAGGGTTAGAGGAACCGAAAGGAGTGATAGATATAGAATCAGTGAACACAGGTAGTCAACTTCCACACTGACAGATCTATCTATGCGCTCAAAGGCGACCTCCTGCCTGCGTACTGCTGTGATTCAACACAGTCAGCCAATTTCCAGCTGTGTCCCTAGTTCAACATATTGTTAGAAACATACATTCGACAAAGTATAAGTTTGGACTCTAAGTTCTAGAGTAAACATGCAAAACGTAGCTCCAACTTGTTTCAAGTCACATTCAGATTAATAAATATCAAAATTGCTATCCGTTATAGCTCGCTAAAAAGTTTCAAACAAACACGCTTGGGTAGACGGGGCCGAAAGGAATGTATGTGATCCAGAGCGTGTTTGTTTGAAACTTTGTAGCAAGCTCTTGTAACGGATAGCAATTTTGATATTTATTGATCTGATTGATCTGAATGTGACTTGAAACAAGTTGGAGCTTTGCTTTGCATGTTTACTCTAGAACTTAGAGTCCAAACTTACACTTTGTCGAATGTATGTTTTCTAACAATATGTTGAACTAGGGAAATGGCTAGAAATCGGCTGACTGTGCTGAATCACAGCAGTACGCCGGCAGGAGGTCGCCTTTGAGCGCATAGATAGATTTGCCAGTGTGGAAGTTGACTACCTGTTGTAGTGTTTGTAAATCCAGGTGGTTTAGAAATATATCTGACACAGAGTCCATTTATACAGCAACTAACTACACACTTTATTTCCTGGTTCCTCACTTCAACAACACTGTCCCCGCCCCTGCTTCTTTGCAACAATTATATACATTTACAAGTCAGAGCACAAACTAGGAAGAAAGCATTATATATTATAATATCACAACAAACACCATATCTCTCCCTTATTTTAGATTAGAAACATAACAAATAAACTAAACATAAAAATAACTATATATATACTATGCTTAATATCTAGAAATAAGACCAACTATATTTCACATAAAAGAGTTGCATGATGACATAATACATTACATGAAAACACATTATTTTTCATAGTTTTTAAGGTATTCAGGAGGTCTTCTATTTTCTCTGAGAGGGTATTTTCGATTAGTATCTAAGGACTGATCATATGCTATGTTTTCTTCCCCCTCACTGCTCTCTGAGTTATTCATATTATCATCATGTTCTTGAAATAATTTGGGTATATCAGAATCATCATCTTCTGCATCAGATACTTCAGTGTCCTGTTCTTTGTGTAGTTTCTTGAAGAAAGAAGAGTTCCGAGTTATTGTATGTCCATTTCTTACTGCAGTGATCATTGATCCTTGAATTCTTGTAACTGTATATGGGATGACATCATATAAAGTATCCAACTTGTGTCGTCTATCTTGCCTACACAGGACTCTGTCTCCAACAGCAAAAGGAGCAGATTTGGTATGATAATATTTATCCGCATAAGCTTTCATCTTGGCTTTGGCATGACTGTCTTTTTGTATTAAGTCCTTGTTGAGTGTCTCTGTTAGCGAATCATTTATATCCGGAATTTTGATCCGAAGTTTGCGATTGAATAACAGCTCTGCAGGTGATCTGCCAGTAGTACAATGGGGAGTTGATCGATAGTCTCTCAGAAAAGAGTATAAATTTTGTTTCCATGGTCTACCTTGCGCTGTAGTTGCCCTTAGAAATTTCCCCATAGAACGCATGAATCTTTCAGCTTCTGCATTAGCTTGTGGCCACAAAGGAGTAATTCGCCTATGTTTAAATCCAAGATATGAAGCAAATTTATTAAACTGAGTACTGTTAAATGGGGGACCGTTATCTGTTTTAACAATTTTAGGAATTCCCAATAAAGAGAAAACTTTGTCTAAAACCGGAATAACAGTGACTGAAGATGTTGAGCTGATAACTTCTACTACCGGGTATCTTGAATATTCGTCTATAATCACCATCAAATAATCTCTAGTAGGTAATGGACCATAAAAATCTATACTCACATTACACCATGGTGCTTCAGGCAATGCAGACATTTTTAAAGGTTCTTTGTGAGCTCCTGGAGTTGTGGCTTGACACACAATACAATTTCTCACCAACTTTTCTGCTTGTTGATCTATTGATAGAAACCACACTTTTTCTCGCAATAAACTTTTCATTTTAACTATTCCTTGGTGACCTTCATGTGCTAAGGATAATACTTGCTGTTGTAAACATGTCGGAATGACTAGTCGATTACCTCGCAAGATAATACTGTTGTCATTATTCACTGAGAGTTGTTTGCTAAATCTTGCAAATGACTTCAACTCTTTTCCATGTATTTTGTCAGAATCAGCTGTGTACCATTTTCCATTCCGAACTAATACAGCGAGTTTTTGCAGTATAGGATCAGCTAATGTTGCTTGTTGTATTTCTTCTAAACTCAATGCTTTAGGTATAGCATGATTAGTAACAAAATTGATATATTCCTCTGCATCCATGGAACTTGGTGAACTTGTGAATGAATCTGTTGATATAGGATGTCGAGACATATAGTCTGCTGGGTTCTCTTTTCCAGATTTGTAAACCACAGTAAAATTATATGGTTGTAGTCTTAAACCCCATCTTTCTATTCTAGCGGGCGGTTTGGATTTTGGATTATTCCAGATCAACTGTAAAGGCTTGTGATCTGTGATCAGTGTGAATGGACAACCATATAAATATAAATGAAAGTATTCACAACTCCAAACTATTGCCAGAGCTTCACGTTCTGTTTGAGAATAACGTTTTTCCACATCATTTAAAGAACGGCTACCATAAGCAATTATATAATGCTTGCCTTTGTCTCTCTGCGCCAGAATAGCACCTAAACCAACAGGGCTAGCATCTACTAACAGAATAGTTTGCCGTTGAGGGTTAAAATAGGACATTGTCTTGTCACTGGTCAAACTCTGTTTCAGTTGTTGAAAAGCTTGTTGTTCAGTTTCAGTCCAACGCCATGGCACACTTTTCTTTGTTAACTCTCTTAAAGGTGTGGCAATAGTAGAGAAATTAGGGATAAATCGAGAACAGTAGTTTACCATCCCTAGGAAACTTCTGACTTCACTGGCGTCTATTGGAGGATTTGCATTCTGAATTGCTTCCACTTTCTTTGGGTCTGCTGATATGCCTTCAGCTGAAAAAACAAATCCATAAAATTCTAGTTTAGTTTTGTTAAATTCACACTTACTACAATTTAAGGTAAGTCCTTTCTCATGAAGTCGCTCAAAAACTGCTGTGAGATTTTTATCATGGTCCTCTTGAGTAGCTCCAAACACAATGATATCATCGCTGAAGTTTTTAACTCCTGGAATTCCAGATAATGTTTGCTGTATTGCATTTTGAAATACTTCAGCAGCAGAAGAAACACCAAAACTTAGGCGCTTGTATCTCCACAATCCTGTGTGTGTTGAGAATGTAGTTATATATCTACTTGTTGGATCCAATTCCAGTTGATGATAGCCTGATTTTAAATCAAGTTTGGAGAAAACTTTTGCCTGGTTGAGATCATGAATTATATCATCTAATGTTGGAGTAACGTGGCGCTCCCTGATAATGGCAGTGTTGGCTTGCATCATGTCTATGCAAATTCTTACACTATTTGGGTCTTTGGGTTTTGGCATTGATACTATTGGGGAGACCCATGGAGTTGGCCCCTGCACTCTTTCGATGATTCCTTGTGTTTCAAGGTTCCTGAGTTCAGCATCAACCTTGTGCCTTAGATGAAATGGAATTCTTCTATGTGGTTGTATTACAGGTTTTATATGTGGATTAATATGCAGCTGTACTTGAAAATCTTTCAATTTACCAATGCCATTAAACAAATGGGAATACTGCTGTACTAACCGATCTGCTACAGATCCTGTGTCCTTTCTAGGTGAAATTGCATTCATAAGCTTTATAAGTCCCAAACTGGATGAAGTTTCAAAACTCAGAAGAAAAGAATTTTGACCCTTTACAACATAAAACATAGTTGCTGTTTTGTTGTGTTTAAATGCACATGTGGCTGTAAATTTACCAATGACATTAAGGGGTTTAGTTGATCCATATGCATATATATTTATTTTACTCTGTAATAACTGTGGTTGTGGTTTTAACATGTGAAATGTTTGTTCACCCACTAAATTGACAGCAGATCCTGAATCAATCAATGCAGTGATTTTAGTGTCATTAATGAGTACATCAACTTGTGGCTGAGTTAGGTTACACATGTTGTTTACTACAAATACATATTTGTCATCATTGTTTGAATATTGTCCTTTTTGATCAGGAGATCTGACTAGATTTACTTTCCACTGTTCTGATGTATGTGGCTCAGTATGTGATTGAGGTATTTGATACAGTTTTGTTCTACATTGCTTTGCAAAGTGATTAAATTTCCCACATGCCCTGCATTGCTTATTCCTTGCAGGACAAGTCCCATTATGTGGATAGAAACCCCCACAGTTCCTGCATAACACACATGAGATCTGTTTCTTTTTTGTGGGCTGTACTGTTGAACTGTCTTTTTGAACTCTATTTGTAATAAACTGATCTTCAGTAGATCTATTTTCTATGCTTGCAGCTTGCCTGTCAGCAATTTCTAATGTTCTGCCATAATCAAGGAAATCTTTTAAAGATAGTTCAGATTGTCTCAGTGCATATTTCCTAAGTTTTGAAGAAGTACAGCTTTGTATTATCTGTGCTTTAATCTCATTTTCAACATTAGAAAACTCACAATTCTTTGCTAGTAAACGTAACCTGGTTTGAAATGCATCTAAAGGTTCATCACCCTGTTGTGTTGCCTGTCTGAATGTGTATATTTCATACTGAGTGTTCTTTTTAGGGAGAAAATATGTTGTCAGTTTATCTTTAACATCATTGTATGAGTCAGTGGTTGCAGACAAGGTATCATAAATGTTATACACTTTTTCTCCAGCTAAATGAAGCAGTAAAGCCTTTTTTCTGTTTGCATCAGTAACATCCAAAGCAATAAGATAATTTTCAAATCTCTGAATCCATTTTAGCCATCTTGGGCCTACTGAGCTTAGTTCTGCATCAGAATCAAACACAGGGAAGTTGTATTCATTACATGCAGCCATTCTTGTGTGTGTATTGCAGCAGGTTACTCACTGTTTGCTGAGACAAAGCAATAGGGTTCAAACATAATCCTCGTCGCCAAAATGTAGAGTTTGTAAATCCAGGTGGTTTAGAAATATATCTGACACAGAGTCCATTTATACAGCAACTAACTACACACTTTATTTCCTGGTTCCTCACTTCAACAACACTGTCCCCGCCCCTGCTTCTTTGCAACAATTATATACATTTACAAGTCAGAGCACAAACTAGGAAGAAAGCATTATATATTATAATATCACAACAAACACCATACCTGTGTTCTCTGATTCTATATCTATCACTCCTTCCGGTTCCTCTAGACCTACTTTTTAATTTTCAGCTTGACATCAGATTTATGAATATAGAGCTGGATGTAATTTAACCCACTCTTATCTGAGTCTGTAGCTGTAATTTTAATTGTGTATGTTGCATATATGTTAATAAAGTGTGATATTTTAATTCTATTAATTGACATTATTATATAGCAAGAAAACAAAAAAGTATTGTAATTTAAAGTGTCTGCTGTCCCTTTAAGTCCTGATCTGCATGCGGCCCTGTAGGTCTATAGTTGCTGATGTACAAAGTCATTCTGTTCAAGGTCACTTCAGTACATTAACTTATTCCTTTCCCCTTTCTTCTTTTATTTTGTAGGTCAGAGGATCTCTGTCTATTAATATCATTAGCTGCATAGCAGCGCTTCTTGAGATCTCTTTAATAAGTGCGGATTTTAACATTAATCGTTATAGCAGCTGTCAATCTTATGGGTGTTGGTCCTCCAGTTACCCTATTGTGGTATGTAATAGACATAAAAATTATAGAAAATATTATTCAATATAAGGAATTCAATGAATATATGTATAGTAGATAATATGGTGAGCAGTCTGGCTGGGATTAGGGATGGGCGAATGTGTTTATATCCGAATTCGAATGTTAGAACGAATGTTATTGTAGAAATTCGATTTACATAATAGAATGTTGATAAGAACGAATATTCTTAAAAATTCGATTTTCGAATGCTATTTACAGTTTTCGAATGTCACATTCGAATTTGAATGTTACATTCGAATATCACATTCGAATTCGAATATTACATTATTATATTATATTATTTATAAAACACAATTGTAGACTAGAAACACTATTTTGAATGTCACATTCGAATCGAATATCACATTTGAATCGAATGTCACATTCGAATATTACATTTATAAAACACAGTATTAGACTAGAAATACTATTTCGAATTCGAATGTCACATTCAAATCGAATATCACATTCGAATCGAATATCACATTTAAAACACAGTATTAGACTAGAAATACTATTTCAAATTCGAATGTAACATTCGAATTCGAATGTAGCATTCGAATATTACATTTATTAAACACAGTTGTAGACTAGAAATACTATTTCAAATTTGAATGTCACATTCGAATTAGAATATTACATTTCTAAATTGAATGAATACATAGGTAAACATTCTATTATTCGAACAAATATTTTCTAATTTTATTGAAAAATTCGAAAACGAAAATTCGAAAATAGAATGTTAGAATGTTATATAAACATTCGAAATTCGATTCGAACGAATGTATCAAAATTCGTTTTAAATTTCGAATTTTTAGAAACATTCGCCCAATCCCTAGCTGGGATATAATATTACATACAGTATGGCTGCTATATACTATAAAATATTGTATAGATATTTGCATAGTTGTTTTTGTAATATGTAGGGAAATCTTTAGAGTGATGTCGTACACACTGTGCACAAAGCACCAGGCCCCAATAATATTTTAGCAAATATGTATAAATATTGTTGTAAAACCACTTTTGGGAGTATTACTGTGTTATCATTGAGATAATGTTTATTTGCAGAATATCCGAACGGTTTCTTTGGGTTTCCTCTTATTTGTATCTCTGCTTCAGTTCTCTTTATCATTGTCGCTGGCTATTTTTGGCTGTAAATCTCTGAATCATGAATCAATCCGAGAACCACAGGTAAGAATTAATCTACTGTCTTTGTATCTGTTTATATTATCATATGAAATCTAAAAGATGTTTTTTATTCTGTCTGAAACCAGAATTCAAGTAAAATGAGCTTCTTTTTATAAATTCAATATTTTTTTAAAATTTAATTAGAAAGGTACCATTATGAAAAAATAATCATAAACAAAACCTTTGTTATAATATTATTAACATATTAACAACAATATAAATATCTCATGGCTAGCAATCATGGAAACTTCCATAGCATTTACCCAGAGTGCACTTAAAGGGACATAATACTCATATGCTAAATCACTTGAAAGTGATGTAGCATAACTGTAAAAAGCTGACATGAAAATATCACCTGAGCATCTCTCTTTGTAAAAAGGGAAGATATTTTACCTCAAAATTTCTTAAGCTCACCAGAGTAAGTGATCTGTGAACAGTTATACTTCAGCTGCTGTAAAGATGCAAGTTGAAAAAAAAAAAACACAATAGCCAATCAGCATCAGCAGTGCTAAGGTCATGCATTGCTTTGCTGTGATTTCATGAGATTTCACTTAAATCTCATGAGATTTCAGAGTTAATTTCCCTTAAACTAAATAGGAAAATAACATAACTGTGCAAGCATATGCCAGATGCACACTACTTTGCAAGTCCTGGGACTAAAGTCTCTTTACAGTGGGATGTGAATACTTTTTTATATAGAGATGTTCAGGTGATATTTTCTAGTCGGCTTTTTACAGCTATGCTGACTCACTTTCATGTGCTTTAACATTTGGGTATCATGTCCCTTCAATATTCAAATACAATTCCACAAATAGAAGGCACTATCCAGAAAATTTCTCAAGCATTGTAGTTTCATTGCGTGGTGTATGATAAATAAATATATACAGTGTGTGTGTGTATATATATATATATATATATATATATATATACACACACACTACCATCAAAGAACAACCAGATATCATTTCCATCATAAATAAAAAGAAAGAAGCGCTCATCCTGGGAACAAACAATAGCCTAATAGCTTGTTCTATCGCTAGTTACCACCCAAGAAGCAGCCTCTTTTTTGCTCAACATGTGCATTTCACAGAGAAGAACTTTCCTGAAGCATATCAGTCTGATCCTGACTTCACAGTACAGTCCAGCCCTGAAATACCAGGCAATCCCTCTCTGAAAAAGAGAAACAGCAAAACCCCAGACGTACGTTTCGGCCTATTGTGGGCCTCGTCAGTGAGGTGCAGCCATATCCCTCTAGGCACACTGAGCAACGGGTCCACGTCTGGATCATTTATCATTTCCATCATATATACATATACACTACCATCAAAGAACAACCAGACATCATTTCGATCATATATATACATATACACAACCATCAAAGAACAACCAGACATCATTTCCAGAACAAAACTATGTACAAAAATATATTTAATTGCTGCTAGTTGCGCTGCACAAACACATTGCTCCTAAATACAGAAAAAATGAATCATAGAAAAAATAATTTCATACAGAATTGTACATGAAAATCCATATAATTAGTCCTCTTATTCTACTAAAGCAGCTATAAAGTAAAGGCAAATAGACAAAGACTTTCCTAGATAAACCATTTAGCAAAGGATAACAAAAGAAGAATGTAAATTAAATAATAGAAGTAAATTGGAAAGTTGTTCAAAATTGTCTGTTCTGCCTAAATCATGACTATTTATGACTTTACCGTCTCTTTAAGTAATTATAGCTCACTTACATGTAACATTTACATTCAGCAGATAGTCCAGCTCAGTCCCATACATTTATAAGACACTGTTTATTTTAGGAAGTTTGTCCTGAGTTTTGTTATACTCACTAAACCTCTCAAATCTATATATTACACGGAATGGACTTGGAGCTCACTGATCCCCCTGTGTATACCACATGAGTTACTCGGTTCTACCTCTGTACATCCCAGTACGTATTTAGAGCTGAGACCATTCCCCTTCTGTACTCTCTTCTCTTGTGAATGTAACCTCTGCTGCACGCTCCAATGGTCATCATGCAAATAGCGACTAAAGCTTGTGTGCGCACAGGATCCAGCTGTCTATCCTATGCTCCAATTGCCAATTCAAGCGACGTGCTCCAATAGGACTATTAGTGCGCTACTTGGACGCTATCAGCTTAGTGCTTGAGCAATATCCGACATGTATTTCACAGCACACCCCATAGAAGTTTATTATGTGAGGGATTTAGACCACCTGCGCTATCCGACTAGCAGGTGTTAGTACGAACTAGACTATCAATCAAGAGATAAACAATAACTTTTAACACAAAAATAAGAGAGCTATGGATTGCGCTTGAGCAATATTAACGCAAATTATGGCTATATTTTTGTGCTTCACCTGTAATCTGAGCCATAATGTTTAGAGACAAGCTTTGAAAATACCCCATCGTTAAAATTGTATGACTGGCTTATGGGTTTATTCTCTGCTTTCTTCATTTGTTGTATGTAATTGTGTTCAAATTTGTGATTATATAAATTAAATATTTTTATTTTCTTCCCCAGGTCTGTTGGATAAACAATAACTATAATACAATATTGACAACAACAGGACAGTTTCCTCCAGGAAATGAGATCACAGCATTTATTCCAGAGAAACTTATTGACCCAACCAACCCAGGCAAACAACTGTGAAAACTGCAAATACCCACGCAAAATCCATAATATGTCAATCATGCATCTTGAGGCTTTTATTTTGCCAGGACACAATTTCTGAAAGTTCTACATCATTTAGATATTATTACAGCATCAGGAAGCGCACAAGAATAAATCAAATGAATATGAACTTGCAGCAAAACTCTGAAAAGACAGAAAAAATAGCCCAAGAAAGTGTAATAACCAAGCCAAACCTAGCATGGTGAATTAAAATGAATTGTGTAGACTATAAAGTTTAACTCCTTTACGCCATTAGGACGTTCCATGCCATCCTTAACAGCACTGGGCTATAACGCCGTTATGACAGCATGGAACACCCTACTGTATAAGGTGTCCTGCAGCTTCCCCTTTGACGAAGTCAAGGATTGGCCGGGGGGGGGGGGGGGGCATGCCTAGCAGCGTAGGAGTCCCCCATGATCCGATCCCAGCCTTAAAATCATGTGATTGCATTGACAGTCACATGATTTCATTTTTACGAATAGTGTTTACATCAGAAATTCGTTCTGATGTGAACACTATTATTCCGCGTTGAAGGGTTTATTAAAATAAAGAAACCGTCTAATAAACAAATTCATCTAATCTTGCAGAAGGGTCATGAAACCCCACATTTTTCTTTCATGATTCAGAAAGAGGAGACAATTTTAAACAACTTTCCAATTTCTTCTATTGTCTAATTTGTTTCATTCTCTTGGTATCCTTTCTTGAAAATAATAATACTGGGAGCTAGATGTTTATTGGTGGCTGTACATTTATGCCTTTTTTCACTGGCTCGCCCAATGTATTCAGCTAGCTCCCAGCAGTGAATTGCTGCTTCTTCAACAAAGGATAAAAAGAAAAACTGGAAGACTGTTAAAAATTATATACTCTGATTCATGAAATATTTTTAGGGCTTTATGACAATTTTAAAAATTAGTGATCTCTGTTCTGGTATAACTATTCTTTTCAAAATTTACTGTTAGATTCGCAAGTACAACACTATATTTATTTTTATCCAAACATACAGAATTTAACAAAACCCCTAACCACTTATACAGGCACACCTCGTTTTATTGCCCTTCGCAGACATTGCTCTTTTTACAAATTGAAGGTGTGTGGCAACCCTGTGTCAATCAAGTCTATTGTTGCCATTTTTCCAACATATATAAACGCATAAATACACATGAATACACATATATACATACCTATATATGCACACCACCAGCAAAAGACTTACTGAAGGCACAAATTATGATTTTTTTTGCAATAAAGTATTTTTTAATTAAGGTATGGGTTTTTTTTTTAGACATAATGCTATTGCACACTTAATAGAGTACAGTATAGTGTAAATATAACTTTTGTATGCACTGGGAAACAAAAAAATAGTGTGACTAACTTTATTGCTATATTCGCTTCATTGCGGTGGTCTGGAACCGAACCCGCAATATCTCTGAGGTATATATATATATATATTACTAACCGTCCATTACATACAATTGTATTTATTTCCTTTAAGTACCATATAGGCATCTATTTATCTACCTGCATTCAACGGCACCAATACGCTCACCTAACATCGCTGCCACGGACCTGAAAACGCTCTCCAAAATTATCAAAAAAGCTGTCAAAAAGCCGCGCACCAAGTACGGTGCGATGAGCAGCGGACTGTTGTTAACTAACAGTCATCGATCTTGCTGCTCTTCGGCTTTTTTACAGCTTTCTTGGTACCCTGTCACTAAACACCCACACTATACTATACTGTTTACCCCCTAAACCGCCGCTCCCGGAGCCCACCGCAACTAAATAAATTGTTTAACCCCTAAATCGCCGCTCCCGGAGCCCACCACAACTAAATAAATTGTTTAACCCTAAACCGCCGCTCCCGGAGCCCACCACAACTAAATAAATTGTTTAACCCTAAACCGCCGCTCCTGGAGCCCACCGCCACCTACATTATGTTTATTAACCCCTAATCTGCCCCCTACACCTCCTCCACTATATTAAATTTATTAACCCCTAATCTGCCCCCCCTACACCGCCGCCACTATATTAAATTTATTAACCCCTAATCTGCCCCCCCTACACTGCCGCCACTATATTAAATTTATTAACCCCTAAACCTAAGTCTAACCCTAACACCTCCTAATTTAAATATAATTTAAATAAATCTAAATAAATATTCCTAGCATTAAATAAATTATTCCTATTTAAAACTAAATACTTACCTATAAAATAAACTCTAAGCTAGCTACAATATAACTAATAGTTACATTGTAGTTAGCTTAGGGTTTATTTTTATTTTACAGGCAAGTTTGTATTTATTTTCACTAGGTAGAATAGTTATTAAATAGTTATTAACTATTTAATTAATTCCTAGTTAAAATAAATACAAATATACCTGTAAAATAAAACCTAACCTAAGTTACAATTACACCTAACACTACACTATACTGTAATTAAATTAATTCCCTAAATTAACTACAATTAAATAAAATTATCTAAAGTACAAAAAACCCCCACTAAATTACAGAAAATAATAAAATAATTACAAGATTTTTAAACTAATTACACCTAATCTAACCCCCCTAACAAAATAAAAAAGCCCCTCAAAATAAAAAAAAAGCCCTACCCTACACTAAATTACAAATAGCCCTTAAAAGGGCCTTTTGCGGGGCATTACCCAAAAGTAATCAGCTCTTTTACCTGTAAAAAAAAATTACAACCCCCCCAACATTAAAACCCACCACCCACCCAACCAACCCTACTCTAAAACCCACCCAATCCACCCTTAAAAACACTAACACTAACCCCTTGAAGATCACCCTACCGTGAGACGTCTTCACCCAACTGGGCCGAAGTCCTCAACTAAGCCGGGCGAAGTGGTCCTCCAGATGGGCAGAAGTCTTCATCCAAGCCGGGCAGAAGAGGTCCTCCAGACAGGCAGAAGTCTTCATCCAGGCTGCATCTTCTATCTTCATCCATCCGGCGCGGAGCGGGTCCATCTTCAAGACATCCGACACGGAGCATCCTCTTCATCCGGAGTCTTCTTCAACAATAACGGGTCCTTTAAGTGAAGTCATCCAAGAGGGCGTCCCTTCAATTCCGATTGGCTGATAAAATTCTATCAGCGAATCGGAATTAAGGTAGGAAAAATCCTATTGGTTGATGCAATCGACCAATAGGATTGAACTTCAATCCTATTGGCTGATACAATCAGCCAATAGAATGCAAGCTCAATCCTATTGGCTGATTGGATGGGTGGTGGGTTTTAATGTTGGGGGGTTGTATTTTTTTTTACAGGTAAAAGAGCTGATTACTTTGGGGCAATGCCCTGCAAAAGGCCCTTTTAAGGGCTATTTGTAATTTAGTGTAGGGTAGGGCTTTTTTTATTTTGGGGGGCTTTTTTATTTTGTTAGGGGGATTAGATTAGGTGTGATTAGTTTAAAAATCTTGTAATTATTTTATTATTTTCTGTAATTTAGTGTTTGTTTTTTGTACTTTATTTTATTTAATTGTATTTAATTGTAGTTAATTTAGGGAATTAATTTAATTATAGTGGTAGTGTTAGGTGTAATTGTAACTTAGGTTAGGTTTTATTTTACAGGTATATTTGTATTTATTTTAACTAGGTAGTTATTAAATAATTAATAACTATTTAATAACTATTGTACCTATTTAAAATAAATACAAAGTTGCCTGTAAAATAAAAATAAACCCTAAGCTAGCTACAATGTAACTATTAGTTATAGTGTAGCTATCTTAGGGTTTGTTTTATAGGTAAGTATTTAGTTTTAAATAGGAATAATTTATTTAATGCTAGGAATATTTATTTAGATTTATTTAAAGTATATTTAAGTTAGAGGGTGTTAGGGTTAGGGTTAGACTTAGGTTTAGGGGTTAATAAATTTAATATAGTGGCGGCGGTGTAGGGGGGGCAGATTAGGGGTTAATAAGTATAATGTAGGTGGTGGTGGGCTCCGCGAGCGGCGGTTTAGGGGTTAAACACTTTATTTAGTTGCAGCGGGCTCTGGGAGCGGCAGTTTAGGGGTTAATAAGTATAATGTAGGTGGCGGCGGTGTAGAGGGGGGCAGATTAGGGGTTATTAAGTATAATGTAGGTGGCGGTTTTGTAGGGGGCAGATTAGGGTTGTTTAGACTCGGGTACATGTTATGGTGTTAGGTGTAAACGTTCCCATAGGAATCAATGGGATATTGAGCAGCAGCGAACATAAGCTTTCGCTGCTTTCAGACTCCCATTGATTCCTATGAAAACCAGGTACGCTAGGCCGGAAGAGTGCCGAGCGTACCTGGTAGACTTTTGATAACTAGCAAAAGTAGTCAGATAGTGCCGAACTTGTGTTTGGAACATCTGTAATGACGTAAGCATCGATCTGTGTCGGACTGAGTCCGGCGGATCGCATGTTACGTCACTAAATTCTACTTTTGCAGGTCTGTAGAGTTTGATAACTAAGGGGAATCAGGCTCGCCACAAATACGCTGCGGAATTCCAGCGTATTTGCGGTTGATGACTTGATAAATAGCTGCCTTAGAGTCAATATACAGAGACCATCCTTCTTACTTTACTCTTGTAAATGAGAGGAAGAGGTATGTCTTTGCCATATGAACAAAAGGAACAAATCTTTACTTCTAGCTAAAAATGTTCTCTCTCTTCCAACAAATATCAAACTACTTACACATTAGCATCATAATCTCTACACCTTTTGGTAGTTTACGTATTGCTTGATTTTTCTTTATAAGAATATTATTATACAGTTTTCATTTGTTTGCTTGGTAAGCTCCTAAAATATCCTGAGTCACAGATTTTAGTGTCGGCTCTATTATATAATTGTATTATGTTATTGTAGCATCATATTATATTTCTTTTTGTTTTTCATTTCCTTTTTTATCTTCACATCAGCTCTACTACACAAACTTTGTCCCTGAGCATATAATCATCTTTCATAAAGCATTTGTATGCATATAATATTATGCTGTTTGTTGTTAACTCATTTACATTTGCAATAAACTTGTCTACGCAAGAATAAATAAATAAATGGAATACTATTCAAATTATTGTTGTTTGATTCTTGATACCCACAACTTTACACAGAAGTAGTTACGTACAGTAATTCTACTTCCTTTAAGACGTAGATAATATCAACAAACCCGATTAGTACATAAAATTGCAATCTTTTTTATGACTTGCTATATATGGTTTCCTAGATATTTTTTTATTTTTTTATATATATAGTTTTTCAGGACTTTAAAATTAAAAGCATATGTTTGCACTCAAAATGATATCATAGTCAACAGTGATGTATATGAGAATAAGGAAAATGCATTGTTTAGTTTGAAGTCTTTAAGCTTAAAAAATAAGTCTGTTTGTTCCAAGTACATTAAAGGATTACTTTCTGTTATAATTTTTAAGCTAAACAACTAACATATTAAAGTTAATAAACATTAATTAAAACCTACTGACCTATATTTTCTCCAAAACGAAGTTTCATAACGTTCTAAAAGTTATATCTTTTATTTGCCGATGATGTCACGTTATCCTGCCCACTATTTTCAGCACTGCATGTTCAAAATACTTAAACCAATAACTTTGTGTTTAAAGCGCCATTTTGAAACCTAGGTATTGTAAACGGATTGGTACAGAGCAAAGGATACCCACGGAGTGGGTTTGGAAAACAATTCAATTTGCAGATAAGATTTCTGACATACGGTAGAGATATGTTAATGAATTGCTATTGATAAAAAGCGTATTTGGGGTAGTTAGTTAGTAACAGGCATAGAAAATATTTACTTACAGTGGCCCTTTAAATGCAGGGGTGCAACTGCAAACCTATATTAAATTTGTACAGAATGACATCAAATCTTTATTTTCTAAAGATCAAATGAAACCTAACAGCAATATTACACTTGCTGAAAGACAGGCTTTGAAAGATCTAGCAGGTAACAAATTAATTACAATCAAAAATGCGGTTAAGGGCGGTGCAATAGTTGTACAAGATACAGACTACTATATACAAGAAATCTTGGCACAATTATCTGATGGTGGTATCTACCAGATGCCTGATGGGGATCCACTACAAGATATACAGGAAAAAAATGCAAAATGTGATAGATACAGCCATTGACAATGGAGTCATCACTAAGGATTTGGCTACATTTTTGATAATAAAGGACCCAATAACACCCATTTTCTATACACTCTCAAAAATACACAAAAACCTAAGGAAACCACCAGGGAGGCCCATAGTTGCCATAGTTACCAGCACTGAATCAGATAGAATCCTAAATACTTTGGCCTCTATCCAAAAATTGTATTTAAAGCACACTGGTGACTTTCTTGATAAAATGACTAAAGTACATAGTGAAGATTCTGACATTTTATTTACACTAGATGTGGTTAGCCTATACACATGCATTCCCCATGAGGCAGGTATCAGACAAAAAACTAACCCCCCCCCCCCCACTAAAGTGTAAATTTATTGAGGATCTTTTGATTATACTTCTGTATCTTAATTATTTTCTGTTTCAAGATACTTTTTACCTCCAAAAGAAAGAGGCAACCATGGGATCCAATATGGCCCCTTCATACACCAACATTTTTGTCAGTCAATTTGAAAATAGAGTCATTTATACTAATTTGCTGGTTCAAACACAATGTTAAGCTTGGCTTCGCTATATAGATGATGTGTTTGGCGTATGGAGGGGCTCATTAACAACTTTGGAAGAATTTGTAGATGAATTGAACACAAGTACTGATTGCTTAAGATTTACATTAAGTTATTCTGATTCAACTGTGAACTATTTGGATACTTTAATTGCAGATCTGTATGTTAAACCTACAGATCGCAATACACTGCTACATTATAACAGTTATCATCCTAAGAGAGTATTCAACTCTATCCCAAAGAGCCAATTTATTAGAACTATAAGGAATATTAAAGGGACATGAAACCCAAATATTTTCTTTGGTGATTTAGATAGAACATACAATTTTAAACAATTTTCCAGTTTACTTCTATTATCAAATTTGCTTCAATCTCTTGGTATCATTTGTTGAAGGTGCAGCAATGCACTACTGGTTTTTAACGTAAAACATAGGGAGTCAATGACAATCGGTATATATATATATATATATATATAGAAAAGCAAAAAAGAAGCACTCACTGGATTTTCATCAAAAAGTGACCAGAAATTTAATGTA
Organism: Bombina bombina; assembly: GCF_027579735.1. Taxonomy (NCBI): domain Eukaryota; kingdom Metazoa; phylum Chordata; class Amphibia; order Anura; family Bombinatoridae; genus Bombina; species Bombina bombina. The sequence goes on from NC_069507.1 coordinate 104,796,490, forward strand.
GTTTGTGACGTTTCGGGACAACAACAGTCCCTTCCTCTGACAAATAAACACTGAACAAAAGCTGCCTTAAATAGGCTCCCAAATACACTCCCCTCAGGTTCAGCCAATCAGGCTGAATAATTACACACACCCATTAAGTGACCAATGAAAAAACATAATCCAAATTGTGCATGTGACTGTTATAACGTTATTGGAAAAAAACTTTAAAAACACATTCCCTTTGGATCCCAATGCTATTAGTCATGCCCTCTAGTGAAAATAAACATCATATGTAATTATCAATCGTCTAAATAAATGCAAAAGATCATAAAATCATCTATTATTAAACATCCAATCAAACATTGGATTACAAAAACTCAACTTGTAATAGATTCCAATTCGTCATTCCTCTAGCTCCTGATCCGCCCCTTGTTGCCAGGGACGCAATCAGCTGTAAGACTATAGCCATCAACTAAAGTTACAGATCAGCCCCTGATTACTAGGCACACAGACTTCGGTCTAATTCTAACCCTCAAATCAAATGCGCATCATCACACACAATAGCGCATCTACTGCTAAATTCCTTATTGTCTGCATCTTTCTAGATACTCTGTGCCCGATCGCCTTGTGAAAAACTAACAAGCATGTAAACATAAAATCGTCCAATGGCTAGATGCCATGTAAAAATGGGCGTATGTAAAGGAGCGTGTATGCCTCAGTAGTAGATATGCTAATGTCTAATGCATCATCTACCAGTAAGCCAATAGCAAGGAGCCACGATAGAAAATAGGCGTATACATAGAGGCTTGCCTTTCTCAAACGTAAATACACTGACATCCGATACATCGCAACCACAAGCGAAAACCCAAAATGAATGGAAACAAAAATCACAACAACACAAAATGCACCAATGCATAAGCCAACACAAGCACACCGCTCCAATCC